>NW_016107584.1:883917-953259 GCF_001604975.1 Cebus imitator
TTTTTAAGACCGTTTACTATTATGAGTTTCTACAGTTGAATGTTTAATAAGGGCTGGATCTAACAATCTGATCACAATACTGCTAGTAATTTAACAATCAGTTCTCACAAGCTAATGCAAGCTTGTTCCAACAAGCCACTTCTTACGTTCCCATTCCCACTAGTTGGCGCTCATTAGATTTATTTTATTTTATTTTATTCTTTAAAACTGAGTCTCACTCTATCACCTGGGCTGCAGTGCAGTGGTGCACTCTCAGCTCACTGCAATCTTCGCCTCCTGGGTTCAAGTGATTCTTGTTCCTCAGCCTCCCGAACAGCTGCTATCACAGGTACACACCACCATGCCCAGCTAATTTTTGTATTTTCAGTAGAGGGGGTTTCACCAAGTTGATCAGGCTGGTCTTGATCTCCTGTCCTTAAGTAACCCACCCGCCTCAGCCTTCCAAATTGCTGGGATTACAGGTGTGAGCCACTGCACCCAGATTCATTAGTTTTGATTGTGATCCCTTAGGAGAGACCCATCCGCTAGTCTATTGGTAATGTTGGCTGGCAAGTTAACTATGAATTAATAGCCTCAAATATTAAGCCTTACATAGAAAGACTTTAAAACTCAAATACCTCAGTATAATTAAATTTTAAAACTAAAAATAATCATAAAAGTGCCTCTTGTAGGAGAAAATCAATTTAGCTAAATCTAAAGAGTGTTTGGGAATTGAGAACACTATTTGAAAAGGAGACACTGGTAAGTTTAAGACAAAAACAACATGTATTTGACCTTCAAAATGCTGCCTTTAATTGCTGCTTACCATATGTACTTCACCAAGTCCAGTCATAAGTGTCTTCCTAGGGTTAGAGTAGACACTATGGGACATGAGTGTGTTATCCCCACCTTCTGCCAAATTGACAAACATTAATGATTTATCAAAGAATTTCTACCTTTAGAGGTTGGCTACAACCTCACCATCTCTCTCAACATGGAGTTCCAAGCAAATCACTAGCAACTGGTTATTATTAAATATGAGATTAAGCCCCAAAGCCATTTTTGAGTTAATATTTTATAGACATATATATACGTGTGTATATATATATATGTGTGTGTATATATACATATATATATTCTTGTTTTCAATATGCTTCAGTGTACTTCTAGAATAACTTTTAAAATATCTTAAGCTTTTATTTCTATATGTAGAATAGTACTCAAAGTTCCTGGATTTAAACATCAGGCAAGTATAGACTGTAAAAGTGTGTGGCCTGTGCACCTAATATTTTGGAAATGCAAAGTATAATTGAAGCCTGCAAAAGGGAGTATTACTCAAATTTATCGGAGATTTGATTTATGAGGGGTTACGTTGAGTCTACCCAAATATTTTTCTGCTGTTTAAACAGCACTGAAACTAAAGAAGATTTGGGCTGACAGAATTAAGGAGCTTTTCCCTGGCTGTATTGTCAGTAATATTCATCAGATAAAATGTGAGAAACCTTTCTACATTATGGCTCGTGATCCAGGAAAATCAAGGGGCAGCACCTTCATTATGAAGTCCCCATAAATGGTCTTCTTTGATCAAAAAAGTGAGCCAGACACTAAAATATTGTCACGGAAGAACTGAAGGCAGGGAGATGCTCAAATCCTCCCAAGTCTGGCATTCAGTCCACCACCTGAAAAGAAGTTATTCAAATACAAAGAAATTACCATGTGAATGGTGTTTCCGCACAATTTCTGCATATGCTGCCTTGCATTTTTATCAAGATGACAAACATAAACCAGCGTGAGAAAGCAGGTGCCTTGTTCCACCATATCTTTTGAACATCAGTATTTCCCAGCAGTTAACTGCATGTGTTAATGGCCAGAGCACAGAAACGTTTTGATTTGGATCCAAACTCTTCACCCAGAAGCAGCTTTTTGTTGTATATTTTAAGCTTGGATCTTTTGATCCAGATTCATTAGATGGCAGATCATTTAAATAAGAAGGCAACGAGGCTGATTGAGGGGGAACTTCGTAAGATGTTGAAGTCTCAAAGAATATTTCAGCTCAGAGGGATTTCTTTCTTGGAGCCAAATTCAGATCCCACCTACAGAGTTAAAGCCATTAATTATTAACCACAGTATTACATATTAAAATTACAAGATATCAGGTTGACAGCATATTACAAGGAGCCTTCAGATTGTGATTTCCCATCCTAATGATGATGATAAGATAGGACTGAATGGCAAATTGCTATTGCTTTCAGTTGAAAATTTGAAAGAGTTGTGCCCTGATCCCTTGTTACGGAGAACTGCTATTCATTCAGCAGCACTCCTCGCAGAAATAAACCCAGGGTCTAGTGCAGTGGCGGCAGAGATGTTAATTCACAAGACAGCAAGCAGAGAGAAGCTGCTAAGTGGCACAGTGGGTTAATGATACACTACAGTGCTTCACCATGGGAGACATATGGGTTGAATTCTGGCATTGTTCACAAGTGAAAATTGGTTTACCAATCTTAGCTTGGTCCCTGGTGGACAGTTGTCCTTGTCCTAGACCTCCTCAGATGTTGTCCTAATTTTCTGCACAGGAGAGGCTCAAGTCTGCAAGAGGAGGAAAGTTACTTCTAAGAGTGAAATTGGCTTAGCAAAGTTAGAAGAGGAAATGGGCCCCATATCCTCCTTCTTTTAATTTGGGTCACTGTCAGTATCTCATTTTCACAAGTATGAAAATCCACTCAGGGCCACAAAAGAAGGGCCATAAACAAGGGCAATTTTCTTTCTGCTGAAACTACATCCCCAAAGAGCTAAGCAGGCTTAGCATTAATTTATTAAAAAGAGGATTCTTATTTCAAACAGGCCTTACCCTCCATAGAGAATCTTAGGACAACCAGCTTAAGAGTGGAATAGCTTAGTCAAAAACTTATGCATTTTTAACAATGGTATAAGATATAAAATGATAAGATTCTATGTAATTCTTCTCATTATAATACACATGTTCTTAATAGCAAGAGAATGTGCAGAATGCTTTTTATAAGGTATTTGTGTATTTTAAAGTACTTTGTTTTTACATTAAATAAAAGCCTTTTCTTTAACAGAAAAACATTCACATATTTACTCACCTATGTGGAAAAAAAAGTCACTGGTAATAAGCATTTAAAAACTGCACATGAAATAAAATAATGAGAGAAAATGTTTAATAAAAGCTTTATATATAAAGAATTCAAATGAGAAATAAAAGGAAATTACAGAAGCGGATAACACTATCTTATTTTCTAATTCAGAAAATAACAAAGGCTATGGTGATAGAGACCAAAGCATTGAGACATTAATGAAATGAAAGATTTCAAAAAGTAGGAAGAAATATCTATGGCCTATAAAAAGGAAAGAAGATTGAATAATTAGTAAAAATTAAAGACAAATATTTATAAAGGACTTTTTTAAATGACAAGTAAAAAATAAAAAACAAAACGCTGAAATAATTAGTTATTCTGAATTTCAGGCTATTCAGATATTTTCCATCTCTACAATCATTATTATTTTCTGGGATTGATAGATTCTTGCATTAATTCTGCCTTCAGTCAATCATTCCTTCTCACCTCTTTTTTAACTTTTAATTGGTTTTGAGAATGACTAATATTCATTATTAGCTCTTTTCCCATTTAGAAAAAAAAAAAACATACAGCTCCTGCCATGATCATTTAATTTTACATAAACACATTCTGTGAGGCTGAAGCGAATCTGATTTTCAATGTAATTAAAATATAAAAACTATTCTTGGAGTTATTTCTAAACAGAACAAACATCAGAAACATCTGAATCATCTAATTTAGAAAAATAGGATTCATCAAATGAATATTCAGCCAACAATTGTTCAAGAATGATGTTAACATCACATGTAGGAATGCTGCGTTTTCTAGGATTTGACATTTTCAGCCATCAAGAATTACTCTATTTTGTAAATGGAAATACGACTACTAAAAACAGAATCCGGTAAATAGAATGATGTCTTTTGTTTCAAAAGTCAATATTCCAGAGCGATGTGAAAATAATAGCAAAAGCCAGATATTTTGTGGAAAAGTTCTCGGGGTAAATGCTGCAGCTGTAAGCACCACCCACGGGTATTCTTGGGGCAAATGGGAAAAAGGTTAAAAGTATATACTCAGTAGCCAAACACTTGGGCAGAAGAATCAAACAGAAAATGAGAGATTTTTAAACATCCCATTAAAGTAAAAAAAAATGAGAGAAAAGTTCAAATTGGAAACTTACTTGTTTAAACAAATAATTTACTTATTTCACAACTCATGATCCCTTAAGATGGCAGATGCATCCAGTTCACATTTCCATTCTTTTGGGAGTCATTCTTATCCTGTACAAAAATAGCTTCATGAAGTGAATGTCATCCCTTATTTACTTCCAACAAGACTCATTCATTCATGGTCTGTTTGTCCTTAAATTCACATTCCCATTCTTATATCCACAGCTGATTTTCAAATTAGTTTTCAAAATCCTGTTCTTACCTGTGTCTCATTCTCTCTTTAGGTTGCCTCCAATCTCCTGACCTGCTCAAATCTAATTTGTTCCTATTTTCTTTCTATAAAGCTTTCCTTGGTATCTTTAGTCCATAACAATCTCTTCTTCCCCTAACTGTAAATGACTGTCCTCATTAGGAATTATAAAGCAGCCAAAACACTGACTTGGAATTTCCTATTTGATTTTATGTGACTATGAATCTTTCAGGAGGCTTTCTCTAGTTTTCCCAAACAGATTTTAAGATTAAGAAAAATAACTTGTATGTATAAAGTCATTTTTCAATAAATATATGTAAGTATATATGTGTATGTACACATATTCCTCTTCTGACTTTACATATTTATTTTGATATTTCAAAATACCTAGCACAGTGCTTTACTCAGAGGAGTGGCTTAATAAATACATTTGAATGAATGCTTACAATAAAATAATTAACAACTTTTTCTCTGTTAACAGATTATCCTCCCTAATTCTAATAAGATATTTAAAACCTTCACAAAATTTAAATGGAACACAAAGCAGAATCATTTAATTCTTGGCTACTAAGCTGATAATGACAGATTTTGAAAGTAATGAGATGGCCTATTTTGTTTTAAAATAGTCCATTTAATATTTTAAAAATTATGATATGACTCAAGTGCAATTTTGGATTCTTTTAAAATAAATTGTGACAAATTTGAAATTCTTTAAAACACTTTCAGAACTTTCCTATGTAAAGCATTAGATAAGGGCAGTTTTTATTTAATTTTAGGGAAAGTAGCAAGTTCAATTAAAAATATTTATGTATATAAGAGCTTGGACTGACAATTTGGACTAACTATATCTAAAAATATCTAAAACTTAAATTACTACACTGAAACTTTAAGAACTTGTAGCTGTATGTCAATGCTGCTTTCGTCTACCTGCTTTCTTTCGGTGCAAATGATTTTGAATAGAAGGTACCAAGCGTGGTGGCTCACATCTATAATCCCAGCACTTTAGGAGGCTGAAGCAGGAGGATTGCTTGAGTCCAGGAGTTTGAGAGCAATCTGGGCAACACAGCGAGACCTCAACTCTTTAAAAAAAAAAAAAGTAACTAAAATCATCTTCATAGGGTTAACAAGAATTCTAGACAGAAATATAGTTATAATTAAGCATTAATCAGGCTGTACTTTGACGCAAATTTTTGTAATCAAAAGTCACATTGCTCTAGATACTGACCATTTGCATCACCACTGTTCTTATAAAAGGATTTCTGATTATAGAAACATAAGGTGTTTAAGAATTGCTCAAGCAGATTCTGAATTTCAGAGAAACAGCTGACACCACCCAGTTTGAAGACCCTCACACAAGAATCGAACCAGTATGAAAATACAGTTTCTTCATCTCCCTTTCCCATGACTTCACCCTGCACTTTTCAACCATTCAACAATCTCCACACTTTGGTCCATTCCCAAACCCTTAAAATCCCTAGCCCTAGACTCCTTGGGGAGATGAATATGAGGTTTCCTCCCATATCCTCGTTGATTAAACCTTTCTCTGCTGCCACCCAGTGTCTCGGCGAATTGACTTGTCCTGCACATAGGGCAATGAACCTATTATGTTTATACAACCATAAATAGAGCAATTACCAATAGAAAGGTAACTTTTCTGTAATAAAAGAATAGCACAAATAGCTGAAGGAAGAAACTCAAGAGGAAAATTTATGACCACTAGCAGCACAACATATTTTGGGAGATGTATCCACAAGGACAGCCCTATAGCTGGAGACAGTGGACAACAGATGAAGCCAAAGGGAACATCTAATTCTGTCTATGGGCCAGCACCAGGCCTGGATGGATTTCTTCATTCAAGAATCTATTGTTATTTTAAAAAAACAAAACCAAAAACAAAACAGCAACAACAACTATGAGACAAGCTATAAAATGTCTCCAAATAGAAAAAAACATATATTATCTGAAATGATTTTCTAGAGCCAAGGTTACTAGCCAGTGTACTGTGGTACCTCTGGAGGCTGCAGATAGGCCACAGGTGACTGAAATATAATATTCTCATCTCTCAGGGTAACCAGAGAGATCTGGGGTAGCTGGGGCCATGCAGCAGTCCAGTTAGTTTGCCCTGGGACATCATCAAATGTTATCTTTTTTCTACATGTGTAAAGAATGGGTGCCAAAAAAAAAAGTTTTAAAAAATGATTTATCATTCTTATTAGTATCTAAGTTGACATGACTTCTATGAAAAAGAAGCAGGAAGTAGATAAGTTTTGAATATCTGCATTTGCTTATATTATCCTAAATGCAAACATAAGGTTTCTGAATCAAGGCAGATTATAACCATAGTAGAAGCTATATCTATCTGTTCCCTACACTTTAATTTCTTTCCCCCTTCTGGAAAGGAGAGCCACGTGGATAGGTTGGCATGTATATATGTCATATAACAAGTGAAGAGCCCTGTAACTAGGAATCTGAGAGGGTATATACATGCTGTCCAGCTGACATCCTTACCTCCTGAGAGAAGAGGACATAATCTCTCCAATGTAAACAAATTATTTAGTAGAGAAGGGGAAGATTGTTAGGTTCTTACCATTGGCATGCAAAAAAAATGTTTCTAGATGAGGGATAAGACCAGTGCTTTCATGTTTCTATCTCCTGAAAACAACCCAAGGATCCTAGTTTTATGCCCCTTGGAATACAAATACACAGACATGTTAAAACAAACGAAGACATCATCCAGTAAAATTTGAAAGGATGAAATAAGACTTCTGTATACACATGAAAACAAAGTTTTTCTGCATTACAAAACCTAAAATAAAAAAAGAAACTTGATCCTAGGCATCAACTGGCACATGCACAAAATTAAGTTATCAAGGCAAACAAGAAATCTCGTAGGCATAAAGGACAAAACAAAGGCTAGAACAAGCTGGCCATTGCTACAGCCAGTGTTTTCAGAGCGGTTACAATGTTTCAAGACTTTTGATATGAAGTACCTGATGTTCGCCTTCAGGAACTTATTTAGATGTGGGATTCAGACAGAAAATGACAAGACAGTGAATAAGTGCTAGGAAGGGGAAAAGTAAATAGGGCAGGAATCTCAGTAAGGGTTTGGAAAATGGTCTGAGATGGCTAATTCTGGAATGATGATTTGGAGTATAAAGACCAGGAAAGAATGTTTCAGCAGGGGATGGAAACAAGGGCATATGTTTTGATGGGAAGGGTTTGTTACTGTGAATGAAGGCAGAGCCCTACGGATAATACAAATTATGGCATACTGCAGTGTAAAGTAAGTTCACCGTGGTTGAGTTGCAGGGTTTAATCAAGACAGTGTCAGCACGTGAAGCTGGAGACATATGTGTGGTTAAGATCCTGCAAATGCTTATATGACAGGTCAGACATTTGTATTTTATCCTTATAGCAAGAATTGTTTTGAAGGATTTTAAGCAGAAGAGGGATCTGTGAGAAATTTTCATTTTAGTCCTATGATTCAAATCCTATGTCTACCATTTGACCTTGGGCCTGATAGATATTTCTTCCAGCTTTCTTATCTGTAGAATAGAGATAATAACAATACTTAAAGTTGTTGTAATGATTAAAGGAGAATTATTTGGCAGGTGCATGACACATAGTAAATTTTCTACAAATAGCTATTATTATTAAGGGATTTTAAACAGAAGAATAACAGGATTGGAATTTAGGGAAGTCTTTCTGGCTCCATTGTGGAGGCTGATTCAAAGGTATAAAACTGGAGGTAGTAAGAACAGTTAAGAAGCTGTTACACAAGAATCCAGAAAAGAGAAGATGATCCTTTGAGTTAGTATTAGCAAGGCACACAGAAATAGACATAAGCTATGTTTAGAAGGAAGAAGCCATAGACAGAATAATTAAGTGAATATAAGGATTGAGTTATTACACACTATACTTCTCTATAGCATTCAAAATTATAATTCAATAATTAAACATTTTGTGTTTCTGATTGACTGATTGATTTTGTCCTTCCCTATTAGATCCATTAGGTGTTTTTTTGTTTTTTTGTTTTTTTTTAAGACAGGTTCTCATCTGTCACCCAGACTGGAATATAGTGGCACCATAATAATTCACTGCAGCCTTGAACTCCTGGGCTCAAGTGATCCTCCCGTCTCAGCTTCCCAAGTAACTGGGACTACAGAAACACACTACCACTCTTGGCTAATTTTTTAAAAATTATTTTTATAGAGACAAGGGTCTTGCTATCTTGCTCAGGCTGGTCTCAAATTCCTGGCCTCTACCAATACTTTCACCTCAGCCTCCCAAATCACTGGAATTACTTGTGTGCACCCCTGTGCTCAGCATTTCCATCATTGTATTATACTTTATAAAAGTAATAGACATTTTTTAATATGTTGGGTATTTTGTTTGTGTGGTAAATGATTAATTTGGCTCTGGAAATATAAATGTGAGTGTGATTTTGTAGTGCAAGATAGCAGTCTTTACAGGAGTTGTATATGAAAATTTTCAGCTGTTGGAGTGAGTGTGGTTATCAAGGAGATAATATACAGTGAGAAGACAGTGGGTTGGGCATAGAACCCTGAATAACATGGGCAGGTCAAGGAAGAAAAGCCTTGAAAAGTTTCTAAGAAAGAATGTCTTAGAATTGGAAGAAAGACATAGAATTTGTGGTGTCATCCAAAGTGGAAAATGGTGTTTCAAAAGCAGCAACAACACTAAACAGTCTTTCAAGCAATTAAAAAGTAGCAAATGTTAGGAGGTCAAATATAATAAATAGTAAGATACGGGCTAGACAAGTTCACATAAATTAGCTTGAGGAATATAGGCTGGGATTCAAGTAGTGACAATAAAATTTAACTTTTTAGAAGTTACTAAGCTACTAAAAAAAAAACAGGCAGAAATAGGTAAGTAATGAGAAAGAGAAATAGTGTTGTGCAGATATGTGTGAAATTCCCTAAATGTTGACAGGATAATTAGTAGAGTAAGAATCCTGAAAAGGTCAGGATTGGAGCTGGCATATGCAGAAATTATCACTGGGCAGGAGGAGGAATCCTTCTCCTACTGTATGAAGAAGAGGAAAGGATGGGCCAGGTATAATTTCAGGTTCAGGGGCAGAAATTTGAGACTTATTTTCTCCATCCATTAGAAGGTAGGCCAAGAGGGACACATGGGAATCCTAAGGAATGTGGATATCTATTAAAAAGATATTACAGATAATGGAGAAGTGAAACAGAGCAGCAAAGAAAGACTGCTAGGCAGTAATGAAATTCGAGATCATTATGTCATTTCCCTAAGCATTGCTCAAAAACTCAGGAATAGAGATAAAGAAGACGGACTGTAGGGCTGTTCGGGATTGGTGTGCCTCCAGGCTATTGTGACAAATGGATAATGCATAAATCAAAAAGAGGACATTATAAGGGAAAAAAAGGGTTAATGTTACAGGTATTCATAAGGATCAATTTTAACTCCCAAACTCCAGGGGATATTTGACAATGTCTGAAAATCTTTTTGGTTGTCACAACTTGGGAGGGAGCTACTCATGGAATCTAAGGCGTAAAGACCAGGGATGCTTCTAAACATCTTATAATAAATAAAACAATTCCTCACAACAAAGCATTTTTCTGGGTTAAAAATATCTAAATTGGTTTGGGAATCGAGGAGAGGTAGAAGAGAGTTTACAGGAAGAAATTAGAAAATCAAAGTACAAAATGCCTTATGTGGTAAAGAACATAATTATATCAAGTGGAGAGAAGAAGGAAGAAAGGGCAAAGGAGAGAGGGAGAGAGAAAGACAGTGAGAGGGAGATGTGAATGAGAGAGAGAAGGTCATGGTCTGAGAGTGGTTTATCATTGTTAGTGTTTCATTACATAACATTTCAGAGTTGGAGCCGCCTGGGGTGACAACAAATGTGTGCCCACAGAAATGAATGGCTGTAGCAGAGTGGAGGTAAAAATCACTAGACATGAGTAATTCAAAGATAATTTACATCACTCAGAATAATGGCTACACTAGGGAGAGTGAGAATGATATCAGCATAAGTGATAAAATCTTTAATGAGTAAGGTCTTGGAGGAAAGATTGTGACCCAGTGAAACTATTTTTATGTATAAAGTCAACAAAAGTAATGCACAGTTCATCTATAGGAAAAAAAAAAGAATGAAAAGAAAATTGCAAAATAAATTTAAAATATTTCTAAATGAGAAGAAAAATAGTGATTTTTTTTTCACTTGGCATTTTTCTATACTTTCTGAAATAAATATTTGTCTATGATAAAAATAAAAATTAGTAAACATGAGGATAAAATACTTTAAAAAGGAAAGACACAGTGAAACATTGGTATATAGTTTCCTCATAGCCCATCAGCTGAAATCTGAATAGTTGCTGCATTTAAAATTATTTTTGATCATGTGAAAAAGTTGGTGTCAACTAGCTTATCAGAACTGATATCTTAAATAATTTCAAACCTAAAAAGATGAGAATGTAGAAAACAAAATAATACAGGATTCTGAGAAGAAAAGTGTGCCATGTATCTGAAAGACCAAACATGTTATAAAATTATATTTAATTACCCATCAAATATAAAACTAAGATTTTAATGAAACATTATTATTAGAGAGAAAGGGGGATTACTCACTAGCATAAAATTTATTGTTTAGATATGAAATGTTATGAGAAATGTATTGTACTTGCATGGCAGAGTTATCTATTTCTAATTATTTGTATCTATTTTCTTGTGGAATTCTAACGATTAATCCCATAGTCTTGAATAAGTAGTTTACAATAAAGCCCTCCACTAATGTCATTTATTTTAACTATATTTGCCATTCATTGCTTTCTCCAAAACTCATCCAGCATAAGGACAATGACTATATGGCTCAAAAATTAAAGGAAAAACTTTCTAATTATAATTATCCACATAACTTTGGCTCTTATCAATGAGTCAGAAGAATGAATGCTATATGTTCTCTGCCCTCTCTTCATTTCAGAATAAATTCATTAATTCTTTGCACTAAAGATTAGAAGATGCAGAGTGAAGTTTCAAGAGTATGCCAGTTTGAGTCCTTTGAAAAATTACTTATATCATGTTAAGATGATTTAGGGAATGATGCTTCTGCATCCCACAGGATTTAGCTTACGTGGCCTTGGCCTACAGTTTTCTGTATATTAGCAATAATCAACAAAGGTGTGTTCTGTAATACTTTCTTTTTATCTAAACACTTTCCCTAAATTATCAATTCCCCAAGCTGTGGCCACATTCTCATAAACCCTACAATGAGCAAGAAGCATGTTTCCTTCACAGAAGAGTGTTCACTAATTCCTGAAAAGTACATGAAAGATATTTGGTAAGCTATTTTCGATATGATGTCAAAAATACACCTACCGTTAGACTAGCCAGGAAAAAGGAATACGTTGACTAAATCACTGAATTCTTCTCCAAGAAACTGGAGCTTATACATATTCAGTCATTGCCTCATTTTACCCTAAAACGAACAATGTATGTTTTGTTCTAAAATAAAAAAGGAACTATAAAGAGGTTCTGCAACTCTTTATACAAGATTATTTTGAATCAGTTATAAATACTAACAGGGATTAAAGGAATTTGTGAAAATTGTTGCAGAGAATATGATCAATAGGTGAAAAAACACAGTTGCTATTTATCTAAATTATTTAAACTCAGCATCTTCAGTGATTGAAAGATGATTCTTTGAAATTTCTGTTTTTAAATGTAGTCCCCGATCACAAATTCCTTAAACTCACAGGAGGTAAATAAACCCCAACATGACACCAAAATCATATTTAGTGCTTAGAATCTTTCTACTCCTTGCTATTTTCTGTGAGGAAAATGTATTTGCCAAACTTGATCTGGACTAGGCTTATCAATAGAAGAGTGCTGACAACAACACTACAGAACCCCAAATAATCATCATTCATCATAAAACATTTGTTTCTTAGAATATTAAAAGTCTTTTCTTTCTACTGTTTAAAGTCTTTACCGGATATAATTTTAGATATATCATTAATGCAACCAAAAGTTAATACATTTCTTAGAATCTATTATACATCCAGAAAAGTAAATCCACTTGTGAGCAACCTCTCGAAAAAGCATCACACTGATTTCTAGATATTGTTATTTGTAACAGTAAATATGAATTTCCCTTAACTTTTCTTAAGAAGTTCATAAGATGTACATGTTCTTCTTTATAACCCTCACGAAGGCCAGTTTGAATAGGTAGTGCTATAGTTTGATAAAGTTCTGAAACTGGTAATTACAACATCTTAGATTCAACAAATACCTCAGCAGTTAAACACTCTAAAAAATATCAGTCTAGTCCTGCCCTCTAACGTACTATCTAGAGTTAATGGAATAACTTCACATCAAATAAAATATTCCTAATTCCAACTTAATCTGCCTCATTTCCTGTGCGTTTATATATGTCACACACTAAAATATCAATTTTTGTTCTCTCAAGGCAATCATTGAATACCAAAATCTTTATTTAATTTTGCTAATAACTAAAGTGTTACATACAATGGCTAGAGTGTGGAGAGGCGATACGATATTCTCAGTCTCGTAGATAGTGAAGAGGTCCTTCAGGGTGATGTAACAACCACAGAACATTTAGATGTACCTTTTATGAAGCCAACTGGGTATGAGTATTCAATAATATCTCAGGGGATTTATTTAAATGACAATATGATAAAAACAATAGCTCTTTAATGTCCAACACAGCTGGCAATATGGGATCACTTGCTATCCTTGCATTTACTAACATTATATAAACACGTACTTTATAAGTGGTATGTAATTGCTGATTAAGGCTATATTAGCTAAGAAGGGTAGGGTTTTTAATGCATGTCAAGGCAGTGTAGGTTTACATTTTTTAATTTATGTGTTTACTTTTTTTACCATAAGCAAGTGTATTAGCAAAAATTGTTTTGCTGAAATAATTCATTTAGAAGAGTTCCTCATCCCTTTCTTTGTAATACTACATGTATTTATATGTATGTTTTTTTGTTCAAAATTTTAAAAGAATGTGTATATTAATTATATAAGTGAAAGTTATTCTGCTCTAATTAATGGGATATTACTTCCTATAAAAAGAAGACTAAAAATTAAATATTAAAAATGTGAGATAACGTTTCATATATCCCAAAGCAACATTAGTATCTATTATAATTAAATATGACTAGACAGACTCAATGCACTAAATTCTGAACCAGAGTGTGTCTGGTCACCTTTGTATTATTTCCTTTGCACATTGCTAGATATATAGTTAGTGTATAATAAATGCTTATTAGAACACGTTAATTATGAATATTTAAAATCAAGCTATGAGCTAAGTAAATGAAAAAACTTGAGCCAATTGCCTCATTATCACACATTGTATTTTAATAGCAGACATATTTTTGAAGAACTCTTGATTATTGTAGGCAATGATTTATCAGGAACATTCTTTTCTCTAAGAGGTAATTAAATGAAAAGCTAGTGTCACTCTGTATAATAGATGTGATCCTAGAATGAAGGAAAGGTATAGAATGAGGGTGAATAGCTTGCAAAATTGGTGCTTATGAAAGTCCCACAAATATTCTGAGACAATGACACTTTAAATTGTAGGAAATTAAGACCTCTGAAATTTTTTTGATCTCTGCTTCAGAGATGGAATAATACATCAGGACTCTAATACCTCAGGATTTCAAAATTTATCTTTCAATTATAATAGGAAAGACAATAAACTTAAAGTATATGTAATTATGATTACCCATAATCCAGGTTTAGAAAAGAATAAACTATTTATGGTGTGAAGAAAATTGAGCATATTACTTGCATTGGCAACATAAAATATCAGAAATAGGGTGTTACTTTAAATTATAGCTCTTCCATTATCTTTAATACAAGAAGTTGGTATAATTGTTGAAAGAACTGCCACGGTGCATAAAGTGTTTTTATCCAATTTCAGGCTTACCCTGATAATAAAAAGGGATTATTTAGATGAAAGACATGTTAGACCTTCAAAAATCAATCTGACTTCCATGTATTTGTGAATTTTCTAAAATTCCTCCTAATACTGATTTCTAACTTCATATCATTGTGCTCACAAAATATTCTTAACATAATTTCAACCTTCTTAAATTTGCTGAGGCTTGTTTTGTGCCCTAATGTGTGATCTAACCTAGAGTTAAGAAACAATTCCATTTACAATAGCTATGAAACAATAAAATGCTTGGGAATAAATTTAACCAAATAAGTGAAAGGCCTCTATGTTGGAAACTATAAAGTATTGATGATGAAAGAAATTGAAGGAGACTCAAACAAATGTCCTGTGTTCATGATCAGAAGAATTAATATTGTTAAAATGTCCATACTACTGAAAGCAATATACAGATTCAATGTAACTGCTATTAAAATTCCAATTTCATTTTTCACAGAAATAGAATAGGCTATTTTATAATTTACATGGAGCCACACAAGAAAACCCAAATATCAATAGCAATCATAAACAAAAAGAGCAAAGCTAGAGATTATCACACTACCTGATTTCAAACTATACTATAGAGCTATAGTAATTAAAACAGCATAGTACTGGCAAAATAGACACATTGACCAATAAAACAGAATACAGAGTCCAGAAATGAACCCATGAATGTTTCGTCAATTGATTTTCAACAAATGAGTCAAGATACATAGTTTGAAAAGATGAGTCTATTCAATAAATAGCAATGGGAAAGCTGAATAACCATATGCAGAAGAATGAAATTGGACCCTTATCACACAACATATTAACAAGTTGGCTTAAAATGGATGAAAGACTTAAATGTATGACCAGAAACTGTAGAACTATACCACATTGGTCTAGGCAATGAATTTTGGGATTTGATCCCACAAGTATAGGCAACAAAATCAAAAATAGATGAAACTACATCAAACTAAAAAGATTCTGTACAACAAAGCAAACAACAGTGTGCAGAGACAATCTACAGACTGGGAGAAAATTTTTGCAAGCCATACATTCAATAAGGGGTTAAAACATACAAAAAGTTCAAACAACTCAATAGCAAGAAAACAAAACAAAAAACCTCAATTAAAAATTAGGTAAGGGGCAAGATTAGACATTTCTCAAGAAATACATGCAAATGGACAACAGAAATGAAAAACACTCAATATTGCTAATCATAAATGGAATGCAAATTAGAAACAATTAGATATCATACCTGTCAGAATAGGTATTATCAAAAAGATGAAAAATAATATGTTGACAAGGATCTGGAGAAAAGGGAACTCTGTACACTGCTGCTGGGAATGCAAATTAGTACAGCCATTATGGAAAACTATGAAAGTTTCTCAAAAAACTAAAAATGGAATTACTATATGACCCAGCAGTCCCACCTCTAGCTATTTACCCAAAGGGTTTGAAATCAGTTTGTTAAAGAGATGCAAGGTCTCTATGTTCATTGAAACACTATTCACAATAGCCAAGTTATATAAACAACCTATGTCCCTGAACAGATAAAGGGAGAAAGAAAATGCGGTATGTATACATAAGGGAATAGTACTCAGCCTTAAAAAGAAAGAAATTCTGTTAGTTGCCACAACATGGATAGAATTGGAGAATATTAAGTGAAATAAGCCAGTTGTAGAAAGACAAATGTAGCGTATGTTCTCATTTATATGTGGCATTTAGAACAATCAAACCCATAGGAGCAGAGTGCAGAATGTTGGTTGCTGAGGTTGGTGGGTGGGAGGAATAAAGAGATGATGGTCAAAGTGTACAAAATCTCAGTTAAACAGAAGAAATATGGTTTATTTTTAGTTTAACTTCACTGCATAATGAATATAATTAATAATAGAGTATTATAAATTTCAAAATTGCTGAAATTAAATTTCAAATGTTCTCACCACAAATATGTTAAGTAGGTGAGGTGATGAATGTTTTAACTAGATTGATAGTTATTTCATATTGTATTCATAAATCATAACATCACTTGGTACCCCATAAATTTATACAATTATGCATTGTCATTTATAATAATGAGAGAAAAAAACAAAAACAAAACTTAGTCTAAAAGTAGTTAAGAATAAAGATGCACTCACATATAGACATGGTTTCCCTACTCTTCTGAACCTCCCTCTTCTGATTATTCTCTTTGTAGAAAGACTTATACTTCCATATGGCAGTGGAATTTCTGATGTGTTTATTCATCACCACAGACCACAATTTTCTATTGCTTTTGCAAATAAAATGCCACAGATTATTTCTGTTGGATGAACCTCTTTGTTATTCCTTCTGAAAAGTTTTGAAGAACACGTCATTTCATCTAAAGACAGAAAAAGAAACATAACATTGAACCTGATTCAACCGTGATAGCTGTTTCTGAGGCAGAATTAAAATAGCATAATTTCAGCAATATTCTTTTTTACACTAATACCATAGTTCATTATTTTATACATTGAGGCACTTTAGAAACTCTCATATGCTTTTAATCTATCACTTACTAGTTGGCAATTACTACTTCATCTTCGCTCTTTATGCTTTTAACAATTTTAACTCATAAAATAACATTGTTCTTATAATTGTGTAAAAACCATAGGAAAAGAAAAATTCCCTGTCTTTATCGGGCCCAATTGCGAACATTTTTATGTTCATTATGCTTATTATACTGTAACATGTTTTAAAATTAAGATGGATTTGCATGCTCTCTTTGGAAAAAAGAGAAGAAATCAAGAAATCATTCCCATACGACGAAATGGAAAAAGTACATTTAAAGGGGTTTCAAGAAAACTGAGGTCACTGCCCATATTGCAAAAGAAGTTTAAAAAGTGTGTGAACTAAAAGTTGGTATCACCTGGGATTCATACACAGATGGAGTGGAGTTGTCCTGCATTATGCTTTCTTTTTGAAAAGAATCAAGTGACAAAAAAAAAAAAAATTAAAAATCTTATGAGAAGTCTTTATAAACTAAGCCAATGGGCAGTTCAAAAAAAACTGATGGAAGGGAAAAGAAAGCCCAAGAAACAGTAGACAATACCCAGTAAAATAGGTATCTATGTGTAACAAAAATATGACATTAAAGAATACTGAATGCTGAAAATCTTGAAACAGAACATCAGAAACAGTTCTCTCAAAAGCAAGCTGTTTATATGTAAAAGTGGAGTCTTTATAAGGAACATCTAATGAATACTGATTTTCTGCAAAGGCCTCCTTTTCAATGGATAATTTACATACTTTCCTATAGACCAGGAGCATAGTATTAAAAGGTCAAGGCCCACTTAAAAAAAAAAAAAAATCTCATAAATTGAATACATCTTAATTTCATGTTAAGATTATAGTGTTAGAACTGTTAAGAAGGGAAAATTTAATCCATATTATTAACTCATTTTAATATAGTTTTTTAAAAGACTATATTTATTTTAGTATTCTGGAATTTTGCCTTAAAAGCATTAAACTTTTAACCTTCATCCATGTAACAGTCAGCGTTTGTAGATTTCCTCATTGTTGGACATTGAGTTAAGATCTAGAAAATATAAGAAAAAAATGGACATGATCATGTTTTTAGTAATGGCCAGAGACAAAAAAAGACATTTAAACAAACAGCAAAGAAGCTCTGGAGTTTAATTAAATTCTGTTTGTCTATTTTGGCTTTTGTTGCCAATGCTTTTGGTGTTTTAGTTCTGAAGTCCTTGCTTACGCCTATGTCCTAAGTGGTTTTGCCTAGGTTTTCTTCTGGGGATTTTATGGTGTTAGGTCTTATGTTTAAGTCTTTAATCCATCTGGAGTTAATTTTTGTATAAGGTATAAGGAAGGGATCCAGTTTCAGCTTCTTGCACATGGCTAGCCCGTTTTCCCAACACCATTTATTAAATGGGGAATCCTTTCCCTATTGCTTGTTTTTGTTAGGTTTGTCAAAGATCAGATGGTTGTAGATGTGTGGTGATGCCTCTGAGGCCTCTCCTCTGTTTCATTGGTCTGTATCTCTGTTTTGGTACCAGTACCATGCTGTTTTGGTACCAGTACCATGCTGTTTTGAGTACTATAGCCTTGTAGTATAGTTTGAAGTCAGGTAGCATGATGCGTCTGGCTTTGTTCTTTTTGCTTAGGATTGTCATGGCTATGGGGGCTCTCTTTTGGTTCCATTGAAGTATAAGGTGTTTTTTTCCAGTTCTGTAAAAGAAACAGTCATTAGAGTGAACATCAACCAACAGAATGGGAAAAAATTTTTGCAATCTACACATCTGGCAAAGGGCTTACATCCAGAATCTACAAAGAACTAAAACAGATTTACAAGAAAAAACAAACAAACCCATTCAAAAGTGGGTGAAGGACATGAACAGGCACTTTTCAAAAGAAGACATATGTTAGGCCACCAAACATCTGAAAAAATGCTCATCACCACTGGTCATTAGAGAAATGCAAATCAAAACCACCCTGAGATACCATCTCACACCAGTTAGAATGGCGATCATTAAAAAATCTGGAGACAACAGATGCTGGAGAGGATGTGGAGAAATAGGATCTTTTACACTGTTGGTGGGAGTGTAATTAGTTCAACCATTGTGGAAGACAGTGTGGCACTTCCTCAAGGACCTAGAAATAGAAATTCCATTTGACCCAGCAATCTCATTACTGGGTATATATCCAAAGGATTATAAGTCCTTCTATTAAAAAGACACATGCACACCCATGTTCATTATGGCACTGTTTACAATAGCTAAGATGTGGAACCAACCCAAATGCCCATGGATGATAGGCTGGACAAGGAAAATGTGGCACATATACACCATGGAATACTATGCAGCCATAAAAAAGGATGAGTTCATGTCCTTTGAAGAGACATGGATGAAGCTGAAAACCATCCATTCTCAGCAAACTGACACAAGAACAGAAAATCAAACACCACGTGTTCTCACTCATAGGTGGGTGTTGAACGATGAGAATACATTGACACAGGGAGGGGAGTATCACACACTGGGGTATGTTGCGGGGGAGTAGGGGAGGGACAGTGGGGGGTAGGGAAGTTGGGGAGGGATAACATGGGGAGAAATGTCAGATATAGGTGATGGGGGGATGGAGAGAGCAAACCACCTTGCCATGTATGTAGCTATGCAACCATCCTGCATGATATGCACATGTACCCCAGAACCTAAAGTACAATATATATATAGACAGTAAAATAGGTAACTATTATAATCAATGTTATGAGTAAAAAATCACAGTCTACTTCATCTAACTTAAAGTTATCAGTGTGCTGCACATTATTTAGGGCTATAAGCCCATTTCTTGTATTTTGAACTTTTTAACAAAATAATTTCTTTAATAAATCCTGTGATTCCAAATAACAATGCTATTAGATAAGTGCATCACCCTTTATTTCTGAAGATGTTATGCTTCAAAGGTAAATAGTTTGAAGTTTGAGAAACATTAAAAATCAAGGAAAAAATCAATTGGCCTTTTGTTTCCCCAATGAAAAAATAATACTATTAATATATTTCAAGGTAGAATGGCAGTGAAAAGTATATGTTGGCAGTTTTTCACTTAGAATCAGTTTATAGAATATAGTCTTTACTTTGAGTTTTTTATCCTTATTTGAAATGAAATATAGAAAGGTCCAACAATAATCAGCCAGCTTGCCATAGAGCCTGTAGCATTTCAAGAACCACAAAGGAAAAATGAATCATTCCCATATACCCTCAAACCACAGTTTCATATCTACCAATAATTTTTATAGCACTTGGGATTTGTTCATAGCTCATTGAAATGATTTCAGCATTCAAACCTTCCATCTTCAATTGTTGATACTTCATTATCCCAAAATTATCAGTTAGTCTAGCCAGATCTTGATTCACATTCTACCCCAAAGGATATCTATTTCCACTCACTTTTGCTGGTTTGCATTATTCTTAGTGACTGACAGTTGCATTAACAGGTCCAATTTTCATCTTTACTTCCCTCAATTTAGCCAATAAAGATACTTAGCTAAGGTGGTGAACTTGGCAAAAGAGCACCTCCCTTGTAGAATCTGGATAACATGGGAAGATTTCAAGGATGTGCTAAATTATATACAAAACCATGAAAAGCCATGACTGTTCATCATCTGAGATTCATACAGATAGGAAAATTAAGACAAAATGCAGTAGGGCTGCATTTCAAACTAAATGATTTCAAGCCATGCCAATGTCTGACATCAACGTGAAAATCCTTAAATATAACCACATGATTTCAGTTTTAAACAAGGTCTATCACTTTAATGATCCAAATGAAACCTTTGATTCAAATTCCACAGGGCAATTTAGTGAAAGTCCTACAGTTTTTTTTTTTTTTTTGGTCTGAAGCCAAAAATTGGGAAGCAGTTAATGATAATCAAAAGTGGATGCTATTAATCCCCTATATTTCAATTAAATTTCAAAATATGGTGTTCTTTAAAATTCGGTTGTCATAGGGAGTCCTCAGTAAAAATGGAAAGCACTGAAAACCAAATTAGTTTGAGTCTTATCCTTCTAATATAGAAAAAAAGAAAACAAATATATATGTAGATACATGAAATTGGTATTACTATTGTACACAGCATCTGGATCCTACATCATATACATCATTTTTAATAGCAATAGTATCTTGGAGTTATATGGTGATGTGCCTCCAGAGAGATAAAAATTATTCTTCATATTAAATAATACATTATTACTATTAGTAGCAGTCATGTTTATAAATGAAGATTTTAATGCACAAAAATATATAATTTACTCAAGATCACAAGTTCATCAACATTAAAGTCAGATAAGAAACTAAGTTTGCTGTTTATAATCAAATGTCCTATTCATTTAATTAAGAGCTCTTAACCTGGAGCCAAGAGTTTCAGGGACCTTTGAATATCTTGGAATTAAATGCAAAATGACATATATGTATGTTTTTCTCCCCTGGGAAGAGGACCAGATTATCAAAAAGGGTCATGACACAAGATAAATATTACCTTATTTGACCCACTTATGTACTAGATTTCTATAAAAAAGGATTATATTCATTTCCATAATAAATTTTAAGTTCAGCCAGTGTTTTCAAATGGTATGCTAGTAGTTGGATTAAATTAATATAGCTTGTAAATAACTTTGCTTGAAACAGTTTAGATCATGAGGAACTTGAATTCTTAGCTAACTTCCACATGCCTTGACATTTGGTCTTACTGCATCACAGAATTCGCAGAGCAAATGTTATACTTAAACACTTAAATGTATTTGAATTATCATCCTCAATTTATAACTTCAGCAAATAATGAAAACTTCATGTTTTGCATGAAAATTACTCAAAATGGGAGGCTATATTTTTCCCCACATATGTGTAATATCAAATCAGCTATTTCTTATTCATGAAAATACAACCCAATTGTCTTCCTTTTTTATTTTACCTTTTGGAAATTTTAAACACACCACACACACACACACACACACACACTAATTCAGAACATAAAATATTCAATATATTTTATCTAATTTTCAGAGTAGAAATGTCACAGTCTATATTTGCATTTATTTTTAATGCTAAAAAATAAACGTTAAAAGCAGTTTATTGATTTTTTATGTGTACTTACAGGTAATTTGGATTTGGCTCCAGGTTGAGTAAATGTATCATTGCTCCATTAGAAATAAAATGGTGCAGTCTTTATATGAAATCTTCATATCTCTTCAAATGGGATTTTATCAATAGAAAACATTCAAATTGAGTGTTGGCCTGAGTCATTCAAGCAATTCAATAAAACAACCTGTTTGATAATCTCTACACAGACTTTACAGAAAATTTTTGATTCATCTTGAATATTATATTAAAGCCATGCCATGACATTCAAGACAAGAAAGTCACCAGCACCAAGCTATGCTTGGTTTAAACTATGACCTGCATTTCAGACCTTGCAATCACTTCTCAGACTTGGATACAATCTCAGCACCTCCTAATTTACAAGTCAATAGGTTGGAATCCATAGGATTTCCACAAAGCTTATGTGTCAGAGATACCTAATATGTTTCTTCCTGAGACATAGAAAGTGTTTGGTGACCATAATCAGGATGTTTGCCCAGGTTCTCAGGAGAAAATGGAATAGATACTACCAGAGATAGTAGATACGCACTAGAGCAGATATTCAGCTTACCCACTAAGACACATCAGGAGGTGTGGGTCAAGAGGTTCTTGTCCAGTGGCGCACAGCATATGCTTCTCAGTAGCTAGCTGAAGGGTGAAGTTTTACTCTTGTCCTCAGTCATGACTAATGCAAAATTTCTCAGAGTATTCAGCACCTGCCTACTGGCTTGCAGTTAACAGAGAAAAGGGTCATTTTCCTCCTCCCATAATTGGGTGGATCAATTTTTTCCCTTTGAAGATTTATGAAAACGAAAAAATTACTTTTCTATTATTGAGTGGTAGGGGTAGAGGGTAGTTATCAGCTTAAACAAAAAGTTGAAATTCAACATTAAATCAGCCCTTAAGTGTAAAGATGATCAAGACTGGGCTAGTTCCTTGAGTCTTATTACCTATGTTACCTATGTTCGTTATGCTCCAAACTTTCCTCTGCTGTGACAAAGAAGAAAAGAATGCAGCCTGCTGTGCAGTTTTAAGAATGTGTCCTATTTCAATTGCTGAAATCTGTTACTGCCTGAATAACACATGAGCCAATGTTTCTTGACTATGAAATCAGTGGCTGAACCATAGATATCAATAGAATAATGATCGCTAATGTTTATGGTCAATGTCAGGAGTAGAGGAGAAACAAAAACAGCATCTATAAATCATAGAATTACATATTTTTTGATCAAGGGATGCCTCACACAAAACAAGGAGTAAAGGAAACCAGAATGAAGGCATAAAAACCATTTATTCGTGAATCTGACTACAAAGAGGCTACATAAATGGAAGACAAACTTTATCAGTGCATTTTTGACAGCTAGACTCTCTGTTACAAATTTAAATCAGAGAAGAAAGAAAAAGGTTTCTCTGGATAAGGGCAGTCTTCCTAGAATGAAAGAAAAAATATGTTTGTTTTTGTGCAGGTTGTTTTAGAAAAGGTACACTCTCCTTCAATGTGGGAGTACTCATTTATAAAGCAAGTAGTCCTCAAAAGACCAAATGATGCCAAACCAATCCAAATGAACAGAGATGTGTCTCTTGCCACAGATGACTTTGCCAGGACATCTAGTCTATCAAGGAGAACATGAATAAATTATGCCAGGTATGTTTGAGTGATAAATCAGATTATTGCATTTCCAGTCCCTAATTTGCCACATAATCTTTCTATTCTATTAAGCAAATCACATACCATTTCTGTCCTTTACTCTCCTTGTTAATAAAATGAAAAAACAATTTCTTTTTAGGAGAAACGTTAGATCTGCAAATTAAGTTAGGAACAAATAGAATTTATTATCATTACCATCAATGTTACATTTTCAGTGCTTTAGCTATTTTCTATCTAGATCATTAGCACCTTTGGAATAATATTCTGGAATAAATAACCCTCCTCTGTGCTTCTGTAATGTCTTTGTTCAAGTCTTTTCTTTAACTTGTGACAATATAAGGTACTTCTTATGTATCTATTTCTCTCACTATACTAAATGCTCCCAAAGCTGAATCTACACCATACTTACCCTAAATATCCAGCACTTACTACCTAGCAAATAATAGACTTCCAAAATGTGATAAACTGAAACAAATAACTGTGTGTATCTTCCTCACATGGCACAATGCTTTGTATGTAGTAGGTGTAAGTCACTTTTCTTACTGACTAAACTGGAAATCATTCATCACCCCCAGTTTATCTTAGAATTTCTTTTTGCTTTAGATCAGTTTATTGACATATGTAGTATATAGCAGGACAATTTTTTTTTTACAGAAAATCAAGCTCTTTGAAAAAAACGAGAAAAATCTTTGCCTACATAACTGCAGAACACAATTACAAACAATTAGAAAATATCCCAAATGTCCTGCTAACATATGAAAGAAAGTCAATACCTAGAAGTAGTTCTAACTCATGGGGAACATTTAGATTATAAGAATATAAAAGTTGTATTGTGAACTCTTTGCTGAGAGTTTGCATCTTTGAATTATGCAAAGGCAATCAATTACAAAATATAACAAGAATCACATTCTGCAGCTCCTTTCTTATCGCTCTGATGACCTCACCAAATCACACCCTCACCTTAGTGGTAGAAAACCTGAGAATAAACATAGTAATGCCTGTACAAAGGCTGAATTTCACTTTGGTTGAAAAAAGTAACAAGGAGCAACTTCTGCATAGGGGAAGATAAATAACTTCAGCCCCCCTCTAGCTTTCCACGTGGGACCGGAAACTCCATCCCATCTAATCCTCCTTGTCTCACCTAAGGTGAACCACTTGTGAAGATCACAGCCCAGGGCATAGGCTCACTGAATGACTGAGACGAAATCATGCAACTATAGAATGTTTTTCCTCACTCACATCTTATCAACATATTACTTAAAGACCTAAGTAACCCACTTCCTTTTGTGTAGTACATCAGGTCAAGCTTTCAACAACAAAAATTATATGGTATACTAAAAGGCAAAAAACCTCCCACAGAACCACACTCAAACATGGTAGGGATGTTATAATTATCCTGACTGACAAGTTTTTCTCCCTATTCTATTAATAGAGAATTTTTGAGGTCTCTAAGTGTACTTGTGAATTTGTGTTTTCTGTCTTCAGTTGACCAGTTTATATTTTGTTTGTTCTTGTATGGAGAAACTGTCTTAGACAGAAACATATTTAGGATCATCATGTTTTCTGTGTTATTTTGACCACATTTCTGGTATTTGATGTCATTTGAAAAAAAATTTCTGTTAATATTTTATGTTCTATATTTTAATTTATATTTTATTAATATAACCACTATGGCTTTATTTTTAGTAATCATCACATAATATATCTTTCGCCATATATTTACTTTTAACGTGCCTACATCTTTATATTTAAAGTGGTTTTCTTTTAGACATCTCATACATGGGTCTTGCATTTTATACAGTTTGACACGCTCAGACTCTTAATTGTATAGTTACATAATTTGCATTTAAAGTAATGATTGATATTGTTACATTTAAATCTATACTTTTAAAATTGTTTTATTGTGCCCAGACATCCTATGTTCCTTTTACTCTTCTTTATCTGCTTGCTTTTTTATTTAGTATTTTTTATTATTCCATTTTATTTTTATCCTTGGTGCATTATTTATAACTCTTTCAAGAAGATTGTTGCTAAATGATTTCCAATATACTTCATTCTACAATCCATAGTCTTTTTTCATGTCTAGTAAAAAAATGAAGAGCCTAATAATTCCCAATTTATTGACATGATCTTTTGAATTAATGCTGTCATACTTTCATTTTTTCTTATTTTTGTTACTGCAAGTGGAATAATTTTTCCATTATATTTACTAAGTAGCAACAACAATAATAAATTAGCATTTATTAATATTTATTAAGTGCCAGATGCTTTGCTAATTTATATGAATCATACCATTTAATATATGGAACTCTATAAATTAAATACTATTACTATTTCCATTTAATAGCTCAGGGAAGTGAAGCATAAGTAATATAAGTGACTTATTCAAAGTTACATATCTGTGGTATTATGAATCAGCCAGTCTAACTCCAGCATTTGCATTCTCAATCAATATTTTACAGTTACTGGCACATGCTAAACTTATTAAATTGTAAAAATTGCTAGTATTTTTTTGTGTGTATGTGACAGACTCGTTCTGTGGCCAGACCAGAGTGCAAGGAGTAACTGGTGGTGAGATCTCGACTCACTGCAACCTCTGACTCCCGGGTTCAAGTGATTCTCCAGTCTCAGCCTCCCTAGTAGCTGGGATTACAAGTGCGTGCCACCACACCCAGCTAACTTTTTGTATTTTTAGTAGAGGTGAGGTTTCACCATGTTGACCAGGATGGTCTGGATCTCCTGACCTCTTGATCCACCCACCTCAGTGTCCTAAAGTGCTGGGATTACGGGTGTGAGCCACTGTGCCCAGCCAAAAATTGCTAGTATTGTTAGTTTGTTTTCTAAGATTCCCTACAGAAAATATTATTTTGTATGCAAAAGGCAACTTGTTCATCTTTTTATATTCATCTCCAAGCTAATATTTTTGTTTCCTATTTTCAGTACCTCCAGAAAAAATAAGAAGAATGGTGAAAATAAACATGTATTTTATTCTTGATTTGATAGGGAATGTTTCTATATTCAGTTTATTAGGATTTTTAACAGTAAAAAATGAGTATATTTTAAAATGTTTAATAAATATTTTAAATTACTATTTTCTCTGTTTTTAACCTTTTATAATTACATATGGCATTATTATGGTATCCAACAAAAATTTCTAAAGAGAAGAAAAGTTACTAGAGACAGGTAAAACAAAAAATTGTCTAACTCAATGGAGAAAGAATTATATTCACCAATAAATATATAGTAGCTCCCCCTTATCCACAGTTTTGTTTTCCATGATTTCAGTTACCCGTGGTTCACCATGGTCTAAAAGTAAGTTAGTACAGTAAACTAAGATATTGTATGTGAGAGAGAGAGCACATACAAGAGAGAAAAAGAGACCACATTCACTTAGCCTTTAATACAACATATTTGTTCTATTTTAGTAGTTGTAGTTAATCTCTTACTGTGCCTAATTTATAAATTAAACTTTACCATAGGAATGTCCATGTTAGAATAAATCATATTATATATAGGGTTGGCACTAACTACAGCTTCAGGCATCCACTGAGGGTCTTGAAATATATCTTTTCTGGATAAAGAGGGACTACAGTAGTGATGAATGATTTAAACATTCTTTCTAGTAGACATGATATGATAACATTCAATAAATTTTTACTACATGCCTATTATGAACCATAAGACTTCCACAGCTCATAATGACTATCATTTTCCATGTGTCAAGTGCTACAAAGACAGAAATTTCCCAACATTCAAATGATGGCATTATATTGCTGCAACCTGTTTGGATTTGGTATCCAAATCCAAAAAAAACCTTGTGAAATGATTACTACAATCAAGCTAATTAACATCTCCATCACCTCACATAGTTACTTTTTCTGTGGTGAGAACATTTAAAATTTACTCTTAGTGATTTTCAAGTATATAATAGTATATTATTATTATTATTATTATTATTATTATTATTGAGATGGAGTCTTGCTCTGTCACTAGACTGGAGTGCAGTGGTGCAAACTTGGCTCCATGCAACCTCTGCTTATTGGGTTCAAGTGATTCTCCTGCCTCAGCCACCTGAGTAGCTGGGATTACAGGCACATGCCACCATGCCCAACTAATTTTTGTATTTTTAGTAGAGGTAGGGTTTCACCATGGTGGCCAGGATGGTCTTAATATCTTGACCTCATGATCTACCCACCTCAGTCTCCCAAAGTGCTGGGATTACAGGCATGAGCCACCGCACCCAGTCAATATTATATTACTATTAACCTTAGTCGCCATTCTGTACCATAGCTCTCTAGAAATTACCATATCTAACTGAAACCTGGTACCTTTTAACCAGCATCTCCCATTTTGCTTTCACCTCCAATCCCTGACAACCACCACTCTCTTCTCTGCTTCTATGAGGTCAGCATTTTTTGATTCTCCATATAAGTGAGATCACGCAATATTTGTCCTCCTGTGGCTGGCTTATTTCACTCCACATAATGTCCTCCATTTCTTTGTTTTAAATGCAGCCTGTGTATTACCGTATGTCATCTAATCTATTCAAAAGGTTAAATGCCAGATTCTTAGAATACAATTATTTCTATAGGATACCAGAAGTTTTAAGATTAGGGAAACCCAAATACAAGTTCTTACATAGTAACAGAATCTACATGATTTTGTCTTCTAAATATCAACCAACTGATGAACACATTTTATACACAGAAATTCTCTTCATCTATCAATATAAATGGCTTCTCGAAAGGCAATTAATTATACACACACACACACACAAACAGATATATGTGTACATATATATGTATTTTTTCTCTCAGTCATTATCACCATATTATGGTTAAAAATGAATAGTATAAACCCAAATACAAAATAGGGCTACACAGATAGATTTCAAAACAAATTTCTGGACAAATTTTCTGGTTATCCTCTAAGGCTGCACTATTGAATATTGTGGCCCCTAGCCATAACTGTCTATTTAAATCATACTTAAGTGAATTTAGTTAAATAAAACAAGTGACACTTCAGGTTCTCAATAGCACATGTGGCTGGTGGCTACTATCCTGGACAGCACAAATATAGAACAATTCCATCAGCACAGAAAGTTCTGTTGGACAGTTCTGCTCTAAAGATCACGGATGGTCCTTCATCACTCAAAAAGAAGAAATTCTACAAAATTCTATAAACTTTCAAATTCTTATTTATACAGCTCTGACCATGAAGCCTCAAGCATTACTAAACATAAAGGGACTTCAGCCATAGGACAGTGGATGTTTCATAATAACAGATGGAAAGTGTTAAAGAAATAATGTCCTGAGTCATGTCAGAATTGTGACTGCCAAGGAAATATTTAATAACGCTAAAGTAGGAATACTACAATGTCAAAAAGATGGAGGATCAATTTTTTGTTTTCATCTCAAATAGGCAGCAACTCTTTGCGTGAAAAGGGTTTCAAAACTTTACACAATCACCAGTGCATAGCCAATAGATGTTGAGCAGAAATAATGCAGTCGCCAAAGAGAGCAAGAGCTGGAACATCTCTCAACTACGGCCAGCATCCTGCAGAGCTTATTGGAAAGGAGCAAAATCATGCATGAACATACATTAATTACAACTCATTACTTAAAAGTAAGATGTACTTTCAGCAAGTACATAAGTAATACATACATACATACATGCATTCATACTTATGATTTAGTAATGGAGTCCTAAAGCAAGAAGTGGTCCCAAAGAAGCAGATGATTGGAACAAATACAACATAGGATACAATTTAAAAGTTCAGCAGTTTAAAAGCCATGTGGTTTACGGTTTGTAATTTTTTTTCTTAAGAAGCAAAGTCAGAAAGTTGATATTAAAAAGAAATATATATCTATTATACTTTTATTTTTGGGTAGACATTTGTAGAATTGGATTCTAGTCATTGCAAAAATTTCTTCCTTTTTTCATCCTTACATACTTCTTAAAGAATATCCAGTTGTTACCATCGGAAAAGACTCAATTAAATGGAATCCACCTGTTTATAGGAGTCAACATGCCTGTTTCTAGAGTAGAAAACCTATCCAAAGTTCTTTCTCTCTTTATAAAAGTCTGCTGAGGCTGAGTTCTGTGATTTGCTGACCCATGTGTGTGCTGTACATTACAGTCATTTAGATTTTCATGTGATGTGTAATGAGATAACTCACTTTTTTCTAGTTGAAATGGGAAGAAGGTCAAACTTTCAGGAAGAGATCAAACATCTACTAAAATTGTTATTTAGGAACAATGAGAATTACTATTATACATAGTCTCTTTATCAAGATGTAAATTATTTAAAAATATGTAGGAGGATGTAACCCTTATTATGCTAAAGAAAATGTTGTGATCCCCTTGCTTATTTCTTGCATGTGACTATAACATGATAAAATACAGTAGATAAAAATAAAACAAAATCAAGGACAGAAAACCAAACTCACCTTCATTAGTCGAAAAAATAATTCAAAGCAGTTATTACTATATAATATTTCAGTACATTATTTAGTATGATATGATAATAGAAACACCAGTTTCAATACAATAGTAACTTTAAAATATTAATAGGTTAAGAAATTAAATGTTATATGCATAAATTACAAAACATCTTAAGATGTTTTACATTTTGTAATTTGTAAATTATAAATTTGTAAAACATTTCATGCACATTCAACGTCCACATGGCTATCAAATAAATCCAAGAATGAAGTATAATATCATTCAATGCCCTTTCAGGAGGTATGATTTAATATCCGCAAATTTTATTCCTTCTTATTCACTACCCTCTATAGCTGTATTCTTGGCACTAAACTATTTCTCCTTCTGAGGTCAGACGGCATGATTTAGAGCATGACTTCCTCCTCATTCCCTACCATAATTAGTCTGCCTTGCTCCAGAAAGTTGCTTGCCAAGGAATATTTTAATTGGGCACTAGTTTTTATAATGAACTAAAAGTCAAGGTTGGTGACCCTGAAGTTTGGTGCTGAAACACCCAGAACTCAATATCATTGGACCTAGATCTGGTTGGAAATGTTAGTTTCTCCTAATGGCTGTTGAATTAAACTTACTTCTTTATGATAAGAAGCATTATCTATTATCTTAGAGTAATTAAAGTTTACATCCAGTGCCCACACAAACCTCCCAGTCGTTGTGAAAACCTACACAGTAACCCCAGACTGTTATTAGATTAGGGTTTTATAGGATGTAGTTACCTGCTCTGCTTAGTTTCTTTAAAAAAGCTAATTCACCAAAAGCTCACAAAAATGAATGTGCCTTTATTGAATGAGCATAATTATTAACAGTAGCAGCAACACTATCAAAGCATCTATTCATGTATATTGTACTAAGTGTTAGACACTTAGGATATTTGATATTCAATAATTATAATTTCAAAATTATGGCAAGTTACAATCTAAGAAAATGCACCTGTATACTTGTAGTTAAGAAAATGCAAATTTTTATTTGTGTATAATCAGTTATTATACATGGCACTCAGAATCATACTTCTCTCTTAGAAGTCTTCCTGCATTCCGAGGAGAAAATACATTGACTTTGGAGCTAAACTGAACTAAGTTTTAATTATGACTCTACTGCTTAGTAACTGTGTGACTTTGAGGATTTTTCATAACCTCCCTGAGCCGTTTTCCTTATCTGTAAAATAGGAGTATAAAATCCTACCTCATATAGTTTGTAAAGAGATGGAACACCATATATGTGTCATGAATGAAATACACTGTGACCTCTACTTAACAGTCAATATATGATTGCCCTTGTTTTTAAAAGGGCCAATAAACACACAGAGATACACATACACACACACACACTCTCTCTCTCTCTCTCTCTCTCTCTCTCTCTCACAGAAATCTTTTTCCAAAAGGTCTATCTGGAAGCACCTCTGAACTCTTCTAAACACATAGCAATATTCTCCTGGCCTTGCTTCTACTGAATGGTACACCCGAAAAAGTGTTTTTAATACATATCTGCTGAGATCTTGCTTGAATCCATATACATATATGTATTCCCACCCCCCTTTTTTTGGTCAAAGAAGATTCTTCAGGTAAGTAATATGTCTTTTAAAATATTTTTTGGAAGTGATCTTCAAAAATCCTTACATTTCTATGGTTATTTTTCATGCAAAGTGTACGATGTGTAGTAGGTAATAGTATAGTCTTTTAACATTACCCTATCACAGTTACCTAAATCTAGCAGATCTGTTATTTTGTAAAGGATATGAAATACATGTGCAAGCATGCATGCCTACACATATTCATAGATTGAACTTCCCAATGATTCTATCTTTAATTTATAGTGAAGATATTTGTTCCATTTTTCTCATTTCATATTATATACTAAAGAAGGCTTGCATTACAAGGCCTATTTTGTTCTTTTAAATGCATTGAAATTACCATTTATATTTCATATGCATTTTTTTAACGTTAGACAAATCCTCCCACCTCAGAACTTAGAACAGGAGAATCCTCTATAATGCATTTGAAATATTATCACTTCACGGAATGAATTTAACCTAAGCACGAAGCTAATTTTTATCTGAACCAGCTCCTTTGCATGGAAAACTGGGACTATAGAATGAGATAAGGGATGTTAGTTCTTTATCACTCATGTAACAAATCTCTTAATAATACGGAATGGCACATTAGTTATTTCTAGTGACAATATTAGGACGGTAATGAGAAAAGAATAGTATTACATATTCATTCTCCTGACAGGTATTATAATAAGATTGGGAATGGACCAAAAAAATTAATCAATTATACTTAGCCAAAAGGGAAATAGAAATCCTGGAAACGGGAACAAAACAAAAAAACCTACTGTACTGGAACAAGTTCAATTCCTATCCACTTCTGGAGACTCTTATCCAGTGCTTATCAGAATCTACTTAAATTTCTGTTCCTTGCTTTCAGAGTCTTGTCTTGATTGCCCCTTCATTGAAAAATACCTCTGCTAGTTTTCCTTTCTTAACTGCCCCTGAAATACAACCACAGAGCCCAGCTTCCTGCTACCTCCTGGACCAACTCTCATATCAACAATCCCAGAATTAAAGTAAAAGAAATGGCCTGCATTGAAAATAAAGGATTCTTAGGTGTGGAACAAAGCCCTAGGAAACTTGACAATTTTCACTTTAGATGTTCTTAATTACAACAGAGAAAAAATATTTTTGTGAATTAATTTTCGTGAATTTTGTGTTTCTTTCTTTGTAGTTATAGTGCCATTATCAAAGAACGCAAATAGCAGTTATAGGTTTATGTTCTTTTTTTTATGTTTAAAATTACTGGACTAGTAGCTTGTTTGTGATGGTTTCAGTAACCCTGAGAATATCATATTACCTAAACTAAATAATTGTTTTCTTGAGAACTTTCTGAATTTTACAACATTTTACATATGTGTATAATGTTTTTAAATAAATACTTTTTATGTTGTTGTACTTTTTAACTAGCCTTTGTAAATTAGGAGATAGTAAAAGAATTAACTGATGATAAAAAATAATTGTGTGAATATAGCCGAGGGCTCTGAGAAATTAAACTTCTTGTGGAAAAAAAAAGAATGCACATCACAAAATATAAGAACAAGTTAAAATGTTTTATGGCAAAGCTCAGCTTGAGTTGGCTAGGTCTCTATTTCAGCCTGCAGAAACACATAGCAATGAGAGGAATTTATTTAAAAAACAATTGTCTAGGTTCTGCTGTTCACTTTTATTTTCCACTAAGAATAAGGGTAGCTTTTGTAGTATTCAATGCCTTCAAGTTTCCCGGTGCACTCTGAGGTCTTGATGTACGTAGTGCTGAGTTCATAAGACACAGAGAACCGTACACATCAGTGGTTCTCAAGGTGGTGTTCTCAGACCAGTGGCATCAACTTCACCAGAGGATTTGTTAGAAATGCCACTGAATCAGAAATTCTGGAAGCAGAGCCCAACAGTCAGTTTTAAGAACCCTCCAGGTGATTCTGGTACCTGCCAAAATTTGAAAATTGCTGACAGAAACCACTCCCAGACATTCCAAGCAAGGATCAGAAAAAGACAAAATCATTAACTCATACCCATGTGTGCTGTACGTACTTTTGAGTTCTTGTCTAAATACAAAATACAGCATTATAAAAATGAACATACCATGAGTACTGATCTTTTATATTCTTGAAAGAAATCTGAATTTATCAAAGGAAAAATGTCTTAAAAGTTTGATAATTCAGTAAGTATAATTCCCATGGTTTGATATAAAAATACATAGTATTACTACTAGAAGGGTGCAGCATATAAAAATACACTTAGCTTAATTTAAAAAAAAATGTTTGTGAATTGGGATCCTTTTCCATTGGGGTAAAATATAAAGTGATATAATTGAGTTAGAATTAGTTTAAATATATCCACATGAACTCAGAGAAACGAAACAATTAGCTCACTATAATCTCATAAACTTCTTCTATCTATAATCACTTTGTATACAAGATTTAAGGAATAAATGAAGCAACCATCACAACTATGAATTTTATTCCATTTGAAAGAGCCTGTGCTTTCAATGGTAATTGGAACCATATCTTGAAGCTTAATAAAGCAATATGGACCTTGTGGTCAAAGTAAGGAGACTGACTAATTCACAATTAACAGAGATTTAATTAACTCACAGTTCTGCAGGCTGTACAGGATGCATGGTTGGGGAGGCCCCAGGAAACTTACAATCATGGCAGAAGATGAAGAGGAAGCAGGCATGGTCTTCATATGGCAAGAGCAGAAGAGAGAGAGAGTGGAAGGGGAAGTGCTACACACTTTTAAACAACCAGATCTCCTGAGAACTCTATCACAAGAACAACAAAAGGGAAGTCAGCGCTGATGGCTCAGTTACCTCCCACCAGCCCCTTCCTTCAACACCTGGGGATCACAATTTGAGGTAAGATTTGGGTGGTGACACAGAACCAAACCATATCAGAATATCAGGGTGGAATGGGCCATTTCTATTTTAAATGGGGTGATTAGCTGAAAGGCTTCACATGAGGGAGGTAAGTGAGCAACTTGTTTTAGTGTAAATGTTTGTGCCCCTCATATTCATATGTCAGATCCTAAACCCCAGTGTGATGATGCTAAGAGGTAGAGCCTTTGGATGAAATTAAATCAGGAGGGGAGAAAACCTCATGAATGGGATTAGTGCCGTTATAAAAGAGGCCCCAGTGAGAGCTCTTGCCCCTTCTGATGTGATGTTGCAGTGAAAAGATGGCCATCTATGAGGAAGCAGGTCCTCACTAGACACCAAATCTGCCAGAGCCTTCATCTTGGACTTCTCAACCTTCAAAACTGTTCAAGATTTCTGTTGTTTTTAAGACCACTCCATGGTATTTTGTTATAGTAGCCAAAATGGACTAAGACATGACCCAAGTGGAGGTAGGGGAGAGGGGAGAGGTCTGGGCTAAATCAGCTAACACAAAGGCACTGAGACTAGATTGTGCTGGGTATGTTGGAGGAACGGCAAAGAATTCAAGACGTCTATCTAGATGGAGTGAGCAGGTGGGACAGTAGGAAATAAAGTATGCCTTGACACAACCACCTACCTCAAGGCTCCTAAGATACAACTATAGGAAATGATGTGGTTTTGTGGAATTTTGAGGTTCTTGGGAAAGCAAAAATGGATCTGGTTTCTACTCACAGGTAGTCTACTGATACCCTTATCACAGGGTTCTCCTGAAGCACATGCAAATTCTTTGGATTGAAAAGTACATTTAAGTGGGTTCGACATAATCAGTGCAATGTTGAGCCAGATAGGTTTCAAATTAGTGTAACCCTCACGAACTCCAGAACTCATCTGGTAGGAACCGCAACAGGGATGTTGGATGGATGTATCATTAGTGTCATTATTAGAGCTTTTAAATAAATCTAAATTTATTTAAATTTTAAATAAATAAAGAGATGGGTAAGAAGAAAGTTAGACTAAAATTAAAGGTGTAGTTTCCCAGAGAAAGTTTCATATAAAAGAGGCAGAAAGAGCAACTGTAATTTGTAAGGGAAGTGGAAGGAAACAAATAAGGAATTTAGAAAGAATTTATATTCATAAAACAAAACCAAGCTAATATATAAAAACCAATTGGAGAATTGAGAAGTTAAACACATCATTGTTAAAATATAACATTCATTAAATAGGCTGATCAGCATAAGCTGGTAAATGGTGTGTTTTAAATGCTCATCAGTGGTGAGAAAAAAATAAAGCAGGATAAGTGAAACCAGGAGTGCAGGGTGCAAAAGGGAAAGGGGCGGGAGAGAAGATCTGGGCAAAGGCCCCGAGGCAGGAACAAGGTGGGGCTGCCACAGTAGTAGCAGCTTTGCTCAAAAGTTAAACACCTTCAGATAACCTCTGGCTCTGTTTCACAATTAAGGCCAGAGGGAAGCAGAAGACCTCTGTGGGGCCCCAGGGTCATCAGGGACCCTCTAATTGTGCATTTGTTTGCATCAAGAGGAGGGAACAATAAGTAAGGAGACATGACACAGAGGGCAAGCTATTTGGAAGGAACAGAAGAATATTTGAAAAAACTGATATGAAAGTAAATCAGGTCTATGCATTCTGTCACACTGCATGTTGGCCTGCTGACTCATTCAATAAGTGTCCTACTGTCTTGTTCTTGAGGAGATCCCAAGCTAACCTTAAAGAAGGACATAAATGTTGGGTCTGCCACTAGAGAGTGTCAGACTCCATCAATGCAGAGCTGAATTCAGCATTTCCCAGATGTGTTCTGCGGGTTGCTTGTCTCATTCTGTGTTTCATGACAAAATGATTCCAAGATTTGTAATGTTAGGAAACCACTGCACTCCCTATCCCTGTCCTGGTAATTCCTAATAACTGGCACATTAAAGGCTTTGAGAAGCCCTCACATAAGAAGACTGTAGGTCTTTGTTTAATCCATCATTTCCCGAATTTACTTGAGTAAAAAAAAAACCATTCATTTATATAACACATGTTCATATGTATCAGAGTTAACGATCCATAGAATCTGCTGTGGGGGAACAGCCTCTAGGTCAGCTTTCTAGCATACTAACCTGGGCGATGTGCAAGCATCCTTCATCGCACCAAATTTAAGATCTTTATAAAGTGCTATCCCTGCCTTGAAGAATCTTGAACTAGACCTCATCAAAACAGAGCATAACAGGGTGACCTGTGATCCTCACCTAGTTCTCATCCTTCTTTTTCTTAAAGAGAGAAGAATTATCAGTGATGTCTCCATCAAACTCTCTCTCTCTTTTTCTTTCTCTCCCTCATCAGCATTAAAAATTATCTATTCTCCTTTTCTCTTCTTACTCTCTAATTCTCCTTTATTAAATATTATAAAAAATAAATAATAATGTAACTAAAATAATGTAGGTTATGACATCACCAAAGGGATAGAATACTACAAAAGAAACACATGAAATAAGTGCTATTGCAGATGAGGTCACTGGGTTTTCACAAAACACTAAGGCCTCACAGAAAATGTGAAGGGCAGGTAAAACTAAAATAAATACAGGATAGGAATGGGCATTCTGGAAAACAAGGATGCTTATATTCTGAGCAAAGAAGCAGACTATTAATAACCAAATCATTTTTTCCTCCTCTGTTAGCAATGATTTTACCTTATGGCTTTAAGTAACCAATTCAATATTTAAAATGCGTATTTTTCCTAAACATATTTATATCTGTCTATTCTATTATCTATTCCATTAAAGTTTTCTTCTATATTAAATGTTCAAAGAATAGTAGCACTCTCAAATGGAGACATTTGCTTTAGCTAAGGTAATGACAAAACCTAGAGAGGAAAGTTGTCTCTTTCTTCTTCAGGCGTCTGACAATAGGGGGACTGTTTTTATGTTCAAGACATAAAACTGTGAGCAAAAAGTAACAGAATTTTATGATGGAATTTTGAGATTTTGTGTCCTGCTGCTAACTGGCCCTTGACAGTGGCAGGCTCCTTCAGTCTCTTTGGGTTTTGCTTTCCTCATCTGCAAAAGGAAGCAATAGTGTCTAAAGCAGGAGTCAGCAAACTGCAACCATTGAGCCACATCCAGCCACTGACCATTTTGTAAATACAATTTTATTAGCACACAGCCACACCCACTTGTTTATGTGTTGTCTGTGACTGGTTTTGTTCTGTAATGGCAGAACTGAAGAGATTTCAGTAGTTGTGACAGAGACTGTGTGGCCTGTAAAGCTTTAAATATTTACTGTGTGGCCCAGTACACAAAATGTTTGCTCAGTATGGTTTCTGCCAACTCTGACATCCTACTATACAGAGAGTATCACCCCACAAGAGACTTCATTGTTGTCACTGGAGTACAGGTGTTAAGAGTCGAGCAAATGGCTTCAGCAAACCACCCCAATTTAAATATTTCATGCACCCTTAGTTGATTGCTTTTGCCACCCACAGAATTTTGACAATGAACCACACACCAAATTGCTGCAACCAGTGCCAAGGAAACACAGTTTGAAAACAAAGCTTGCTTTCTGGTCCATGCCTTATGAAAATGTATGATGTGAATTGCTCTCAAATAAGGTGTGCGTTGTGCTGTGTCTCCGGCTTGGAGTCCCAGAAACCACAACGTTCCTCAACTCAACCTCCTTCACAGAAGACGGAGAGCTTGCCTTGCAAACCAGATGAACCAACTCTGACATTTTATTTATTTTTCTTTCTGGAAATGCTCACTCAAAGGGAAAAGGGTCCCCAAATTTTCTGCAGCTGCTGTCTGGATCATTTTTTAAAAATATACTCAAGGAAGCTGCCTGGGTGGTCATAGAGAATGATTGAGTCAGCCTGAATTTCACATATTGAATGCTTTGAACAGGTCTCAGTGATCAGATTATCACAGGGTCCTGACCATGTCTAGCAACCCTTCCACAAGTGACTCCCTACTATTGCTCAGCATCTGCTACAGTACCAAAGGGAATTTCCTGGATGATGCTCTCCCCTTAACATTTAACCCAAGACATTGAAAATCAAGCAACTATTCCAGGTTTAGCATCAGAGAAGAATTCATTTAGAAAAATGTCAAAAACATAAAAACTCAATCACCAAGTGATTATAGACATTAAACCTCAGAGTCTCAAAGAGATTCTAAATTTCACAAGGGTGCAGTTTCTCTTCTTTTATATGTGTTTGAAGGGGAGGTGTGCATGTTCTGTCAAACAGTGATATGACCAAGATACCAATTTTGAATTAATAATTGCACACAAAATGCACAAAATGATTACAGATAAGAAAAGTCAATCATACCAGAATTTTGTAGCAGTACAATAAAAAATGCTACTGGTAGATATTAGGACATGTTTATGAGTTCATTCTGACCAACAGCTGACCCTGTTTATTCTCTTACATCATAGAAGATATTGGACACTAAGGATAGACTCCTACAAGGTTCTGGATAGGGCCATTTCTTCATATATATGCCACATCTCTATCTACTTTCTATGTTAAAATAAGAAGTCTGCAAAACAAGTAAGCATTTTGGTAAGAAAAGTGTGTAAAGTACTATGGTTTGAATGTGTATGCTCCAAAATTCATGTTGAAACAATCTTGAATGTGAGAATGCGATAGTAATAAGAAGTGGGGCTTTTATGAGGTGATTACATCACCAGGGCTCCTCCCTCATGAATGAAATAAATGCCCTTATAAAGGAGGCTTCACACAGTGTTCAGCTCTCCCTTTGCCCTTCTGATCCTCCTGCCATGTGAAGACATCTAGATTGCTCCATCTATAGGGGACAAGCTTTCATCAGACACCAAACTTGCAGATGCCTTGATTTTGAACTTCCCAGCCTGTGGAACTCTGAGAAATGAATTTATGTTGTCTATAAATGACCCAGGCTCGGGCATTTTATAATAGCAGCACAAGCGAACTAAGAAAGTTTGGGGTATTTAGCTGAACAGACTATGCTTCTTGTTCCCATGAGACTAAGCACTTTGTACACCTGTGACCAGGAAGTGAATCCCTCCAATTCTGTCTCAGAGGAAAAGGAGAAGAGAAGGAGCAGGAATGGGAATTTAAGAAAATAAATCCCAAACCACCTCAAACTTCTGTAAGCTCCACTTCCCATAGGAGCATCTCCAGAATCTGAGGCTTTTCTTGTGTTGAAAAAGAGACGAGGGAAGGTCCTTGGGTTTCCCTGCAAGCATCCCATCCTTTTCCCACTTCCAGTGTAGGTACAGGGAAACTGACATTGAGTAATGCAAATCAATATGCTAGGTACCATGAATACATTATTTCATATAATGCTTATCAAGCTGAAAAGTTGGCATTATTGTATGATAATTATCCCTATTTCATAGATGAGAAGATTTAGAGTCAGACCAGGGAAACTGTCCACAGTAATATATTTAGCAATAGCAAACAACAAAAAAAAATTGATTTGTTTAGTTCCAAAACTCTTGCTGGTCACATTCTGTCTCTCTATGAAGAGAAGTCCTCCTTTTTCAGAGCCAAGCTTTCAAGCTCTCAAGATAAAACCATTATCACTCTCTTTTTTTCCATAGAGGATGAGAGAACCCTCTGATGTGGACTGAATAGAACCTGATATTCTTTCCAGAACTATCATTGGCACACACCACAAAGCCCCAAAGCTTTGACACGTAAGTTTCTGTAGTCTTGCTGGTCATGCCCTAGAATGATTCAGCAGGATCAAGACCAATTACACAATTTTACCACTTTTCTTTGTGCCCAGTCTAGAAAGATTTCTGGGAAGGGTTGTGATGCATCCCAATGATATGCAGAAATGTGCATGATACTTCTGTAAAGGTGATTGTGCTGCAGGTGTGTTTGTGCAGTGTACATTTGTGAGGCCCTGGTCAACATAAAGAATAAAGAGAGGTTGCCTCTTTGTTTTCACCCTCAACTCTTCTTATTATGCTGCGGCTAACTCTTTGCTGCTCTCAGGGACACAGCTGCCTCTCCTCTATAATAACATAAAGATAAAGCCTACATAGATCTCAGCAAGGCAGATAGGCCAAAGACAGGAAGAATCTGAACTTGCGAAAAGTTCAAATTTTATATGTAGAATTATATATCTTACAATCTTATATAAAAGTTCATATATATACATAGTTGCTTCAAAGTATTGCACACTTGCATACACATATGTATTTGCATATATGCGTAGGCAAAGAAAGCATTGGAAGGTAGGCAGTTGAGATTTTGAGATCATTTGAGAGGCTATTTTGATGAAGAGCTAAGAATGATTTATGAAGTTTAGTTCTCCTAAAGTATTTGAAAGTAATTTCTTCTCAATGGTGGGTAAGGAATCCCTGTTTTGATCTTGTTTCACTCATTGTTTTTTAGAAAATTTTGAATAGAATATACATATAAATAAGATGATGGAGCATTTGTATTTCTGTATCTGACTTATTTCACTTAGCATAATCTCCTCTATGTCCACCCACTTTGTTGCAAATGACTGAATTTCCATTCTTTTTGAGGTTGAATGGTATTCCATTGTACATACAATGCTCACCAGAGGCTTGGGTAGGAAGCAGAAAGAAACAGAGAGTTATTGGTCAAAGGGTGAAAAATAGACAGGAGGAAAAAATTGAAGATCTATTATCCATCAGGATAACTATAGTCAAGTAGAAATAATGTACAAAAGGCATTTAGTCAAAAGTGGATTATCAAAATTCAGACTTGTGAGAACTTACAGAAACTAAGACATACCTGAGAAAGTATTTGCAAATAACTGCTACTTTACTATTCCAAAATCAGTGTCCAAAAGGCCTCTCTGATTATCCAAATCCAGAGCAAATAAATTTTGAATACATAATACAAGGATATCCTTGTAAAAAGTGGCAGCAGCTGCCCCTGCACAGAGAAATGGAAGGGCTTAGAGGGAGAATTATATATTTATATACTTTTGTGTCTGTTAAATTTTGAACCAGGTGTTTTCCTTATTAAAAAATGGAAATTAACATTTTGAAATTACTATTCAGTGTTGCTATTTTTTTAAATCCCTCTTTGACAAGCCATTTATCTTACATTTATTCTTCTCATGTATTTGCCATGGCTTCCAAAATCTTCAAGAAATCTCATTGCTTAGTTTTTATCTCTGCACCATGCTCACTTCTCCTCACTCATATGTTGCACCAAAACTATTCTTTAGCACTTTTCATGCTGTTATATTCCTTGTCTGCATTTGGATTATGGTTCTCCCAGGGAGATTGCAAAGGGAGGTAATATGAGTGTTAGTTCTGGATGACAGCCTAGGTTAGAATTTTAGTTCCTGCCTCTTACTAATTTCATATCCATGGCCATGTCACTAAAAATCTCTAAGTCAGTTACTTTGTTTTGAAAAAAGGATAATAATAGTAGTAATATTTTGTCATGTTGCCAAAATATTAAATAATACATGTAAAATACTTTGCCTAGTACACTGTACACAGTATTCTCTCAATAAATATTGTTATGCCTTTCGGTCTAGCACACTCTGTAATTCTCTTTTCAAATTCTTACATTTCAATAAATTATGTTGTTAGTCTAAAAATTGGGTCTGACTGAAGCGAGTCACACATGATGCCAACAAACATAGGGGAAAAAAAGCTCAGTATCACTGATCATTAAAGAAATGCAAATCTAAACCACAGTAAGGTATTATCTCACACTAGTCAGGACATCTATTATTAAAAAGTCAAAGATAACAGATGCTGGAGAGGTTGTGGAGAAAGAGGAACACTTATACATTGTTGGTGGGAGTGTAAATTACTTCAACCATTGTGGAAAGCATTGTGGCAATTCCTCAAACTGCCAAAAACAGAACTACTATTTGACCCAGGAATCCTATTACTGAGTTTATACCCCCCCAAAATATAAATCATTCTACCATAAAGACACATGCATATGTTCATTGCAGCACTATTCATAATAAGAAAGATGTAGAATCAAATTAATGCCCATAAATGGCAGATTGAACAAAGTAAATATAGTACACATACACTACAGAATACAATGCAGGCTTTAAAAGAACTAGATTATATCCTTTGCAGGAACACAGATGGAGCTGTAGGCCATTATCTTTAGCAATCTAACACAGAAACAGAACAGCAAATACTGCATGTTCCCACTTATAAGTGGGAACTAAATGATAAGAACACATGGACACAAAGAGAGGAACAATAGACACTGGGGTCTACTTGAGGGTGGAGGGTGGGAGGAGGGAGAGGACCAGAGAAAATAACTATTGGGTACTAGGCTTACTACATGGGTGATTAAATAATCTGTACAACAAACCCCTAAGATATAAATTTACTTATTACTTATATAACCAACCTGCATATATACTCCTGAACTTAAAAATTTTTAAAAATAAAAATTTAAAAAGTAGCATATAGACAGTGATGGGAATTGGAAAACATGGCCAAATGATAGCTGTCATCTAGAGATAACATTTCTTCTACTAATTCTCCCTCAACAAAACAAAAAGGGAAACATGTAAAAACCAGGTAAGAATAGCCCATTCTGCCTGTTTTTCTTGATATGTTGCCAATCAGATTATGGAATCTAGGTTCTGTCAGTTAGATGCTGTGTTCACCCTGAGTTTTCCTCCATGATCTTTGGTTTTGATCTTTGTTTCTTGTGCTCCCAATTACTTAGAAATAATTCCCAGCCATGGCCCAGTTCCATCATTAGCCACTTGTCTGTCTGGCAAGACCTGCTCCAAAGAGGAAGTGAGTGGAAATGCTTTCATGGTTTGAGTCAGTAAGCTTTTACTGAATGTCCAACACATGCTGAGTGGTATTCTCCAGCAGCATGGGGCGCATGCCTATATCCTAGACATAAAAGAAATAATAGATCTGGCTTTATTCCACTGTAGTCTTACATAAAGTCAAAATGAAATATAGAAAAGCAAACTTCATAATATACATAGATGCACTTTGTCTTGTGCAACATTGGGTTGAAACATATAAACTGAGCCAAACTCTTGCTTCCTCCTCTTTCTCCAGTTTCTCAGCAAATGCTTGACCCATCATTTCTGATTGAAATGTTTTTCTGGCAGGAAGATCATCTTGCACACATATTTTGACAATTCTCAAATAAGAAAATAAATAAATAAATGGGTTTGCATTTGTGGAACAGACCGTGGGTGGTCATTCTGAGGTTGGACTCCAGGGCAGGAAACACCCAGCTTGTGCTTTTCAAAGTGCTAAGCAGTCAACTAACTCACTCAGATATATGCTTTTAATCTCCATGGCAGGACAATTCAGCAGTGCCAGTTACAGACTGTATTCCAACCAGATCTGGGAATGTACAAAATGGCCATACATAAGGAACAAGAGAGAATTTTAAAATATGTGGGCAATGAAGCATAATTGTGCTTCTTGTACCAGTCACAGATCCTGACCCTTATATCCACATTCACTTCATAGACTTGATAGTAATCTTGAATACAATCAAGAAAACGCAAACATTTTACATCCCCTGATAGAAAGCAAAGGAACATCTTGTTCTGCTTGCTGAAACTTGGCTGTTATACCCAACAGTAAAATGTTCACAGGCGGACTGTGTAGGAAGAACACCTGAATTCTGGGGGAAATGCATCATTCATCACTTTTTTGCTTTAAATACTCAAATATTTTTTCTATCATCTTGTGCCTTTTTATAGGCTGTTAATGATGGGAGAACCTGATTAAATGCAGGCAGGCTTCACATTTAGAATGGATAAGAGAAAGGGAATAAATGCTAAACACATGTCATTCACTACCAGCCAGGGCACAGCTTTTTATTATGTTTTATAAACTTTCAGATTGATATTGAGTTGGAAGAGCATTCACGTTTACATAAACGTGCCTTATTTTTGCACACGATTGCTACTAATAATAAATAGTGAATGGCTGAACTATTTCCTTCACTCCTTGTGGAAAAGATTAACTTTCTTGCCATTTGTTTAACATTTGCTGGAAATTGGGAATTCCAAAGGTCATCATGTACAATTTCCCAACAATTCAAAGCCCAGATGTCTATTAAAGAATGCAGGAGACTTATAGATGAGGACATGTTCTTCCATGGAAGATGCTTTGGGAGTGCCAGGTTTGACATTGTTTTAGCTAGTCACATGGCTGCACAGTTCCCAAATGAACACCGAGATGCCTGTGGCAGCCAACTCACAGAGGCACTGAAGGATATTTTCAATTTTAAAGAAAAACTCAGCAACAGCTGTCTAACACCACACAAACTATTACTATTAAGTTGTTTGGACCTCACCATTAAAAACAAATAATAATAGAATGGTCAGGTATTTCTTATGAGTCATGAGAGAAAAAAATTTCTAAGACATTAGGGTGTCAGGAAACCAGAAAGCTATGGAACCTCTAACCTCTCATTTATATGAAGCCCAAATTCAAAAACATGTGCTTATATCTGGTGTCTAACACATTCTATATGCCAGAAAGCATATTATGGAGAGTAGAGAAATCTTAATTTATATAACACTTATTAAAAAATTCAAGAACAGAATCTCAGCTCTCTCTTGTACTCTACGCTGATTGCTATTTCCAACATCCTAAGGACTGCCCCTTGAAAGAATGACCAAACCATTCTCAGCAGGGAGGAACCATGGAATCTGGGCTTTGTGTTATTTGCTGTTTAGCAGAGGCGTGTGTGTAAATAGAAATGAGGTGACATCTATTGCTCTCATTTCATCTTTCTACTCTAATGCAATCTTGAGGAGCTTGCACAGTGCCTTTGAAACAACTTGCTCTAACAAGAATTGTACAAGGACATTGACGACAATAGTATAACAAGGATAATGCTCAGTGCAGCCCTCAGAAGAGTTGAGGATTCTGGCAAGAACTATTAAGCTCTACAGGGAAATGATCTGTTTAAGAAACAAAGAATTTGAAGATTAGGAAAAGTGTGGAAGTAAACTGGACCCAGGGTATAATAGGTAGATCTGGAATATCAGGACCCATGGCTAAAATATAAAAGACTTTGGCCACAGTCTTTTAAGGAATAGCTGATTGAATTGGGACACTAGAATGTAAACATTGTCAGTTTGTCAAGGAAGCTTAGGTAGGGGGAACATGCCTGTGGGCAGAGGCAAGCACAATCTTCATGTGGCCATCTTGGAGTCTGTTGAAGGATTAATCCGCCTCTTTTGCCTTACAAGGGCTACTTAATGAGCCACTCATTTCTTTCTAGTTAATTCTACAACATCTTTGGAAAAGAAAAAATAATGTGACTAATCTCAACCTCAATTGTACTCTTGTAATTCTGTCCCAAAAACAAGAGCTGAATAATAACATTCCAGCATCAAGACTGAAAGGGAGAATCATACCAAACATTGAGCATGTGACATGAATCTCTTTCTCTGGATCCTTCTCGGCTGAATCTCTAAATGTGCTCCAGGCCCTATGACTCCCTTTGCTCCAGGGCCAACTTCTTTCTAGAAATTTCATTCATCCTTCCCTTATGGCTTTTAAGGATACTCATCTACTACCAAAATATATATTTCTCTAACCCAGATCTCTTTCCTAGACTTCAAATTCATATATCCAATCATCTATTAAACTATCTCTGCCTGGATATCCAATATTTATTGGACATACGAAAACAGACTTCTTGATTCTCATATCCAAAACCTGCTCCTCTCCCAGTCACTGCAAATGGTATTGCCACTACTCAGTTGTTCAAACCAAAAGCTTATGATTTCTCTCATTCTTTCATTCTCTAAGGCCATTCCACCCCAAAATTCTTTTGATTCTACTGCTTAAACCTCTCATAATCTCCACTTCTCTCCATGCCATCTGCCATCAGCCATTATCTCTTTCCTAGATCTATAAGCCTTGAAACTCATATCTCTTCCTCCATTCTGTCCTCCTTCATCCAATTTTCTACACGTAATCTTTAAAACATAATCAATATCATTTCACCTCTCTATGCAAACCATGTAATGGTTTCCAAATGCATTAGAATGTAACTAGAACTGTGCAACTACACCTGACAGGCCTACATAATTTATCTCCATCAACTATCCAAACCCATGTGTTACCAATCTCCTCTTCACTCTGCCTCAGTCTTTTCAATACCATGCTCATATATAAATATTTTTCCTTTCCTTCAAAGACATCAACATGTTCCCACCTCCAGGGCTTTTAGTGCCTGTGTTATCTTCCCGAAATACTTTTGCCTCAGTTCATTACATGCCTGGCTTCTTCTGGCCACTTAGGCCTCTTTTTAAATATTATTTTTTTGTGAGGTCTTTTCTGTCCAACTAATTTCATAAATCCCTGTGTCACTTCCAGTCATCATCACAAAGCAATAATCACTACTTGAATATTTTATTTATTTATTTATTTATATACTTGATATATTTATTATCTGTCTTACCCCTACTGAAATATAATCTTCAGAAGTATAATAAATTATCTTCTTGTTCAATATTCTATGACAGAGTATGCTGCCCAGAAAGGAAATTGGAAATGGTACTGCAATTCCAGCTTAAATTTAAACAGTTAGCTATATTTTGCCAGGTGTGGTGGCTCACACCAGTAACCCCAGCACTTCAGGAGACTGAGATGGGTGGATCACCTGAGGTCAGGAGTTCAAGACCAGCTTGACAAACATGGTGAAACCTGTCTCTACTAAAGATACAAAAAAATTAGCCAGGCATGGTGGTGGGTGCCTGTAGTTCCAGCTACTTGGGAGGCAGAGGCAGGAGAATTGCTTGAACCCAGGAGGCAGAGGTTGCAGTGAGCTAAGATTGTGCCATTGCACTCCAGCCTGGGCAACAGACTGAGACTCTGTCTCAAAAAAAAGACAGAAAGAAAGAGAAAAAGAAAGAAAGAAAAAGAAAAGAAAGAAAGTGAGCTGTATTTTGATACTTAAACTTCTTTGTATATCTGATAAATGAATAACAAAAACATATTCCATTAAAAATATGTATTTTTTGAGTTACAAAACAGTTCCTATACTACATATTTATTAGAAATTTTTTCTAAACTAATTTCACAGGCCTTAATACAATACACAGAACTGGCTGTTTATTTTTATCTATATTTTAAAAGATTAACATAATTAACTAACACATTTGAGTGGCTTCTATTACATTCCCCGCCTTAGGGTGGGGGGTATAAATAGTAGTATAGGATTGTGTTACATCCTATACTACACAAGACACAATACATTGTGTCTTGTGTTTCTTAGACATTTTAAGAATGTTTATTGGGGCCAGGCATGGTGGCTCCCATCTGCAATTCCAGCACTTTTGGAGGCTGAGGCAGGCAAATCATTTGAGGCCAGGAGTTGAAGATCAATCCGACCAACGTGCTGAAACCCCATCACTAAAAATACAAAAAATTAACCAGGCATGGTTGTGCACTCCTGTAATCCCAGGAACTTTGGAATCAGAGGCAGGAGAATTATGTGAACCTGTGAGGTGGAAGTTGCAGTGAGCCAAGATCACACCACTGCACTCCAGCCTGGGTGACACATCCAGACTCCATCTCAAAAGAAAAAATAAAAGAATGTTTATCGGCATGTTTATTACTCTGCTTGAATAAAATGTTACTCGATTCTTTTTTAATTAAGTAAGTTAGGTTAAAATTTTAACATGTCTTTAAAGCTTTTACAATTAATGTATTTCAAGTGTATAACTAAAAAAACTTATGACATTTTTGGTTTGGGGTATGATTTTTTTAAAATCCTGCTTTTTTTGATTCCTAGAATGGTAATAAATGACTTATATCAATATTTAGCTTCAAAAGTGTCAAATTCCCCCTTGCTTTAATTTTACTAGACATATGCTGCCTAAGTCAGTGATTTTCCAGCCCACTGAAGCCTATACATTTAAGCATTTTATTTTATAATTTTACTAATTGGTGTATAAAAAATTATGAAATTTATGATTTCCTTCTTTCTTCCCTCAAAGAAAGAACAGGTATTCCTCATTCTTTGAGCTCTCAAAAGTAAGCATTTCCCTAAATACTTCCAATATTTTGCCCAATCCCTTAACTATTTCCTGTGGATTGGAAATGAGTTATCTGTTTAATAAGTGCCAATGTTTCTCAGTTGAATGAGGCTAATCTTTGAAGAGGACTCAGGAATGAGAGATGCGGGCTTTTCTGCCCTCTTTACCACAGAGAAGTGGAAGACAACCAAGATCTAAATTGAGGAGCAGGTATAAATATCACAGCCACTTACCTGGCCAACTTTACCCATAACCTCCAAAATAGCTATGTCAGTCATATAGGCATCATTTACATGCCCATCTATGTCCATTTTTGCCAATCTCTTAACAGGTTCTGAATTTGGGTAGAGCAGGGGAGTTTTACGGATTGAATGCTGTCAAAACCTGTCATCCAATTTATAGGCCTGATACTTTGAAAAACAGATAAGGAGTGAAATTGGGGGAGACAAAATATTGTTCAATGTTTGAGGTTTGTCCTTAAATGAAGCTCGTATATGAAGCTTTATACCTTAAGCTTTTGCAAGTATGGACCAAGAAAGTTCTTGATCTTGACATTTGCAGCATCTTATATTGTTCCATGCAGTCAGTTATTAAAACGATGTGGTTTGCTGTTTAAGTGACATGGTTTAAAAGAATAACTTTAGGATTGGTTTCAGCGAACAGTGCGCATGCAGTTTTGACTTTGGTAGATTATTGCAGGTTGTCACTTGTGGTGTTTGTTACTTATAAGCATATATTCAATTACAAAAGTTCATATGATCTTTACATTATAAAAGTAAATGTAATAATAACAATGTAATCATCTTCATTCATCACAGGATTACCTTATCCTGCTTACTACATGTATCAAACATTAGTCTTACAGGCTGGATTCTTTTGAGATTGTGTTTTATACTCTACATTCCACTTTTTAAAAGTCCCTGATTCAGGAAATATTTATTATTTGCTATAGGAAGCTCAAAGACAGTGAAAAGTTGTGACCATATCACTGGGATTACACTCAAGTAAGCACTCTGAAACTGCAAATCCACTACCCTTTAAATTAGCACATACTTGATCAAAGTAATAGCCTGGGGGGAAGGCAGAGAGAGGATGGTTGTCTGTGATTTGACAGTGGCTAAATAGCCATACCATTATGCACTTGGAATGCTTGACTATTTTCTCTATCCATATTTTTTAAGGATTACTATATTTCCAGCATTGTAATTATCATTGTTTATATAAAAAAATACAAATTCTCTTCTCCCCTAGAGCTCACAGTCTAGTCTAGTCTAAGACAAGAAAATATAATTTTATAAGCACCGTAGTAACACAAGAAGATGATGCTTTTGGAATATGTAGAGGAGATATCGATGTACATTATGTGGGAGTGAGGAAATCTGTGCTGATGGAATATACACCTGAGGTAACATCAATATTGGTTGCAAGTTAATAGGCAAAAAAGAGGGAAGGTTGGTGTTGGGGATGCTGTAAGAAACCACCTGGATCTTCTCTTTGGAACTTATTCCCCAGCTGCTAGAGCACTGCTGACTGAATGCCTTCAGCTGTCAGGGCTCCCTGGCCATTACCTTTGGCAGTTTGCATTTGCCCTATTCCCAGGGGTAACCTATTTTCATTGACTCCTCTCCGGAGGAACATAAAGATTAATGCACTCTGCACAACAAGGGACAGCTCTGAAAAACTTTCCTAGCTTCAGAGTTTCCTATGAATTTAATCGTGGTCTTTGTTAAGACTGCATCATCACCCAACATTTCTGCCTAGTATCTTCCCTTTCCTCCTTTTCCCTTTCTCTCTCTCTCTTGCCCTAAGAGAACTCCTAATAAATTCTATGTACTCTAATATCAGCCTTTAAAACCTGCTTTCTGGAAAACCCAAACTTTATCAGCTGTTACCAAGAGTGGTATGATAGTATAGATGCTAAGATGAGATGCAGCAGCTGAATCACATATCAACTGGCTAGCAAAGACGACTCCATCACTGACGGTAGCTGGAATAACTCCTAGCACAAAAGAAGTCTGTAATAGTTAATTTTTTTTTACCAGTAGCGAATAAGGAAGAATATGCCAGTTGTTTTAAGTACTGTTGTTTAACAAACTACCCCAAATTTTATGCCTTAAAACAGGGTTTTGTGGTTACCTGGGCTTAGCTGGAGAGTTATAATTTAAAGCTCCCATACTGCCACTCTCTGGTGCTGACTGCAGCTGCAAACATTTGACAGCTCAATTGAGCTAGATATTAAGGTGGCCCACTCAACTGACTGGCAGTTGATATGCTCTGTTGGCTGGGAGCTCAGTTGGGGCTGTGAAGTGGTCTCTGAGGGAATGTGGTCTCTGCTTGTGGTTTGGGCTTCTTGTTATATGAAGTCCAGGACCAGGGAATGATCTAAGAGCAAATATTCTGAGAAACCCAGGCAGAAGATAAGAAGCTTATTATCGCCTTACATCTAAAGGTATGTAGCAACACTCCCATTGTATTTTATTGGTCAAAAGCAAGTCATAGGACCAATCCAGATTTCCTGAAAAAGGACTACACAGGGTGTGAATACTGAGATATGTGTTTTATTGGAAGACCACTTTGATATCTAGCTACAACACAAGGGGCAATCTATCAAGTATTTGAGAAATCTGTGGGTGTGAGGGGAAGGGGAATGGATAATAATAACTATAAGAAGAGTGAAATTAGTGGCTGGTGCTAAGCATGATTAATGTTTTGGAAAAAGCTATAAAAAGCAGGGAGTGTTTAATCAGCAATTAAATACTGAGTATAAAAACCAGAAGCCCTGCTTAGTAGCATGTAAAGAGGCTCTCATCGCAGCCAGAGGAATGGGAAATCATATAATATTTTATCCTAAGGACATAAAGCTATAAAAACAAAAAGATACAGGAGTACTGGGACCCCTCATATTCCCATTTATTTTTCTAGTATAGCTCATTTAAAATCTAGATGAACTCTGAAGGAAAACAGTAGACTACTGTAAATCAATGGACTATTGTAAACTCAATACTAACAAAATATAATACTTTTACTAGAACAGATTAACATGGCTTCAGGAACATGGTATGTGGCCATTGAACAAATAAATGCTTCTTTTCCATCTTATCTATAAAGAGATCAGAAACAGTTCATATTCACTTAGAAGAGAAGAATATACATTTGTGGTCCTATAGGCCCCAGGGCTATATATATTAACTCTCCCACATACTGAAGTGATCTCGACTGTTTGGGCATCTCAGACAATATGACACTGATGCCTCTATTGATGTCACTATGCTAATTGGACAAGATGATCAAGAAGTAGCCAATAGGTTGTAGCCATTGTTGAGACACATGCCTTAGAAGGTGGGAGATTAATTCTATGAAACTTAAGTGGCTCACCACATTAAATAATAAACTATTTAGGGGTCAATTGGTCTGAGACATTCTATGACATACTCTTGAAAGTAAGACTAAATATTGTATCTCACATTACTTTTCATGAAAAAGGAAGCATAATGCCCAGTGGGTTTCATTGGGTTCTAAAGGCAATATATTCAACCCCTGGGTTTACCACTACCTCTGATACATTAGATGGCATGGAAACCTGCTGAATTTGAGTAGAGACAAGAGTGGAAAAGGGTTATGAAGCATGTCCAGGTTGCAGTTCAGGAGACCCTGCTGTTTGGGTCATATACTTAAGAAAATGTAACATTGATGATATTTGTGGAAGGAAAAGATGGCATGTGGAATTAAGACAAACCTCAGTAGGAGAAGCACTAATATACACTCTTTGGAGTTCAGTGCGAGACTTTGCATTGTCAGTGAAAAATCATACATCAATTGAAAAATAGTTTCTGAAATAATACGGGAGTCTAAGGAAGATGAAGGATTTGGCAATGGTTATCAAGTGACCATAAGGCCACGACTGCCCGTTATTAGCTGAATTCTAGCATATTTACAAGTAAGAAGATCTAGCAAGCCCAGCAAAAATCCACACAAAGATGAAAGTGGAGGATTGGGTATGGACGGGACTGGTGAGCACAAATAGATGTCACAAGTATTTTTTATTGAGTAAAATTTAAAAACAAGAAACTATATAATTGAAAGCATACAATACTTTGATATATGTAAGCACCCATGAAATAATCACCACAATCAAGATAATGAACATCTTTATCTGCTCCTTTACAAATCTTTTCTCCCATCTTTCCATCACACTATAACCCATCCCAAGGCAAACACTGATCTGCTTTCTCTCACTATAGATCAGTTTGCCTTTCAAAAATCTTAAGTACATGAAATTATATAGTGTGTACACTTGTTTTGTATGGGTTATTTTATTCAGCACAATTTTTTGATATTTATGTATGTTATAACATGTATAAATGATTTTTATTGCTAAATAGAATTCCTTAGAATGAACATATGTAAATTCTTTATCCATTATTTTCTTGATGGGCACTGGATTATTTCCAGTTTTGGCTATTAAAAAATAGGCTATGAGCATCCATATACAAATTTTTGTATGGATACAACTTTCGTTTCTCTAAGATGAATATCTAGAAGTGGAAGGATTGGATCCTACAGGAGGTTTATGATGAATTTTTAAAGAAACAGCTAAACTATCTTCCCAAGTGGTTGTATCATTTTAAATTTCCTCTAGCAGTTGTATGAAAATTCTAGTCCTTCATATTCTCACCAAAATTTCCTATGGTATGGTCGTTCTTTTTAATTTTACCAATTCTCATTCATATGTATAGTGGTATCCCATTGTGGTTTTAATTTGAATTTTCCTAACGGCTAATGATATTAACCATTTTTTCAAGTGCTTATTTGGCATCCATATGTTTTTGTTGGCAAAGTGTTCATGTCAATCATTCTGCCCATTTTTATTCAGTTATATGTTTTCTTCTATAAAAGTTAAACTTTTATTCTTTATGTTTTAACAGTCTTTATACATTCTGAATACATGTTCTTTATCAGCTATTTGATTTGCACATATTTCCTCTCAGTCTGATGGCTTATCTTTTCATTTTCTTAACAATATCTTTAGGCATTGTTTTATTTATGTGTCAAGCTTTTGTTATTGTATCTGAGAAATCTTTACCTAATCGAAGGATACCAATATTTTCTTCTTTGTTTTTTTCAAGAAGTTTTATAGTGTTAAGTTTACATTTAAATTTTGTCTCTGATCCATTCTAATTTTTGCTTATGATATGGGATTTGGATTGATGTTCATTTTTTGAATATGGAAATCCAAACGTTCTAGAACTATTTATTGAAAAGACTATCATTTCTCCATTAGGTTGCTTTTGCATGTAAATCAAAAATCAGTTGTCCAGATATATTTAGGTCTATTTCTGGACTCTAATCCATTCCATTGATCTATTTGTCTGTCTTTATAGAAATATACACTACTTTGATAACCATTGCTTTATAATAAGTCTTGAAATCGGTCCTTCAAACTGTTTCTTTTTTCAAAGCTATTTTGGCAATTCTAGGTTTTTCAATTTTCATATAAATTTTAGAATCATATTTGCACATTCTACCAAGAAGTCCTGCTGAGACTTTGATTAGAATTATGTTGAGTCTATTTTTAGGAAGAAGTAATATCTTAACAATATTAAGACCTCTGACCTATAAACATGGGTATAGATCTCCATCTATTTAGTGCTTCTTTTATTTCTCTAAGCAATGGTTTGTGGTTTTCAGTGTATAGATATGTGATATAACAAAGTGAGGTGTAAACCAATAACAGAAATATTATCTCATATATAATGTAACAGAGACATAAAATATGTAAAACAAAAACTGATAGAACTGAAGGAGAAATAGAAAAATCTATGAATATAGTGACAGACTTCAGTGCCCTTCCCCCAAATTTATAGACCAACTAGACAGAATGGCAGAAACAATATAGAATAACTCTGCAACACCATCACCCAACAGGACCTATTCAATACTTATAGACTACTTTAGTGCCAACAGCAGAATATATATACAAACATTATATATATATATATATATATATATATATATATATATATATATATTTAAGTGCCCATGGAATACACATCAAGATAAACCATATCTTGGGCCCCAAAACAAAATCCAAACAAATTTGAGAGAAGTGAAATCATGCAGAGTGTGTTCTCTAACTACAATGGAATAAAACTACGACTCGGTAACAGAAAGATAACAAGAAAATCTCCAGGCCAGGCATGGTGGCTCACATATAATCCCAATACTTTGGGAGGTCAAGGAAGGGTGATTGATAGAGCCCAGGAGTTCAAAACCACCCTAGACAATATAGTGAGATCTCGTTTCCACACAAACTTTTTAAAAACTTAGCCAAGTGTGGTGGCACCCACCTGTGGTCCCAGCTACTCAGGAGGCTGAAGTGGGAAGATAGCCTGAGCCTGGGAGGTGGAAGTTGCAGTGAGCTGAGATTGTGCTGCTGCACTCCACCCTGGGAGACACAGTGAGACTTTTGTCTCAAAAAAAAAAAAAAAATATATATATATATATATATATATATATACACACACACACACATATAGAAAAGAAATTTAAAAAAGATTTTTGAGAAAGAAAATCAGTCAGGTGTGATGCCTTATACATGTAAATCTAGCACTTTTGGAGGCCAAGGTGGGTGGATCACTTGAGCCCAGGAGTTCAAGACCAGTCTGTGCAACCTGGTGAGACCACATGTCTACAAAAATATATGAAAATTAGCCATGTGTGGTGGTGTGTGCCTGTAGTTCTAGCTACTCAGGAAGCTGAGGTAAAAGGATCACCTTAATCCAGGAAGTTTAGGCTGCAGTAAGTCATGATCATGCCATTGCACTCCAGCCTGAGTGACAGAGTGAGACCCCTTCTCCAATAATAATAATAATAATAATTAAAAACTAAAATGAAAAAAGAAAATCTCCAAACATTTAGAAAGCAAGAAAATCTTAAAACCCTTAGAAACAATCTCCCATGCTTCTAAATCTATAAGTCACAGAGAAAGTGTCAAGGGAAATTAAAAATATATTGAATGGGTGGAAGTTAAAGTATAACATGTCAAAACTTATTGAACACAACTAAAGCAATGCTAAGAAGAAAATTTATAGCACTAAATGCATGTATCAAAACAGAGGGAAAGTCTTGGATCAATAATCTAAGCATCCACTTCAAAACCTGGAAAAGTAAGAGCAAAGTAAACTTAAAGCAAGGAGAAGGAAGGAAATAATAAAAATAAAAAGAGAAATCAACAATATTAAAAACAGTAAAACAACAGAGAAAATAAGTAAATAAAAGAATTCATTCTTTGAAAAGTAACATGATAATCCTCTGGTGAGACTAATAAAAGAGAGAGGACACAAATATCACTACCAGGAATAAATGAGAAGATATCAGTACAGATCCTACAGATGTGAAAAAGATAAGGATATACTATGAGAAATTCTGTGAACATAAATTTATAAATAACACAATTTAGATGAACTGGATCAATTTCTTAAAAAGCACAAGTTATAACAAAATTGCCCAGTATACAATAGATCATTTGTATAGGTCTAAAACTCTTAAGAAAATTAGACTAACTGTAATTTTAAAACTCCCCAAAAAGAAATGCAAGTCCAGATGATTTCCCTGGAGAATGCTATCAAACATTTTTCTTAAATCTTAATTCTATACAATCTCTTATAGAAAATGGAATAGGAGAGAACACTTCCAAACTTATTTTTTAAAGCTAAAATTACTCTGATACCAAAAATCAGAGGTAGTACAGAAAAGAAAATATCAATCAATATACCTCATGAATATAGATGCAAATATCCTTAAATATATATTACCACGTAGAAGTCAGCAATATTTTTAAAAGAATTCTATATCATGGCTAAGCACCATTTATTCACACATCTTGATTGTGTATGTAGAAAATCCCTAGAAATTGATGAAACCAATAAAAAACCCCAAACACCCCTGGAACTAATAAATGAGCGTAGTGAGGTTTTAGTATACAAGTTTAATACATGAAAATCAACTATATTTCTGTATACCAGAAAGGAAAAATTAGGATTTAAAATTTTTAGAAAGGTACAATTTATAAGAATATCCAAGAGTCAACTACTTAGATAAGTATAAATATTTTTTTAATGATAGAATATATATGAGGAAAAATAAAAAACACTGATGACAGAAATCAAATAAGATCCAAGTAAAAAAAGAGGTATTTTATATTTTTTATAATAAGACAATATTATTAAAATATTAAGTGTGTCTAGCTTCATCTATATATTCATGGCCAACTCCAGGAAAATACCAATTTATTGTGTGGATATTGACAAAATGTTTTTAAACTGGAAACTGGAATGGTAAAGAAACTAGAATAGCTAAGACAATTTTGAAAAAGAAGAATTAAAGTGGAAAGAATCAGTCTACCCAATTTGAAGAGCTAACACATACAGCTATAGTATTAAAAATTGTATGTGATTGGCAGAGGAATAGACACACAAATCAATGGATTAGAATAAAGAACACTGTAGTAGATGCATACAAATATGTCCAGTAAATGTTTCACAAAGTACAAAAGCAACTCAATAGCAAAAAGACACCCTTTTCAACAAACGGTGGTGGAGCAATTGGATATCCACAGGTAGACATAAAAACCTTGATCTAAGCCTCATACCTTATGTTAAAATTAACTCCAAATGTGTGGCAGATTTAAATTTAAAATATAAAAATATGAAACTTTTAGAAAAGTATGGAAGACTGTTTTGAGGATTTTGGTCCAGGAAAAGAATTCTGAGACTTGACACTAAAAAAGTGCCATGTACAAAAGAAAACAAATTAAAAATTGGACTTCATCTAAATTAAGAACTGTTGATCTGGGAATAAACTTGTTAAGAAGAAAAGACAAGTGAGAGACTGGAAGGAAACATTTGCAAACCACATATCCAACAAAATAATTGTTATCTAGAATATGTAAAGAATTCTTAAAACACAACAGTCAAACACAAACAACCCAGTAAAAATAAAAAATCTGCAAAAGACATGAAGAGGCATTTGCTGAAGATAATATATGCATGGCAAAAAAGTACATGAAAAGATGATCAGCTTCATTAACCATTAAGGAAGTACAATTTAAAACCACAGTATCATGACAAATCTATCAGAATGGCTTAAAAAATAGCGGCAACACCAAACAGTAGCAAGGATGCTGAGAAACTAGATTACTTAGATATGGGAAAGTAAAATGGTACAGTCACTCTGGAAAATAGTTTGGCAATTTCTACTTGTTTAATTTATTTTAATTGTACTTTAGATTCTGGAGTACGTGTGCAGATCATGCAAGATTGTTGCATAGGTACATTCATGGGAAGGTGATTTGTTGCCACCATCCCCTCATCACCTATACCTGACATTCCTCCCCACATTATACCTCCCCCACCTCCCTCCCACTGTCCCTCCGGTAGCTCCCCCCAACGCAATTTCTTAAGAAACTAAAAATACAACCAACATGCCACCCAGCAATTACACTCCGATTCATTGTATCTCAGAGAAATGAAAAGTTATATACATGGATTTTACTATGGATTGAACTGTGTCACCCCAAACTTCCTATGTTGAAATCCTAACCCCCAAAGTGACTATACCTGGATATAGGGTCGTTAGGAGGTAATTAGGTTTAAATGAAGTCATAAGGGTGGACCTCTAATACAGCACTGTGGCCTTATAAGAGGAGGACGATCTCTCTTACTGTTTCTCTGTCTCTCTTTCTGCCATTTGTGGACACAACAAGAAAGCAGCCATCTGCAAGCCAGGAAGAGAGCCCCAACCAGAACCCACACTAATCTTGGTCTTCCATCCTCCAGAAATTTAAGGAAGTACATTTTTGTCGTATAAGCCACCCAATGTATGGTATTTTGTTACGGCATTTCAAACTGACTATAATACAGATTATTATAGCAGTTTTTTACATAGTAGCCCCAAACTGGAAATAACCAGGATGTCTGTCAATAGGTGAATGGTTAAATAAACTGTGGTACCTCTATACCATAGAAAATTTCTGAGCATTTAAGAAAAAACATCCAAATTATTGATACAAGGAACAACTTCACTGAATCCTCAGAGATCCACCCTGTGGTGATTGAGAATGTTCTGTGTTTTCAATGTTTTGATGTCAATATCCTATTGTGATATTGTGCTATAATTTCTCAAGATGTTACTATTAGGGGAAACTGAGTAAAAGCTATATGGATCTTTTGGTATTTCTTTCTTCAACTTCAAGTGAAGCAACAATTATCTCAAAATAGTTTATTTTTAAAAATCTATACAACTTATTCAAGATATTATACAAAGAAATACCTCCTTTTTTTTCTACTTTAGCACTCTCTTTCTACCATTTGAGGACACAACAACAAAGGTGGTTGTGTCTACTGTACTATGATAATGTCTACTTTTCCTAATTGTTTGATAGGTTTAAAGTGCTTGCAACTTCATTTGAATTAAATTTTAATTTTGTACTTGATGAAGTGATCATTATAAAGTTTAATTGCATAAGAAAACAGCTGAAAAACATTTTTAAACTGTTTTTTTTATTTCAACAGATTTTTGGGGAACAGGTCATGTTTGGTTACATGAATAAGTTCTTTTTTTTTTTCGACAGAGTCTTACTCACTCTGTTGCCCAGGCCGGAGTACGTGCAATCTCAGCTCACTGCCACCTCTGCCTCCTGGGTTCAAGCATTTTCCTGCCTCAGCTTCCTTAGTACCTGGGATTACAGGCACACACCACCATACCCAGCTAACTTTTGTATTTCTCAGTAGAGACAGAGTTTCACCATATTGGCTACATTGATCTCTAACTACTGGCCTCAAGTAATCTTTCTGCCTCAGCCTCCCAAAGTGCTGAGATTACAGGTATGAGCCACTGTGCCCAGCCTGGTTACATGAATAAGTTCTTTATTGGTAATTGTTGAGATTTTGTTCACCCATCACCCGAGCAGTGTACACTGTACCCAATGCGTAGTCTTTTATTCCTCACCCCCTTCCCGCACTTTCCCCCAAGTCCCCAAAGTCCACTGTATCATTCTTATGACTTTGCAGCCTCATAGCTTAGCTCCCACTTATGAGTGAGAACATAAGATGTTTGGTAGAAAACAGCTGAAAAATTTTTTAAGAAGTAGGATCATAAGATCCGTGTTGAACTATCTAGTAATCAAAGTTATGTAAACCTACAAAATATCATAAAATCTACAGGCTATTCTTGAAATAGATATATGAGTGTGTGTTTGTATACATGTTTGGGTGTGCCAACAGTCTTCATTGTTTAAAGACCAGTTAGACCAAATTTAAGGTCGATTGGAATATACTTTGAGACAAGGGTGAGGCCCTGAATATTAAAAGAAAAACACATTGTTTCCTCTACCCGAAGTGGAGAATAGACTGAGTGGCTAGACTAATAATCTTGTAGAAAGAGATGTGAGATGTCTAAATGTTATTTGGGGCAATGAATAGATGATTTTCATGAAATGGTGCTTTTGCATGCATTTCTCCATGGTGTGAGGCACATTCTTTGATTCAGTATTATCAAGGTACTAACTGCAGAAGCAGAAGATAATTAAGGGCTCTAGGAAAAGAGGGATGGTATATACCAGCAAGAAAACTTTAACAACCACCAAGACAATTATATGATATATTTGATGTATGATATACCTAACAAGAAGGGAGAAGGAATTTTTGATTCCCAGGGATATTACTGATCACATTTCCAGACTTCTGTCCACAGCTCTGAGTCCCAGCCTTCTTGTATAAAAGCCTAAGAGATAGGAGCATTGTATGCATGACATATTACTTAGAAATTCATTCCACTGCAAGGCACAGAAAACCTTTAGCAGTGCCAACACATGAAGTGATTGATTCCACATTGCAAGAATTCTGGGAGGACAGCCCAAGGTGGAGGTGGCACTCAAAAAATCTACAAAGACCCCAACTTTTAAGTCTGTTCTTTCATTTTTCCTATATTACTCCATCTCTGAATTCATGTGTGCATTTTAGTAAGAAAGAAGTAGGGCAAAGGGCTCACACAAAAGTTACACCAATCTTAGAAAATTTTCTGTGTGGTTTTTGTTGTTTTTGTTTTGTTTTTTACTGAATTTGGCCTATAACAGAGAAATATTCTTTACTATGAAATCTTTCTTTTGTAAATGCTCATTGATGAAATGGAAAAAAAATAATAAGAAAGAGAAAAATGTATTTAAATGCCAAATTAATACAGATTTGGGCTCAGCACAAGTATACAAAACTTAATGATAGAGGCATTTTTTAGACTACACAAAAGTTGCTGGAGGTTTATTGAGGTAGTATGCAAATATCCTTTTGTGTCCCCTTTAGTACTGTAAAACAGTATAGCTTCCTATATGATCAGGATAATTTTACAAAAATGCATTTTTCTTAAGTGGTTTATCATTATTCTGAATGAAATACAAATATCTCCTGGCTAGTATTTAGAATTCTCAACATTATGTCTCTATCTTACTGCGATAGATTTTTCTCACTACACACCTATATGCATACCTTGTAATAACTCCTGCTTTTTCTTGAGCTATTATACACTTGCTCATGCTATGTCCTCCACATCTGCCTGTCAAAATTATATCCATAGATATCAAAAAAGTGATTGTTTGGGACAAAAGTATGCGTGGTAAGAATTGGCTGGGAAAAGGTATAAGAGAATGTTCTGGAGTGACAGAAATATTCTGTCTTGAAATGAGATTAAATTACCTGAATATTGACATTTTAACCAACTCAATGGCACATGTAAGATCTGTACAAATGTAAATTTCATATATCGCATGCAAATTATATCTCAACATTAAAAAATGTACCAGCATTTGAAGCCCTTTCCCAAAGCCATTAGGTAATAAAGACAGTTCCCATAATCCCCTATGTCCCCTAAATAATGGGGAGTGATTTTCCATCCTTTGCTTTGTTAAAAAGAATATGTGTGTGTGTGCACATACGTGTAGGCACACACACATAAAATCATACCATATTCTGCATGTTTTATAGTATGTTGATACTCGTCTTATGCCCTTTGTTGTACTGTAAGTACTTTTGGTAAGCAACTGGCTTCCTTGCTCTTTTAATCCTTTTATCACATAGCAGAGCATCTTGTGCACTGTAGGTGTTCAGTAACTTTTATTAAATTGTGAATGGGCAACCTGGAGGCAGAACCTTCTCCAGTTACTCTAGGTATGTCCTATGCATTCCTTTGCATCCTATGATAACTTTTAGACTTATAATTGTAACACAGAAGTCATCAACCCAATGTGGGCTTGAGATCTTAGAACCATTAATGATCTTCATGAATATTGCATCATTTCTATTCTGTGCTGTGTTAGGAAGTTCTTGCATTGCTATAAATAAATAACTGAAGCTAGACAATTTGTAAATAAAAGAAGTTTAATTGGCTCACAGTTATGCAGGCTGTACAATCATGGCAAAAGCAGGAACAAGAGTGGGAGGAGGTGCCAACAGTTTTAAACAACTGGATCACACAAGAACTCACTATCACAGAAACAGCACCAAGGGAATGGTGCTAAACCATTAATGAGAAATCAACTCCAATATCCAATCACCTTCCACTAGGCCCTACCTCCAATATTGGGATTACAATCTAATATGAAATATGGTAGGGCCACAGATCCAAATCATGCATACACCGTGTTGAAAATTCAACATCCCCTCTTTCAACCAGGATACCTATGCTATATCCAGAGTTAGGAAGTGAGGAAAGATAAAAGCCAAGATGAGATGTTAACTCCTCATGGTTATATTCTGACCAGTTTCCTGCATTGGCTGAATTTTTGCCTTGTTTTGTGGTTGTTTCTTTATCTCCAGCTGGAATTGAACCAAAAGTGGATATAGGTCTCTTTAAAATTTCCAATTCCTCTCTCTTTCAAAAAATCCTCATATGTACCTGTGCTTGTGTAAGAGGTTTGATTTAGTGCCTATGGGCGATGAGGAGTTTACTTAATTTCAGAAGCATGATCAACTTGAAATTCAACACTCTTTTGTATTAGTCAAAAATTTTGTCTGTAAACATTTGCTTTATCTTCTTTGCCCCTGTCTTCAATTAAGATTTTTTTTTTCCATTTTCTTATGCAGAACAATTTAATTTGTTCTAGGGCTTACCCTGGAATCTTGCCAAAATTTTGCCAATTCATAGACTAGATGAAAATTAAAAATTTATACTTTGCAAAGACTTGAATTGACCCTCTTGGAAAAGACTCCATCCTTTTCTGTGGTGTCATTTGGGGAGCATGTCTCTTAAATAAGTAAGAATCAAATACTGAAATGCCTGGATTATTTGATCCATTATTCCTGCCTCAAGAATAAAGATTCCTTTCATTCATAATTAAAACATCTAAATCATTTTAAAAGGTAGAAGATACCAGCCTTTTGGAGTTCCTGTACCATTCTGGCTACTAAGGACATAATCTCTCGTACTTGAGCCTCTACAATGACTGTGTTTTGATATTAGAACAAACACTGCTCCTCCTGCTCTGACATTTTCCAACAAACACCCGGAAGCTGAATGTTTTGTACAACCTCTAAAGCTCTCTTGAGAGCTATGCATACTCAATGATATTATAACCTTGTATTTTGATTGCCCCAGTTGCCTCTGTTGGAGCTTATGTTTGTAATGAATTTGCCAGATTTGGTAGAAACAGCAGGTAAGAGAGGGAGGGAGAATTGAATGGGTCTAAAGAGATTTGAGTGTCAAAGTTCAGCATCAATTCTGTCTATAACTGGAGTGATCTGATAGTCTCAGTATACAGTCAAAAATATCTCATTTATCTGGTTTACGAAATGTTGAAGAATATGAAACACAAAGTTTTTCTACTATCAATCCAAATGTGTTAATTTGCTAAAATGCTGATGATGTAGGTTCATAATTCCAATATAATTCAATATAATTTCACATGAAAAATATTTTTTTCTGATTAAGAGAAAAAGATTGTATTTTGTTAAGTTGTAATATAAAGTGACACCTACAAATATGTCTTCACATCATTGTGTGCGTGTGTCACTGACTGAGCATTGTTTAATGTTTTGCCACATATTGATTATATTCTTACAGTAGTATCTATGAAGATTGGCCATTATTTAATAACATATAATGAATTTTATTATAATTCTATTTGCTTTTTTCTGATGTGCTAACCTCCATACTACCTGACCTGAAGACTTACTATAAAGCTACACTAATTAAGACAATGTGGTATTGGTAAAATAATAGTTGATTTGATCAGTGGAGTAGAATACAGAGCCTGAAATTAACTCGCATAAAAATGCTCAACTGATCTTTTACAAGAATCAAAGGCAACAGAATGGAGCAAAGATAGTCTTTTCAACAAATAGTGTTGGAACAACAGGACATCCACATGACAAAAATGTAAATTTAGACACAGACCTTACACCCTTCACAAAATTTTTCAACATGGATTTGTAGAGCTAAATGCGCAATGCAAAACTATAACACTCCTGAAAAATGACATAGGAGAAAATCTAGATGACCTTGTGTTTTGCAATGGCTTCTGAAATTCAACACCAAAGGAAAGACTTATAAAAAATAATTAATTCACTACACTTTATTAAAATTAAAAACTTCTTCTCTACAAAAGACACTGTCAAGAGAATGAGAAGACAAGCTACAGGCTAGAAGAACATATTTGTAAAAGACATATCTCATAAACAAAGAACTGTTATCCAAAATATACAAATAACTTAAAATTCAGCTATAAGAGCAGAATGCGATTTAAAAATAGGCCAAAGATCAGAACTGACACCTCACCTTATAAGACAAACAGATGCAAAATAACTGTATAAAAATGTGTTCTACATCATCAAGGAAAAACAAACTAAAGTAACGGTCAGATACCGCTACACATTTATTGGAATGACCAGAATCCAGAACAGTGCCAGCATAAAATACTGGAAGGAATGAGGAGCAACACAAACTCTTATTCATTTGCTGCTGGGAATAAAAACTGGTACAGCCACTTTAGACACTATGGTAGCTTCTTACGAAACTAAACATATTCTTATCATATGATCAAGCAATTTTACTACTTAGTATTTACTCAAAAATTTTGAAAACTTATGTTCACACAAAAATCTGCATATGGATGTTTATAGCAGCTTTCTTCATAATTGCCAAAACTTGGAAACAACCATAATGACCTATAGTAGGTGAATGGATAAACTATGATACATCTATAGAATGGAATACTATTCAGCCATAAAAGGAAATAAGCTATCAAGTCATGAAAAGAAATGGAGAAACTTTAAATGCATATTACTAAGTGAAATAAACCAATCTGAAGTCTACATATTTTATGATTCCAGCCATATGGCATTCTGCAAAGGCAAAGCTAAGGAGATAGTAAAAAGATCACTTGTTGCCAAGGATAAAGAAGAGGGAAGAGTGAATAGGTGAAGCACAGAGGATTTGTACAGCAGTGAAACTACTATTCTGTATGACACTATAATGTTGGATACATGTCATTGTGTATTTGTCAAAACCTGTAAAAGGTACAACATCAGACATATATAAAAACATATATGTGTATATATATATATAAACTCCCCTTTATATATATACATATATACATGTATTCATATGTGTATATATATAAACTTCCCTTTATATATATACATATGTATATATATGTATATATGCATACATATGTTTTTATATATGTAAGGGGAGTTTATTAAGTATTAGCTCACACAATCACAAGGTCCCACAATAGGGCATCTGCAACCTGAGGAGCAAGGAGAGCCAGTCTAAGTCCCAAAACAGAAGATCTTGGAGTCTGGTGTTATATAAACATGTATATATATATATATATATATATATACACACACACACACACACACACACATAATACTTAATAAACTCCCTTTTATATATACACACACACACACACACATATATAAACATGTATATGTATACGTATTTATATATACATGTTTATGTGTGTGTGTGTGTGTGTGTGTGTGTATAAAGGGGAGTTTATTATGTATGTGTGTGTGTATATATATATACACACACACACACATCTGTATATATAGACACACATTTATATATATATATATCCTATACACACACACATATATATCCTATTAGTTCTGTCCCTCTAGAGAACCCTGATGAATATAGGAATCCAGTATTTCAAAAATAATTTTTAAAAAGCTCTCCCAACTTATGACACAATTAATTATTTAACTGTGACTATAATAAGGCGGTGATGATAAATTAGATGAAACAGAAGAGTGAGGTTATTGTCAACCTAAATAACAAGGAGAGGGAGTCTCTCTAAAAGAAAAGATGTTTATTGGTAATAGAGTGTTGCAATGGGAATATACGTGCCGTAGTTAACTATATGTGTATTCAGGGAGGTAGAGGAAGACATAAAAAAAAAGGAGGATTTTACATAATTGTTTTGAAATAATTATCCTTTCTAATAAGGGTGGCATCCAGTTCCAGGTTGAATAGGCAGTTGCTGGGCAGATGTTCTCTCGCAAAAGTACTTTTTTGTGTCATGTTGTGTGGCCTTTGTACAAGGTTGTGATTTTTGCAGTTTTTTGTGATAGTTTTTGTTACCAGGGCCAAACATGAGAACCCTTTCTTAAAGGCCTTCCCTGGTTCAATTTATCAGGGTTTTCCTAACATCAGTGACTCCATTTTAATTCTGACAACATTCACAACAAATATCCCAGACCGAAAGAATAGTCAGTGTGTCAAAGACTTATCTCTTTCTTAAATAATATAATGCTCTTATTAAATTGAGAAGCCAAATATGACTTAAATGGGAGTTAGGGTTCATGAGTGGAGTAGAGGACTCTATCTAGACCAGGCAAAGATTTTAGGAGATGTTAAAGATTTTCTTCTTTATCTTCAGAGAATAGGAAACCTTCAAAGGATTTTAAACAAGAAGATGAAAGAATTCTTTTAAAAATTTTTCTGGATTGACTCAAGGCAAGATTCTGTGCAGGGAAGCCATTAGAAAATATTGGCCATGCTCCTAAACAACCTTTCTAAATGTCTGAACTGGGATGATAAAAGTGGAAATTAGGAAATGTGGCATCTACATCTTCTCAGTCATGTGTAGGCGCTAAAAAGATTGATCTTACTGAAGTAGAGAGTAGAATTGTGTTACTAGTGGCTGGCAAGTATAGAGAAGAAGGAAAGTGCATGTGGAGAGATTGATTAATGGGTACAAAATTACAGTCAGATAGGAGGAGCACATTTTATTGTTCTGTTGCACAATAGGATGACTGTAGTGAACGACTTATTGTGTATTTCAAGATAGCTAAAAGAGAGGAATTTGGGCCGAGCACAGTGGCTCACACTTGTAATCCCAGCACTTTGGGGGGGCCAAGATGGGTGGATCACCTGAGGTTAGGAGTTTAAGCTATGCCTGGCTAACATGGTGAAACCCTGACTCTACTAAAAATGCAAAAATTAGATGTGCATGGGGGTGGGCACCTGTAATCCCAGCTAGTTGGGAGGCTGAGTCAGAATAATCGCTTGAATCCAGGAGGCAGAGGTTGCAGTGAGCTGAGGTCATGCCACTGCACTCCAGCTAGGGTCACAAGAATGAGATTCTGTCTCAGAATAAAAAAAAAAGGAATTTGAATGTTCCCCAAACAAAGATATGATAAATGTTTGAAGTGATAGATATCTCAGTTACCCTGATTTGATCATTACACATTGTATGCATGTATCAAAATATCACATGTACCCCATAAACGTGTATTGTTATTGTGTGTGAATTAAAAATGTTTTAAAAAAAGAAAAATGGTGTCATTCAAGAAGTATTTAGTCTGTAGAACAGAAAAGAAAGCTGGTACTTTATTGTATACAAGGTGTAAGGACAGTGAGAAATCACAGTTGATACCACATTCCTATTTGTTCTAATTATATACAGTGATGCTCTCCTTTGAGATTCTAAACAATAAAAGGAAGAAGAGCAGGAAGATGGTGATGCTTAGTGTGAAGTGTAGGCACTTGCACTTGTCAGTCTAAAATTCAAATGAAAGATGTGGGCAGGAAATAAGAAGTTGATAAGCAGATAGCATTGCCAAGGGGAAAAAATATGAAGTTGAAGTAAATCAAGATTTGTTCTAATGTTTGAGGAACTCTTTTATTTAAAGACCATATAGAAATGAAAAGCCAGTAGACCCAGAATGAAAGATGATATTTGTTTTTATTTGTTTTTTAGACAAGGTATATCTTTTTTCTTTCTTTTTTAGGCAAGGTATATCAAGCTCTATCACCCAGGCTAGAGTGCAGTGGTGTGATCATAGCTCACTGACGCCTTGACCTTCTGGGCTCAAGTGATCCTCCCACCTCAGCCTCCTAAGTAGCTGAGACCACAGGCATGCACCAAACACCCACCTAATTTTTGTATTTTTAGTAGAAATGAGGTCTCACTATGTTGCACAGGCTTGTCTTGAACTCTTGGAATTGAACCCTTGAACTCTTGTCTCGAACTCTTGAACTCAAGCAATCCTTCTGTCCTGGCTTCCCAAAGTGCTGACATTACAGGTGTGAGTCATTGTGCCCAACCTGAAAGTGCTATTTGTAAGAGAAAAACCTATAGGTGTGATGTCATCTAAAGAAAGGATGAGTGTTTTGAGAATAAGGGAGTAATAAATGCTATTCCTCAGAATGAAATTTCATTGTAATGGAAACAGGTTTGTTTAGTATTCTTTTTGAAATGCTAATGTCTGTCTTGGCTTAGACTGATGGTCTAGTTACTGCAGGTGATAGAAAATAAAATACTTGAGAACTGATGACTTCATATTGCTAAGAGTGCATGGTGCCAAATCTATTCTAGAATAACATTTGTCTTTTGAGTGGTATAATTTAGGATGTCTTCATTTAATTCACTGCTAATGTTGTATTAGAAGTTAATATGACTTGTCAGCATATTATTGTACTCACATTGAAAAGAATTCTTTCTGACATTAAGTATTAGCATCTGAAAGTCTGAATGTGTTTGAAATCATGCATAAATACAAGTATTATAGCACTAGTTACTTACATAGGAAATTCTCATCCACTCTCCCATTCAGCAAACATTTCTTAATTGCCTGATATATGCCAGCCATTACTAAATGCTGGGGATGTAAAAAGTTATCTTGAAACGCAGTTCTTATAAACCAACACACTCTTGGGGAAAATATGCATGTTCTGTGGAAAGGAAGTGAGTTAGATAAGATAGATCAGGGCTGGATTGTGAAGTGATTTTGCACAAAGCTTAAAATTAGTTCATAGTAAACAATTAATGAGTAAAAGTTCTTCTTTATAGAAAATTTGTTGCTGATAAATCAAGATTCAGTAAAATATAATAATTTTGCTTAAAATAATAAATGAATTAATAGATTTAGGCAGTCACTGGTTACCAATAAATAAAGAGAGATAAACCATTCTTATGTACCTCTTGATGCTGGTTACATGAGATGACCTAAGAAGTTTTCTTGCCTAAATTGTTAAATCTAAAACAGATCACTATTCTAGGTCTAATTATTAATTTATAGGAAATAGAGAACAAATGAATAGTTAAATCATACCATGGGGATGCAACCTGCAAAACCCAGATAAAACAAACAACCAATTTTCTTCAGCAACAACTACAATAAGAAAGAAAAAGAAAGAAAGAAAGAGAGAAAGAGAGAGAGAGAAAGAAACATTTAGAAGGAAGGAAGGAAGGAAGGAAGGAAGGAAGGAA
>NW_016107584.1:953464-1017991 GCF_001604975.1 Cebus imitator
AAGGAAGGGAGGGAGGGAGGGAGGGAGGAAGGAAGGAGTGGTCATTTATAGAGTGGAAAATACTTAAGAGATGTAGAAGCAACTGAAATTTATGGTCCCTATTAGATCCTGATTCAAACTGTAAAATAAAAACATATAAGGCAAAAAGGAGGATTTGAACACTGTTGGATTTGTTGCTACCGAGAAATGATAGTTAATTTTTAAGTGTGATAATGTTTTGCAATTAGGTTTTAAAAATAGAGTTTCTGTCTTATACTATTTAGAGTTAAAATAATGGAATACCTAGGATCTACTTCAATATAATCAGGAATGGAATATAGATGAAATTAAGTTGGTCATCGTAAGGAAAAAAATTACTGTATTTCTTCTTACAAAATACTTCTGGCCACCAAATGTGTGGGGTTTTTTCCTTCCATACCAAGCAATTCTCTAGTTCTCTATGGACCGTAAGAGTGTCCTATAGTTTAACTGAATTCAGAAACGATCTGTCTGGAGATCACATCAAACCCCACAGGTTAAAAGCTCAGTCCCACAAGACTGCCCCTACTTCAGATGCTGAACACAAGTCCAGGCTGTCACCTGTGCTTCTTACTGACTACCTATAAATTTGAGGTTCCCATGATCCCCTTCTCATATTATATCATTTGCTAGAACAGCTAACCACACTCAGGAATATAGTTTGCTTACCAAATGACTGGTTTTTTAGAAAAGAATACAACTCAGGTACAGCTCGATGGGAAAGATGCATGGGGCAATGTATGGGGTAAGAGGTGTAACAGCCCAATGGGTTCACCTTGCCTGCTGCCTAGAGAGAGCCAATTTATCAAGACAGGGTATTGCAATAGAGAAACAATATTAGAGATACAAGCAGTGTATCTTTATAGAGTAATAATAGTAATAATAGTAATAATAGAGAAACAAGCAGTGCTGTGTGGGAGACCAGAGTTTTATTACTTAAATCAGTCTTCCTCAGCTTTTGGGAATCAGCGTTTTTGAGCATAATTTCGTGGGTAGGGAAAGGCCAGTGAGTCAGGAGTGCTGACTGGTTGGGTCAGAGATGAAATCATAGGGAATTGAAGATGTCTTCTTGCACTGAGTCAGTTCCTGGGTGGCAGCCACAAGATCAGATGAGCCAGTTTCTCAAACTGGATAGTGCCAGCTGATCCATCAAGTGCAGGGTCTGCAAAATATCCAAAGCACTGATCTTAGGAGCAGTTTAGGGAGGGTTAGAATCTTGTAGCCTCCAGCTGCGTGACTCTTAAACCATCATTTCTAATCTTGTGGCTAATTTGTTACTCCTAAAAAGGTAGCCGTCTAGTTCCTCAGCAAGAAGGAGATTTGCCTTGGGAAAGGCTTGCTGTCATCTTTGTTTTAAACTATAAACCATAAACTCAGTTCCTCCCAAGGTTAGTTCAGCCTATGCCCAGGAATGAACAAGGACAGCTTGGAGTTTAAAAGTAAGATGGAGTTTATTAGGTCAGATCTCTTTCACTGTCTCAGTTACAATTTTGCAGTGGCGGTTTCAAGGTGTGGAGATTTTATGCCCTATCCAGGTGTGCCACCCTCCCAGCACTTCAACATGTTCACCAACCCAGAAGCTCTCTTAAACGCATTATTTTGTGTTTTTATGGAGACTTCTCTACCTAGGCATAATTCATTAAATCACTGGTAATGACCAAGTCAATCTCCAATCCTTCTCCTGTACCTGGAGGTCAGGGGGTGGGGCTGAAAATGCCAATTCTCTAATCACATGGTTAGTTATCCTGGCAACTAGCCTCCATCCTATAGTTATCTAGGGGTTTTTCCAAAGTTGCTTCATTAACTTAAACTCAAGTGTATTTGAAAGGGGTTTGTTAAGAATGACAAAAATGCTCTATTCTCCTTTATCTCTCTTATCACTTATGAAATTTCAGGAGTTTGGGGAGCTCTATGAGAGGAATGGAGACAAATATCAAATATATATAAATTTTATAAATCACAATATTACAAATATGAATTGTGAACTGTTAAACTGGTTGATGGGTACTTAGGTTTATTTTATTATTTCCATTACTTTTCTATTAGTTTGAATTTTTCGATAACAAACAGTTAAAAAATAAAAGTTCTTAATCACAAGGAAAGTATTAAATAAAAGATGAAAGCAATTTCTGATGCAGAAAATTGAAGCTATTTATGTGGCTATAGCAAAATCTGTGTAAGAAATATGAGGGGTTAAAGCAAAACTTTGATGATGGAGATGCTGATGGGAAAGGCTTCAAGATACTTTCAATTAAAACCACTTGGATGCAGGAGGTGAGAAGACTCTAAGGTTTAAATTTTGAGCAATTCGATGATAAGAATAATCAAACATGTTGAAAAGAAGCAAGTGTCCCAGCACATATAATGAGTTATTTTTATTATGAATAGGTCTGGATTCTGGCAGGCTACTGACAAAGAGCTTTTCAACAGGAAGTTATAGCATAAAACCATAACTGAGGAAAGTCATGAAAGCTAAATGACATTCAGATTGTGTTTTCTTTTCTTTTTTTTTTTTTTTTTAAAAATTTAAAGAAAGGTCAGCAAGTTGTTTTGGGGAGATGAGCTCAGCTTCACAGAAATCTGCTCCCACCTTGAACACACAAACACGCACGCACATGCACACACACACACACACACACACACACACACACTTACACCTTCCCTTAAACCTGCTGCCATATGAAACAAAACACCATTATATAGGTGCTAGTTGTTTTTTTTTTCCTTCACTTCTCCAAAGTACTAGATTTGTTTATTTTGAGAAGTAGTTCTACAAAACGAGATTTGGTGGACAATTTGGGGAAAGACTGAGTGAGAAAAGATAGAGAGAGTATCAATTTTATTGGACATAACTATAAATAGAAAGGTTTCAAGGAAAATAGAAGAAAGATGGCAATTCCTGGAGGACAAGAAACTTGAAGGTAAGTTTAGATTTATTAAAGGGAATCTTTAATAGATCTAAAAAATATTTCTTTTTAGATCTATTAAAGGGAATCTTTATAAGACAGAAGTCATCATGTCTTCCTCTATCTCTTCATCAAAACCACAAGCAAAATTTTGCTACTTCAAAATGCTTTGGGTTTAGAGTTATGTCTGATTTGTGTGTGTGTGTGCCAGGTTGTACTAAGACACAGGCTCTAGCGATAGAGCATAGTGACATTAGGATTCCCTTTTACATTTGGACTCCATATTGGGGGCTTTCAGTGGGAATTGTTGGAAGGGGTGGGATATGCATTTGTATAAAGAGTATTTTATGCTGGATTTTAGCCTTCTATTTTTGTCTACTATTTTAATTTGCTATAAAGAAATAAAAATGGTTCTAACAAATTTTGTGCAAACATAAAATATACATAAAAAATTAGCACATAAAATTGTTAACAACAATGATAGGGTATAATACCTTCAGCAGAAACAAGGAAATGCCTTTTGAAGATTCCATGGAGGCATCAGATAGGGTACTAGTATGGACAGACAATTTTGTTTGAGAGAATGTAATCCTGAAAAAAAAGAAAGGTGATACATGTAGTTGGTCATCTTTGCAAAATTAGTGAAATACACCCTTTTGTAGATCAAAATAAAAAAAAGATGGTATTTATAAAATTATCGTCAATGCTTCATAGATATTATCATGATCATCATCATTGTCGCTGTCACTGTCACCTTTGTCATAAATCATGAAAATCAAATTGAGAGAAGCAAGTAGAAACATGGAAACACCATATGGACAGTAGCAGCTCCCATGGCCAAAGCTTGCTGTGCTACATTAAGATGTTCCAGCATACTGGGTAGGATGTACTGCTTTTTCCCTAGGTTTGGCAACTCTAGTTTCTATCTCCTGCAATTGGATGTCTTCGGTTACCTCCACTGGGCTGAGGGATCAGGAAGGCCCTTTTAATGTTGACAGATACAGTATTCTCTTTAAAAAAGAGCAATTTATGGCCATAGGACAAATAATCTGGCATGCAAGGAGAAATAGAACATCAGCCTGCAAATTTATTGAGTAGGGACAGAGGAAAGCTCAAAGAATTGACAGAGTGTACTTGAGCCTGAATTGGGTCTGCTTAATTCTGAAGCTCAGCCCTCTCACTCATGTGGCATAGTTATTTGAGATTGTATTAGTTTGTTTTCATGCTGTTGACAAAGGCATACCTGAAACTGGGAACAAACACAGATTTAATTGGACTTAGAGTTCCACATAGCTGAGAAAGCTTCAGAATCATGGTGAGAGGTGAAAGGCACTTCTTTCATGGTGTCAGCAAGAGAAAAATGAGGAAGTAGCAAAAGCAGAAACCCCTGATAAACCTATCAGATCTTGTGAGACTTATTTACTATCACAAGAATAGCATGGGAAAGACTGACCTCCTTGAATCAATTACCTCCCCCTGGGTGCCTCACACAACATGTGGGAATTCTGGGAGATACAATTCAAGTTGAGATCTAAGTGGGGACACGCCAAACCATATCATTCTGCCCCTGGCTCCTCCAAATCTCATGTATAGAAATTTCAAAAAAAAAATCATGCATTCCCAACAGTTCCCCAAAATCCTAACTTACTTCAACATTAATCCAAAAGTCCGAGACAAAGCAAGTCTCTTCCACGTATGAGCCTATAAAACCAAAAGTAATCTAGTTGCTGCCTAGATACAATGGGGTACAGGTATTGGGTAAATTTAGCTATTCCATGTGGGAGAAATTGGACAAAACAAAGGGGTTATAGTCTAAAATCCAGCAGGGCAGTCAAGTTTTAAAGCTCCAAAATGATTTCCTTTGACTCCAGGACTCACATCCAGGTCATGCTGATGCAAGAGGTAGCTTCCCATAGTTGTGGACAGCTCCACTCCTGTGGCTTTGCAGGTTATAGCATCCCTCCCGGCTGCTTTCACAGGCTGGCATTGAGTGCCTGTGGCTTTTCCAGGCACATAGTGCAAGCTGTCAGTGGATCTACCATTCTGGGGTCTAGAGGACAGTGGCCCTCTTCTCACAGCTCCATCAGGCAATGCCCCAGCAGGGGCTCTGTGTAGGGGCTCTGATCCCACATTTCCCTTCTGCACTGCCCTAGCAGAGGTTCTCCCTGACTTCTGCCCCTGGAGGAAACTCTTGCCTGGGCATCCAGTTTTCATACATCTTCTGAAATCTAGGCAGAGGTTCGGCTCCCAAACCTCAATTCTTGATTTGTGTGCACCCCTAGACTCAACACCACATGGAAGCTGCCAAGGCTTGGAGCCTGCACCATCCGAAGCCATGGTCTGAGCTCTACGTTGGCCCCTTTCAGCCATGGTTAGAGCAGCTGGGACACGGCACCAAGTACACCTAGCTGTACATGGCATGGGGACCCTGGGCCTAACCCACGAATCCACTTTTTCCTCCTGGGCCTCTGAGCCTTTGATGGGAGGGGCTACCATGAAGGTCTCTGACATGGCCTGAGGACATTTTCCCTATGGTCTGGGGATTAACACTAGGTTCCTTGCTACTTATGCAAATTTCTGCAGCTGGCTTGAATTTCTCCTGAAAAAATGGGTTTTTCTTTTCTACTGCATGGTCAGGATTTTCTGAAATTTTATGCTGTGTTTCCCTTTTAAAATGGAATGCTTTTAACAGCACCCAAGTCACCTTTTGAATGCTTTACTACTTAGAAATTTCTTCCACTAGATACCCTAAATAATCCCTATCAAGTTCAAAGTTCTGCAGATCTCTAGGGCAGGGGCAAAATGCCACGAGTCTTTTTGCTAAAACACAACAAGAATCACCTTTGCTCCAGTTCCCAATAAGAACTCATCTCCATCTGAGATCACCTCAGCCTGGACCTTATTGTTCATGTCACTATCAGCATTTTTGTCAAAGCCATTCAAGAAGTCTTTAGGAGGTTCCATACTTTTCCATATTTTTCTGTCTTCTGAGTTCTCCAAACTATTCCAACCTCTGCCTGGAACAGAGTCACTTCCACATTTTCATGTATCTTTTCAGCAACACCCTACTGTACTCTTACCAGTTTACTTACTGGATTAGTTCATTTTTACACTGCTGATGAAGATACCTGAAACTGGGAACAAACAGGTTTATTTGGACTTACAGTTCCACCTGACTGGAAAGGCCTCAGAATCATGGTGGGAAGTGAAAGGCACTTACTTCTTTCATGGCAGCAGCAAGAGAAAAATAAGGATGAAGCAAAAGCAGAAACCCCTGATAAACCCATCAGATCTCATGAGACTTATTCACTATCGTGAGAATCACGAGAAAGATCAACTCCCATGATTCAATTACCTTTCTTTTGGTTCGTCCCACAACACATGGGAATCTGGGAGATGCAATTTGAGTTGAGATTTGAGTGGGGACACAGGCAAACCATATCAGCAATAGACTCATGTGATAGGAAGAACAGTACTAAAATTGATTTCCTAACTACAGTATGGGAAAGTCAGCACATTTCTACAGGGAAAAGAGGCTGGGCTTCACACTAAATTGTATAAAACAGCTAATACAATTGGCATGATAGCTTCTTCTCAGAATAAAATTTTCAGCAGCAATAGATCATATTTTAGCACAAATGGTCTCCAGATTGTGAGCTGCATGGAGGTGGGATCCATGAGTTTTCTTTTGTATCTCCCCAATGTCTTCGATACAGGCAGGACAAATATTTTTAAATTAATGAAGCAGAATGGTGACCTGAAAGGAACTTATATTAAAACCTTCTTCTAAATATGGCTCTGTCACTAACCAGCCTTTTGACATGAGAAGAGTTATTTTATTTGCAAAATGAGAACATTGGATGATCTTTTCTAAGCTCCTCTTCTTATAATTCTAAGATGAATTAATTTTAAATTAGAAGTAAATAAGGCTGATGTAAACTCACACAGCAACAATAAAGTCAAAACAAAGCATCAAAACCTAGAATACATGTTCCCTGTGAAAATGAGCAGCTATAAATAAAGCGTTGAATTTTCACCCTAAGGCAAAAAAATATGTATCATAAACAATGTATTTTCCCCAAAGGCTACTCCATGGCTTTGCCCAGACCCCCTCTTCTAGCTGATGTACCCATTCCTTAGTTGGCTGGAATGCCTGTGGCTAGCAGCTCACAGCTACTGTCTTCTCTGGGCATTGCTTGTGGATGTAGGAACTGACTCACCCACAGTTGTACTCCCTCACTGGGAGCTGCCCAAGGACCCACACTGGCTGCTATGGAAACAAAGGCCAGAACTTTGCCTCAGCTGAACACAACTCTTATGGGCCATTTCATCCTCACGCTCCCTAGGATGTGTGGATGCCGCAGCAACAGCTACCTTGCAGGTCACCTTTTCCCACTGCTCAGTTCTGCCATTTTTCCTTCCTTATAAGTGTACATCTCGAGAGTTTTCCTTAGTTAACCTTCTGCATGCAATTCTTCATTTCAGCATCTGTCTCCCTGGAACACAGTCTAAGACACAATGCAATCCAATGTACCTGTTTATGCACCTAAAACTCCGTATATGTAATTGGACTTCAGGCTCTTCCTTGGATATTTAAATTTTCCTATGTGTGTGTCATTTTTGTGCCAGCACAGATAATAATTTCAATATAAAGCTTGAACTGTCTCAGATAATACGATACTTTAAATTAGAGCCTTCAGCCTAGGGTTGATGAAAATAAAGTTTCAGTCCTTTCCTTTTAAGCCAAGTGTGTAGTCTTGAACCTAGGATAAGCTGGGCTTGAGAACATTGTGACAAATGCTTCCTCTTCAACAACATATTAGACAATTAGAAAGGAGTCTCTGTACATAAGCTTCCCCTAATTCTCATGCGTTATAAAAAAAAAAAAAAAACTGAATAAAACCCTAAATGCCTGGAATTATTCTTTCATTTATGAGCAAAGAGACAAAAGGAAAGTTCTTAAAGGTACATGACAGAGAGGAAGAAACATTCCCGAAGCTTAAAACAAAATTTATTTTGGATCTCAACTTTCTGATAATATAAAGAATGCTTTTACTCATAAAAAAGCTGGAAACACATATAACCATAATGGGCTTTAATCATTTATTAGCTCTAATTTTAGAAAACAAAACTTCCTTATGATTAAGGTAAGAGAAGACAGAAAAAATAAAAGGAAATTTTGTATCAATAAAGGGAGAAAGTGCAACATTTATAAATGTTTTAAAATATTTTCATATACCTTTGCCTTTTTTTTTTTTTAAATGGAATCTAACTCTGTCACCTAGGCTAGAGTGCAGTGGTGTGATCTCAGCTCACTGCAACCTCCACCTCCTGGGTTTAAGTGACTCTCCTGCCTCAGCTTCCTGAGTAGCTGGGATTACAGGCATGAATCATCATGCCCAGCTAATTTTGTATTTTTAGTACAGATGGACTTTCACCATGTTAGCCAGGCTGGCCTCAAACTCCTGACCTCAGGTGATCTGCCCGTCTTTGCCTCCCAAAGTGCTGGGATTACAGGCGTGAGCCACCGCGACTGGCCCTGTTATAATATTTTTATGTCTGGATATTTCATAACAGATTGTATTCATCGCAGTTCTCTAGAGGAACAGAACTAATAGGATATATGTATATATGAAAGGGAGTGTATTAAGGAGAATTGACTCACACGATCACAAGGTAAAGTCTCACAATAGGCTGTCTGCAAGTTGTGGAGCAAGGAAGCCAGTGATGGATCAGTCCGAGTCCCAAAACCTCAAAAGGAAGGAAGCCAACAGTGCAGCCTTCAGACTGTGGCCAAAGGCCGGAGAGCCTCTGGCAAACCACTGCTATAATCCAAGAGTCCAAAAGTCGAAGAACTTGGAGTCTGATGTTCAAGGGTAGGAAGCATCCGGCACAGGAGAAACATGAAGACTACAAGACTCAGCGAGTCTGCTCTTCCATGTTCTCCTGCCTGCTTTATTCTAGCTGTGCTGGCAGCTGATTAGATGGTGCCCACCCAGACTGAGGGTGGGTCTGCCTCTCCCAGTTCATTGACTCAAACGTTAATCTCTTTTGGCAACACCCTCACAGACACACCCAGGATCAATACTTTGCATCCTTCAATCCAATCAAGTTGACACTCAATATTAACCGTCACACAAATGGAATAGTATCTAGATGTGATATACTTCCTTGCAATTGTAAGAGACTTTTTGTGTGGGCATGAAGTCAAATGAGAAATCATTTCTTTTGATTTTGGTTACTATCCTAATTTACTTTCTATTTTGGTCATTTATAACAAAACCAGATCTACTTACTGTTTGTAACTCTTTATTTCTCAATGTTACTGTGAACTTCAAAACTTTTGAAAACTCTAACGACCTCTCTACGGCAATCAGAAAGAGATTTTCCTAAATGCAAGAGGAGGCTAACTTTTTCGTAATAACAGGATACATCCATGAGTGAGGAGACCAGTGCCAGAAAACACCAAAGAGCTGCTTAGCTTGAACTCTTCTGATACCCTCTCCAGATGCCTTTCTATTTTCCTCATAAGCGAGGCTGTCTTACCTCTTTCTCCTTTTCCCTTTGGATGCATTGCTTTTACATATTAGCTCTATATCTTTCTTTCTTGGAAAGATGTTACTGTAGCTATCCTCTTTTGTGCAGGATTTTGTGCAGCATGGGGCCTTCAGGGAGCATCCCAGGAGGAAAAAGGTAGAGGACAGTTGGCACACAGCCAGAATTTCTGTCCAGTTCTACCCCACTTGGGAACCTGACCTTTTAATTGTACCATTTCTTTCTTCTTTAAAATTATTAGTGATGCTTTCCTTGATCTGAACAAGTAGTTTTTTTCCACATCATACAGGAGATTTGAGTTTTCTTCCTTTATTTCTAATGGTTTGATAATCAAGCTGGCAGATAGTTTAGGGCAATTGATGGCTGCATTCAGCTTCCAACATCAATTAGTACTTCTAGTGCTGAAATCCTATTGGCAGCTCAGCCTGTTGAAGATGGAACACGTTTCCAGTGAAATTCTGTGTGTCCTTTGGGATTATTAATAATAGCATGAGGAGAAAATGACTAGGCAAAATAAGCCACATTGTCCAAGCTTGACCAGGTGAAAATTTTGGTTTGTGGTTATTTATTTGGTTATGAAATAAAATAATATACAAATGCATATGAAAATACACTTTCATTAAAAAGTTCCAGAGTACTCTGTCTTGTCTCTACGTAGTAATTTGCACATTCTATATAGGTTTTTCCCATGTGTTTGTTCCAATCAAGCAAGCCCAGGGCTCAATCCCAAGCCACACAGTTGGTGGTAGAAGGCTGGAGGCTAGTCTGCTATTTTAAGCAATATGTCTGTAGAAATCCTATATTGAACCACTGTTGCTTGGGGATCTCTGTATTTGCTATCTCCTAGCCATACCTCCTGCACAGCATGATGCTAGGGGTGGTCCGCTTTTAACAACCTCACCCTGTTATAAATAACTAAAGGTATTCTGTGAACAAAAAGCTATTAAGCATGACTGCCTTATCTAGACAGTTGAAGATCTGTGAGTGAGACCACTGCTAAAACACTCCCCAAATTCATGGACAGAGTACATTTGTACTCTTACTGATCAAATTCAGGAAGTAAAATGACATTTTTCTGCAAAATATGTCTTACTCTTTATTGTGATTCTAAATTATAGGAGCAGCAGCCACACTCCAGAGAATTCCAATGAATTGCACTATTTGTGCACGAAAAGCTGCTTAGAATGAAGGGTTAGTCTTTTCCATCATAAAAACATTTTATGTGATTGGCAAATCAGAAAGTGGTCAATCAGCAGACAGTTTAGAGATGTTTTTCATCTCTAGTAACAGCAGGATGCTAACGGGAGAGTTAAGACGAAAAGGAAAAAAAAAAAAATACATTGATTTGTTGACAGAGGCCTAGCAGCTGTCACAGTAAAACATGGTTCTCTTGCACTTAATCAATGTCAGTCTCCAACCCAATCGTTTTGTAGCCCAGATGAGAAGCAATCAAGAGGAACACCTTCATAAGCATGAAGCTTGCTAGATGGGATTCAATGAAGTGTGTCTTTAAGCTTAGGCACTCAAAATGTGATGCATGACCCAAAGCTAATCAGAAATGCTTAACCCTTTGAAAGGAGGCAGAAATTACTTGCTTGTTTCTTTTTTTCCCTCTTTTTAATATAGAAAATACATTTCTCACTTCATCTACAATTTTTAAGACACCTGTGTCTGTTTTGATGCACAATTATTTTCCTTGCTGGATAAGTTGAAATGTAATAATTCATCATGGCTCCCTTTTAAAGTATAGGGCATTTGTTTTAAACATATCTCATTTCTCAGAAAAACAATGCAGGAACAGTGACTAATTTCACTACCCATTTTTCCTGGTTTCTTTCTGCATGAATATTTACTACATCAAACAGTGCTTTTATTATTAATGCCTCTAGCCCAAGGATAATGGCTTGGGATACTCGCGTTTACACAAATCAAGACAAGCTTAAAGACCTCAATCATATTTCCTGTAGAATGAGATTTAATTTCATTTCAGTTTCCTTTTCTGATAGCCAGTGAGGAGGATGCTCTGGGAAACAATGCTAGTGACAGATTCACTCAAATGAAGTGAAAACCTCAGCAGTGTAGAGGACATGATGGCATTCCTGGGCCACCACACTCCTCTTCACCTCAGAGAAGTCAAGTCATCAGGGCTTATGTTTCTTTCCAGTTCTCATAGAAATAGTACTCCTAGATTGTGGTAGAGGGGTTTGGTTGAGTGTGGGCTATGAACTATCTGGGGAAAACCAAAAACAGAAAAATCCTGTTTCCTTACTTATTGTGAAATATCAAAGACAGAAGAATGTGTTATCTGTCTTTTCTGTCACTTTTCATTTTAATTGCTCTCAGAAATAATCTGTGGCTTAAGGGCATGAGATTGACGGGTGAGAGACAGTGAGAAACTAAAAAGCCTTGATAGTATGCAATGAGAAAAAAAATATATGCAATAGAGATTGTAAAATATAAAATTCCTATACAGTAGCTCATGCTTGAGATTGCCAGAACAATTTTTAAACAAAAACTAGACAAGAAACTAAAATGGGCTTTGATAAATAAGACAATTGTATATTCATGGGATTATTGCTAGTAAATTTTTTTTCACAATTTAAATACAACCTGTTTAATAAGTAGATTGTAACCATGAGAGTCATGAGCTTTTATGGAGATTTTCTCACTGGTCAGGTAGGCCACTATGACTCAATCTTTTAATTTATGAGAGTTCAATTATTTATCCCAAACTCTAATTCTTATTTGACATATGATATGGTTTGGCTCTGTGTCCCCACTGAAATCTCATCTTGTAGCTCCCATAATTCCCACATATTGTGGGAGGGACCCTGTGGGAGATAATTGAATCATGGGGGAATATCTTTCCTGTGCTGTTCTTGTCATAGTGAATAAGTCTCACAAGATCTGGTGGTTTTAAAATGGAAGTTTTCCTGCACAAGCTTTCTCTCTCTTTGCCTGCTACCATCCATGTAAGACATAACTTGCTCCTCCTCGCCTTCCATCATGATTCTGAGGCTTCCCCAGCCACATGGAACTCTAATTCTGTTAAACCTCTTTCTTTTGTAAATTGCCCAGTTTCAGGTATGTCTTATCAGCAGTGTGAGAATAGACTAATACAACATGCAAATACTTTTAATATCTTTTCCACATTTGTGGGAGTTTGGTTTCCAATATATAGAAATCACAGTTTATTCTGACTAGTGAGATGAAAACAAAAAAAGACAATAATTTAAAAATTGGGTGGAGGGGCTGAGCATGGTGATTTATTCCTAAAATTCTAGCATTTTAGGAGGCCAAGGCAGGAGGAGGATCACTTGAGGCCAGATGTTCAAGATCAGCCTGGGGCAACATAGCAAGATCCCCATCTCCATAAAAAATTTTAAAAAGTAGATGGGTATGGTGGATGCCCCAGGAGTCCTAGTTACTACTGAGGCTGATGAGGGAGAATCACTTGAGTCCAAGAGTTTGAGGTTATAATGAGGTATGATTACACCACTGCACTCCAGCCTGGAAGAGACTGAGCAAGATCCTGTCTCTAATAATAATAATAATAATAATAATAATAATAAATTAATTAATTAAAAATAAAAGTAGGATGAAGGACCAAACAGATTTTTATGTGTCTTTGCATATGGCTATAACTGCATAAAGCAACACAAATCCAGCACCATCACTATAAAAGATATACTCAAGTTTTTCATTGAACAAGAGACAGACCATGGACATATATCATTTAGTAACTGCTGTAGGACTTTATCCTTAGTTCAGCTAAAAGACATGCTCTTGTCACATGACCATGAAAGATTAGGCTCGCAGACACTTTGAAGGGTGAAAAGGACAGGGTTTATTGGACAGGGTTTTTAAGGGAAAAAAAGAAAATACAGATTCTCAGCAAAGCAAGAGTCCTGCTACTAGGCTTCCACCTCACAGATTGAAACCCTGGTTACCAACCCAGCACAGAAGAGGCCAGGCTCTTTCCCACTGCAAATGGCATGAACTTCCTAAAGCTTCACCCCAGTGCATACTCCTCCCAGTGCACAGGCCTGTCAGAGGTTCTCTTTATAACTGGCTGTCTCATAATCACTTTTTACAAATTCAAGACATATAAGAAACCATTGATTTTTTTTTATTGTGAGCTGTCATCATCTTTCCATTTTTTGTTATCATATATAAAATATTATATTAAATATTTTCATAGGGTATTTATGAAGCCTGCCTCTCTAAACCATTTTGACTTCATGAATTCTTAAGTTACTCACAATATCAAGTTCTTCTATAGTAAATATATTTAGGAGCAGAGATATGGAGATTGTGGAGAGAGAATATATTGATAAATCCTTAACACCCTTTTCTCTCAACAAGATTTTGACTAACTTCCCTCTCAAAATAACTAAATTTAAAGGATTTATCATCTACCAAGTTACATGAGAAAGTACAGTGGAGAACATCTGTACCACCTGCATACTTGTTTAGCATAGTCTTACATTTGCACCTTAATGGGGTGTTAGGGCTTTTATTTAACATATCCTTCTTTCATGCTGGAGTTTTTGTCTCCAAAAGCCTTTGTGGAAAATCTTTATCAGTACTACTCCAATATTTATCATATCTGAAGTATTATCTTTATTATCAATTTGTCAGGGCCTAGTATTAAAAGACATTGATTGTTACTGAAACGCTACTATGGAGACTAGGAATTCAACTTGGATAAAGATGGGCTATTTACATTGTCTGGACAAAATACGATAAGCATTGTTAAGTGCTTTTTTCCTTAATAAGGAGGGCTGTTAGACACCTGAATAATGACACAACACACTACATCAATGAATGAGACAACCATTTCACATGCAGTTCCTAGTGAGGTGATGGGAAGCTCCAATGGGAGAGGAGCCCCTGGCTTTACTTACTGGAGTATACATGTGTTATGTCTGATCATGAAAATTTCAAGCATACCCAAAAGTAGAGAGAATAGTGAAATGAATGATCCAGACACCTATCCCCTAGATTTCACAATGGTTACTCTTTAGTCATATTTTGCTTTATAGAGCACACACATACATAAATTTTTTTTTTCTTAAGTAAAACAGGTATGTTTTGAATGTTGTTTTTGTATTAGTCTGTTGTCCTGCTGCTAATAAAGACATACCCAAGGCTGGGTAATTTATAAAGAAAAAGAGATTTAATGGACTCACACTTCCAAATGGCTATGAAGGTCTCACAATTATGGCAGAAGGCAAGGAGGCGCAAAGTCACGTCTTACATGGCAGCTGGCAAGACTAGAGCTTGTGCAGGGGAACTCCCATTTATAAAACCATCAGATCTCATAAGGCTTATTCACTAACATGAGAACAGCATGGGAGACCCACCTCCATGATTCAATTACCTGCCACCAAGTCCTTCCTGCAACATATGGAAATTGCGGGGGGGCTACAATTCAAGATGAGATTTGGGTGTGAACACAGCCAAACCACATCAGTTCTGTACTACAGAAGGTGTCTATTTGAAATCACTGCAACATTATATCCATTGTGTGTTCATCTAGCTCATTTTCATTAGATTTGTTAAGAATCCTTTTTTTTTTTTTGAAGCAGAGTTTCACTTTTTCACCCAGGCTGGAGTACAGTGGCACAATCTCAGCTCAATGCAACCTCCACTTTCTGATTTCAAGCGATTCTTCTGCCTCAGTCCCCTGACTAACTGGAATTACAGGTGCCTGCCAACACAGATGGCTAATTTTTGTATTTTTAGTAGAGATGGGGTTTCACCATATTGACCAGGCCAGTCTCAAACTGCTGATCTCATGATCTGCCCACCTCAGCCTCCAAAGTGCTAGGATTATAGGCATGAGCCACTGCATCCAGCAAGAATCTTAAATGTCATTTTTGTTGTGGTGACAGTCTTTATTTTTCATTTGAGGATATGGTTTTATAATGGTATCACTTGTTCATGGAAAATATGGTTAAAATTGCAAATACTCATTGTCTTAGTCCATTTAGGTTACTATAATGAAAATACCATAGACTGGGTGGCTTATATGCAGCAGAAATTTATTTCTCACAGTGTTGGAGGCTGGGAAGTTTAAGATCAAGGTGTTGGTAGATTGGGTGTCTGATAGGGACCTCTTCCTGATTTATAGGCAGCCATCTTCTCAGTATAACCTCACATGGAGGAAAGAGCAAGGGAGCTTCCTGGGGTCTCTTTTTAAATAACGGTAATCTCATTCATGATGGTGCTACCCCCATGGCCTAATTATCTCCCAAAGATCCCCAACTCCAAATACTGTCTCATTGGAGATTAGGGTTTCAACATATAACTTTGAGGGGGACATAAACATTAAGTCCATAACAGGTATGCTGTACAAACTGGAATATCTAGTGCAAGTCCTTAGGTAGATATATTCTTGCTAATATTAACTTTTTAAATTCACAGAACAAAAAGATATATGCATAAGGTTCAATGAAGGGAAACCAAGACTTGAATCTAGTGTCCCTTTAGCTCTAAGAAGGTTTCCAAAAACAGGAGGAGGACAACTTAGATATACTTGGAAAGTACACAGTCATTTCTTGCCTCCTGGGGACATTGTTCACATTGGGATACATCTGACTAATTATTTATTTACTTTAAATACTGATTAAAACCATTAACACCTATGGAGTTATCAGCTGTATTTGCTCCTAACTTGGAGACTAAAGTTATCTTTGTCTTAATCTTTCCTAGGTTGTAGATTACAGCCTCTTTTTCTTCTACTTGATTTGACTTGATTCTTGTCTATGACCAAGGCTGCAAGCTATGGTATTATTCCCACAAGTATTTGCAACATTCTGAATGTTTGCACCCCAGTCTGCTTTCCTTATAACCTTAATCAGTGATCAATAAAATATTTTTTTATATTTTTATTTAAAGAAAACTTTTTCATGTAGTCTGCTCATATGTTGGCTGAGCCCTAAGGTTTCCATATTGATCAATTGATCTTATTGAACCCCTTTGAAAGATGGTGGATATGGGTGTTGGCTAACTGTGTATTGGTTTACACCTCTGAACAGTGGGCTGGCAAGAATTCTGAGCTGAGGTTTCTCCAAAGACAATATTGTTATCATAATCGAGTTAGTTAGGGTTAAAGTAAGGTTAAGCACCTAGTGCACAATGTAACTAACACATGGTAGGTGCTCTATAAATGTCAATGTTTCATTTCCTGCCTATCAGAGACAGAGGGAAAAGGAAGGAGGAAGGGAAAGAGAGAGAGAATCTAATATGTGTTGTACTACAATATTTTTCAGATTTAATATAGAAGAGATTTTGTCCTTTCACAGCTGCCCACATTTTCTTGTTGAATTTAGCTGTCGAAGTAAGCTGTGCTTACCTATGGTGGGAAGCGTGGGTGACAGCTGCCTTCAGCAGTTTGCTCAGAACTGAATTTAGACATGTGATTGCCATGCCATAGAGGTCCTACAAACTTTCAGTAGGGCTAACACATATTCAGTTTGGGTTACTAAACCCAAATCTTCTATTTGCTGACATCACTAACTGAGATTCTACAATGTAGAAAAGGAAAATCCACATGTCCATTGCAATCAATAAACAGTTTCTGAACATCTGCAATTGACATATCACTAAGCTCTCAGAAGGTTATGAAAATGACTCACGTATAGATCATATTTCTTTCCATTCAGCAGACACACACACACACATAGTCACATTCTGAAAGGATGGCAGTGTAACCTCTGATTTACAAAGTCTGGTCTGTTCACCTATACATGTTATATTCTCAGATGACATACTAAAGCGTCTCCTACATAATTGTCACATCTATTTGCTCCTCATTCTCTTTATATTTTCATTTGAGGTAGATGGCTCACAGGTGTTCCCAGTTGACACATTTTTTTTGTCCATTTGCATATGAAAGCATGTGGAATGAGCAGTCAGGGAGGGAGAGTGGCATAAAAGGTCCATGGAGCTGGTGAAGAGAGCATGGGCTCCATGCTAATGAGAGAAATTATTAGAAGTCAGGTTTAACAAATCTTTTCCTCAATGTGCTATTAAAAAAGAAGATGCACAGGTTTTTAGTTATTTAGTCACCTCTATATGCAAAGAATTTGAAAAGTTAACTCTGTATGTTATTTGATCAATGGAAAGCGATGAATCATCACATTTCAATAATGCTGTATGTATGGGAAGGATAAATGAGCAGGTGATTGGTGTTCAGGTAGTGAAAGGAAATGCAGGCAATGCAGATGTTGCTCAGCTCCAATGGTAAGGTGCATTTGTCAGGAACTTCCCACTCAGAGTTTTATTTATTTCCCCTTCCTCTACTTGCCATCTATCTTATCTTTTTGCTTAATTACAGCCCAAACTATTTTTAGGAGGTTAAGGTCAGCATGCAGAAAAATAACTGATAACTTTTTCTCTTGTTTACTGTGTTTTCTTTTAAGTTTTGTGTAAGTATATTCCTATTTTCAATGCTGTTTTATGCTTAGTTCTTATATGAAATTTTTGTTTTATTTGAATGTTAAAATTCTTTACATTTAGCCTTGAATATTGTACAGTCTTGGTTTGTGGTTTAATTTATAATTACTAGGTAACAAAGTTAGAACTCTGAATGGTTTCAGAATAAATATTGGATTTCCAAATCCACTCTTGACAAATGAAAATTCATGGATGTGTTAGTTAACAAAACTAAAGAGAAGAGATTAATGGGAGATGTTTTAGACATGAAAAGGATAAAAATAAGGGTCCAATCAGTGTACATCCTATGTAAAAGATAAAGTATATTTCTGGAATTATTTGGAGAATAATTTTCTCAAAAGTTGAGCATATTATGTTTGAAAAAAACATCAAAATTATTTGTGCTGTGTTTTTCCTTCCTTGTTTGATATAGCTCATGGTAGGTGAGGAAAGAAAAATATACTGTATTTTACCATATTTTTTCTAGAGTAAGATTATGAATGTTGTATGAGCAGAAGAGTAACTTTAAATCAATTTAGGCTGCCCTCAGCCTTCTCCCCTACCCCAGAGCTAGTTCTTAAACTATGTAAAACAATTGGCCTGGAGTCCATTAAGAATTTATTATATATAAACTACATACACCCTCTGTTTAGAGTGTGGAAACCTGAGTACAAATGAGAGGATATGGCTTTATTAGTTTACTATGGTTGCTGTGACAAATTAACACAAGCTTGGTGGCTGAAAACAATAGAAATATATTCTCTCACCATTCTACAGGCCACAGTCTGAAATCAAAGTATGTCGGCAGGGTCATGCCCTCTCTGAAGGCTCCAGGGGAGAGTTCCTCTTTGCCTCTTTCAACTTCTGATGGTGTTCCTTGGCTTGAGGATATAATCACTCCAGTCTCAGCCTCTTTCTTCACATGACCTTTTTCTCCTCTCCCTGTGTGTCTCTTAAAAGGACACCTGTCAGTGGATTTAGCTCTTACCTGGGTAATATCACATTCACACACTCCAGGAATTAGAGCATGGGCATATCTTTTTGGGTCCACCATTCCATCCTCTATAATAATGGCTTAGGTGGAGCTATATATCAAGGGTGCTAAATAATATTCAGAGTTGAGATTTAATGTTGTAAACTGCATCAAAATTTCCAAAGTGGAAAAGTTGTTTTCCGTTTTGTAGAACCTTCCCCATATTTTAATTTGACCATCTTTTCTCAGCACTATCCCCACTTGACTGTTTCCTCTTACTAAGCCAGCAAAACTTGCCCTGCAGCTAGAATCATGTCTGCTACATCATATGTATGTGTTGAATAGTTGGTAAACGAATGGACAAATGAACTTTCCCTTTCATAGGTTTTATTAGGGAAGCAATATGTGGTTTTTAAAAGTTTTCCAAAATATGGCTTGGAATTATAATTATAATATTGAAACAATTTTTTTAAGCACCTATTTTCCAAATATTTAGTCACTTCTTCAAGTGTGATATGTCTCACCAAGTAATGGTCACTTTTAGAAATATAAAATCAATGAATCTTTTGGACCAGGAGAGAGGCATGCTAAATCCACATGTAAAGATTGTACAAAGGGGAAGACCTAACATTTAGAGCATCCTAAATTAGCTAAATGAGGGTACACAAGAGGAGTTTGAGAAAAAGTGGGCATCATTAGGGAAGACCATGAGGAACTTGGTGAGAGTCCTGTTTGTAGAAAGTGAATTGATTCCAGAGATTGGGATGATTTGGTGGATTATATTATTTACTTTACTTTTTATAAAAATAAAATAACTTTTTTCCCCACCTTCTGTTATAAAGATATTATTAAACTATCTTTATATACAGAAACATAAGGAAAAAAAAACAATTCTTGTAACTTTACAACTCAGAAATAAATTTGTGTATACTTGCTGTGACTTGAATGTGTGTTCCTCCAAAATTCTCACATTGAGATTTAAACTCCAAGGTGATGGTATCAAGATGTGTGGCCTTTTGGGAAGTGATTGTCATGGGGGCTCCCCTTTTATGAAGGCAGTTGAAGGGAGCACTTTAAGACCATTTTTGCTTTTTGTTCTTCTGTCCTTTGCATCATCTGAGGACACTTAGATGGTGTCATCTATGTGGAACTAACCCTTACCATACTCCAAATCTGCCAGTGCCTTAATCTTAGACTTTCCAGGCTTCAGAAGGGAAGTTGCTGTTGCTTATAAATTACTCACTGTTAGATATTTTGTTATAGCAACACAAGCAGACTCAGATAGTATCTAAGGTCAGTTTATAGCTAAAGGTTGTTATTCTGGAGGGAAAGTTGGATTCATAGTGAAGAAGAGAAGTGAGTCCTTCAGCTTCAGAATCAGAGCTAACCATAATTAATAGTGAGTCAAGATGAATCCTGAGGTCAAATGCCAGAGAGATTAGAACAAAGAAAACAGGAACTGCGTTCCAAGATAAGGTAAGACAAGTGGTTTATAAGGTTTGCTTTTGTATAGAGCTGATAGCTTGCCATGACAACAGTCCTGGTAGGACGAGGGAGTTGAGGAGTATGAGATAGCATGATATTTAGGAGAAATTAGTAGCGGAGTAGAAAGGAAATTCACTAATTTGAAGAAATTGTTCAAGCAATAATTTAATCCTTCCAAAATTAACATGGCAACTAATTATTACAATAGTTTCCACGCCAGAATATTTCTTATTATTTTATTTAATGACTTGTAGCATGATTACTTCTAAAAATGTTTGCAACAAGTTTCAAAGTAAAATTGTTTGGAATTGCACATCGTTGTAATCATATTGTCCTGGGTCTGGCCTTGTTACCTAAGTCACTGTTCCTTATTTGAAGGAAATGGAATTGAACTTTGAGTGGATACTGATGTACACCTAGCGTTAAGAGCCACTACTCTGGGGTGGTTGCACTCTGAGTGATAGCACATCTCAGTGTCAGGGATATGGGTTGATTTGAAGAGCAGGATTGAATCCTGTGAGATGTCATTTGTAGAAACAATCAAGGTCACTGGGGTTAAGCTTTAGTTTGTAGGAACCATAATTAGGAAGCCATTTTGAATATTTGGAATCAGAACCCTGGTCATGGGGGATAGTCAGACAGAACAACCACAGACAGTTGTGATTAGGTACAGTAGCAGCCTTGTGAGTTACCATGAGAGCTTTGGAGGACGAAATTCTCCCCAGACACAGAAGATAATTACAAGCTTAGAGTCTTCTTAGGGCAATTGTGCCTATCCCACTGGCTAGATTTTCATGGGTGGATGAACTAGCAGGGTCAGGCTTGTCAAGGGTAGAACTTTGGCACTTGCATCTGGGCAGGACAGGGACTGGCAGGAAGAGAAACATCTGAAAGTAAGACTTGTTCAGCTCCTCTTTTTGTTTGGGGGATTAATGAAGATTGCCATGTAATAGCTCAAGAGAGCCTGTCAGTGCCTGAGTCAACTCTCCTTCCCAGAAGAGACTGACTGCTGAATGCATAACAAACAGGGATGCATTTTCATAAAATTTGAGCCACCCTCTTAATTCCTAAGCCCAGAATACTTAGAATTATCTTCAGCACCAGCTACTTCAATATTGACATCTAGTTAGCTATTTGGTAAAAAAAAAAAACTTGCTCACTTTAGTAGACAGTGAAAGAAAGTTTCATTTGGACTACTACTATATGTTGTATGTGCATTCATCTGTGTTGGGAGCGGGGGTGATGAAGATGTGAGAGATTCCTGGGAAAATAGCAGAATATTCAGTGGATATAAACAGCAAAAAAACCACTGTACCACCACCAGTTAAAATACAAATAGGAGTTTGGTTAAATGAAGCTATCAAAGAATGATTTCATGTCACTTAAGATTAAAGATAATCTAAATCAAGGGTATATAAAAACAATACTAAGATATATCAGCTCATTCGGAGTCAATAGTTTTCGTTTGTTTGTTTTTGATGTTGAAAAGAAGTACTAAAGAGAATTTGGAAATTGAAGAAAGTAAATCTCTATAAAGGTCAGCTTTTAAAGGACAATAGCGGTTTTCAAGTTCAGACTAAGGAGAGTATGATATGGCGTGGTTGTGGGCACTCTGTGCTGATTAGCTATGGTGAAAAGCAAAGGATGACAGGCCTTTAGCAGTGATTATTGCTGATGGGTGAAGGAGGATTCCTGGGATTCAGAGCAGGCCAGGTCGCTGACACAGCTTTCGGCTCACTGACTTTCAATCCTCACAGGTCGACTTGGCCTGATCGGTCATCTTCAACTCAGGGTAATAGCAGTAATTTTCGCTTTATTCATTTTTGCCTCTTGGTTGGAAATTCTTTAGCACATCACTTAGTGAAGGCCTTAGCCAGTTGCTGTCAGCTTTTGATGAAAAGAAGACTTTTGATTGTGACCAGCATTTTAAGCTCTCATATCTGCCTTTGACTCAATCAGTTATTTTCTGGGTTATTTTACATATGATTTATATTGGAACAGATGATCCTTCCTTTTTTTCTCTTTCTCTCCCTCCCTTCCCTGCCTTCATTTCTCACGCTTTCTTGTTCTTTTTTTATTTTTTCAATTATCTGTCAGGAAATATTTTTACCATATGATATAAATAGGCAAAAATAAATTATGATATTTTGGGAAAATATCAGCTTCCCTTTTCTTATGTGCTAATATTCTAAAGCTGAGTATGTTCTTCCCATGGAAAATCTGAAAAATTAAAGAATACAGTGGCCATAGTGGGTGTGGTTTCTATAAAACATTTTCAATCTTATAGATTTATGTGAGTGACTCTGATCTCACAGGAGCACCCTTTTAACTGATTCACACATTTCTCCAAGCAAATTCCCTCGGCCTTAGCTATAATGGACTCATACCTAAAGTTTTACAGAAAATGTATCTTAAGGAGAACGTATTTTTTTAAAAAATTTTCAAATGTTGAACATCAACAAAATAATGCAAAAATGCATTCCCTCCATGCTGTTTGTTAGACACCTTCTCTCCGGCCCACTACCTCTGAGTCAGTGGTCTTGGCAACTCTGGTGAAACATGAGTTCTCTTTGCCTCAGCTTGGGCATTCCAGTAGTGTGATGCTGCCTCTGAAATGTCTATTTTGTTCTTATTGCCATTGTTCTAGTTACGGTCCCATCATTGGTTGTAAATACAATTGCAATCCCAATCTCTCCTCTTTATCGTCTCTGCTTTATACTGTCAGTGTAGATTCCTTCTAAATTTTCACTTTGTCCCTTGAAGCAGTTAAATAACTCCTAGTACTCCAAGTCAGGCATGAAAGTTAATTCCCACAAAATGAAATGTGAGATCTCCTCAGGATTCTAAGAGCAATTTGAAATTTTTAAAGCATATTCAAAGAGATAGTTTGGGTGCAACATGCATATTTTAAGGTGGCATTGGGAATAAACGTAATGGAAATTCCATATACATGTTTGGTTTAACTTCATTTGAATATCTATAAATAGCCTTATTCACCAGATTAAAACTGTTTTAATCATCTGAAATAATTTACAGAAAATATTACTTGGCCACCAGAAGAAGCCTATAATTGCTCAGAAAATTAAATATGAATATATTTTAATAATATATTTTAAATATTATTTAATTATATTTTCAAATGTAATTATAAAAATATAACTCTGGAATTTAGAAAAAAATCAGAAAACTTCAAGTGGTCAAGAATTCAGAATTTCATAAAATGTGAAAAATTTACTTACTGAAAATGTAGTAATATGAATGTAAATGTACATAAATAACCACAGTACAATAATACAAATTAGAAAATTTACATTAATGTAATTATTATTATTTTACAGACTTCATTCAAATTATGTGAATTGTCCCAGGAATATTATTTTTTTTTGACCCAGAATCAAATCCAGGATTACATGTGGATTTGATTATAAGTATCCCTTATGCAAAATTCTCAAAATGCTAATGTTTCATGTTTCATATTCCTGGGATTTGGAAATATTTTCATGTCTGTGCTGAAATATCTTGGAAATGGAACTCAACTCTAAACATGAAATTCATTTATGTTTCAAATATACATAATATACATATATATGTATATATACCCTGAAGATAATTTTATGCAATTTTAGATAATTTTGTGCATGGTAAGAAGCTATAGTTGCAACTCATCACATGAGATCAGGTGTGAATTTTTTCACTTGGAGCATTATGTCAGTGCCCAAAAAATTTTGAATTTTGCAACATTTTTTATTTTTGATTTTTGGATTATGGGTCCTCAATCTGTATTTAGTTGATACATCTCATTAGTCTCCTTGATCAGTTATTGATTTTGGGACTACAACAAATAAGAATTGGTCACAGTCCTCATCTCTCCACCTTTTGCCAGTAAATAAATAAATAAGTAAATAAAAGCAAAACCCAAATCCTGAGTTCTTAAGAGGCTGAACTGAGATTCTAGAAGCCACTAGGAAATATATATTACCTACTTCTTGGACTTGCCAAAGCAATAACAAATTTTCTAGAGATTTTACTCTCCATTATGCAAGTCATGAAAAATGGATTTGGGAATCTCCTGAGGCTTGCTGGAGAGCTAATTGGAATGCCAGTAGTAAATGAACAGATTTGCTCAAGCATTGTACCATTACCTGCTGTCTTTTTCATTACATCTCTAGCTTGTGGTCCTGCCAGGCAGAGTCAGCGTATAGCATTGGCCCCTCTGCTGAACAAGCAGGCAGTGTTTGAGGAAAGTCATCTCCGTATAATTTGCCAGGCCAAATAATGGAGAAAGGATTGTGGGCACGAACAAACAGAATGTAGAGGGAACTAAATCAAATCATCTGTGCAAGGAAAACATTAGAGTTGTTCCCAAAATATCATTATCTTGAAAAATACAAAAAAATTAGAGCATCAGATGTTTCAATCCTAAAGTAACTTTTGACACTGCAAATTAGCATCTTGTTCTTAGCTGTAGAACATTAATGATGGGTATTAAAATATACATTCAGTTAAACACATTTATTGCACCTGTTCATTCTCTGTGTAACTGGTATTTAAATACAGAAATTAGTAAATCATAACCCTTATTCGAAGGATGTTCATGTCTAGGGTAGGTTGTCTAATAGAAATCTGATGCCAGCCACATTTGTAATTTTAAATTTTCTAATAGCCATGTTGAAAACAGAAAAAACCAGGTGAAGTTTATTTTAATAACTTATTTTATTTTACCTTGCATCTTGAAACATTATTATTTTATTATGTCTTTATGATATGAAACATTATTAATAAGTCATATATTTTGTGTTTACATTTTGAGTCTTCAGAATTTAGAGTGCCTATTATACTGACAGCTGCTTTAAAATTTGGTGTGTATATTACACTGAGAGCACAAATCAATTTAGACTAGCCACATATCAAGTGAACTTGCTCCTTAGGATAAAGACTATACCTTATAACAAAGAGCATTTATATACTAAATACATATGTATTTGTAGTATTTCCACCTTTATTTTATTTCATTTCATTTTATTTTATTTGAGACAAAGTGTTGCTCTGTCACCAGGCTGGAGTGCAGTGGTATGATCTAGGATCACTGCAACCTCCGTCTGCCAGGTTCAAGCAATTCTTCTGTCTCAGCCTCCTGAGCAGCTGGGAATACAGGCACGTGCCACCATGACCAGCTAATTTTTGTATTTTTAGTAGAGACGAGGTTGCACCATGCAGGCTAGGATAATCTCGATTTCTTGACCTCGTGATCTGGCCACCTTGGCCTCCCAAAGTGCTGGGATTACAGGCGTGAGCCACCGCGCCTGGCCTTCACCTTTTAAGTGAATGAATAGAAACAGAGTCAAAGAAGTAATCACTGAGACATTTGAGCCAAGTTTTGAAGGTATGCTGGATCCACTTGGGAATAAAAAAGAAAAGGTGGGGAAAAAGCAGGAAAATATTGCCAGGTAGAAGAATGAAGACACACAAAGGCCTTGAGACCTGAGTTTTATTTCAAAAGAAGCTGTTTTTGCTCTAATCATAAGATATGAATTCATCTCATAATTGAAATAATCTATTAAGTTTTCTCATAGTCTTTTGACCACACAAAATTTTGGAGAAAAACACTACATAAATAAAGTATAGAATTGGCTAATTGTCAAGGTGGTTTGTGCCAGACAGATAATTAATCTGGAGAATATAGGTCAATTTTCTTTGCAGCTTCATATTAACCACATTCTTTCCGTGAAAAACAAAATGTGTGTGTGTTTGTGTGTGTGTGTGTGTGTGTGTGTGTGTGTGTGTGTTGTTTATATTGCCTGAGATTAGTGTAGAAAGAAAGGTTCAGAATTCTGGTGTAATCTGACATTATTAAAATAAATTTTAGCTTTTAAAAAATCGAATGAATATGGGCAGCACACTCAGGTTAATGTTTGAAAGATGCTCCTGGCTTTGAAGTAAATTCAGTACAGAGTGACATTGCTAAAACCTACCAACCGATGCCAAGTCCCTGTGAGGAAGAAAACAGATTGCTCCATCTCAGTGGAAAGAATCGAGTACTCATATGTATGTCAATAACTTTTCCCTGGGACCTCTTTTAAGTCTGGTTCAAATTTACCAAAAACTAATGTACAGTCATTTTCTCCAGTTTAATTTTGTCCTCATTCTGTAGATAAATGATGAGTTTATGTATCTAATGCTATCATTTAGCAACCATTCACACAGCTCCTAAGTAAGGAAACAAATAAGTAATAAAAGAAGAAAAAGCTATTTGAAAAATGCAGGAGTTGAATATAGCACCATTTTATCTAACAAGCTTCAAATATTCAGACCTTTCTTTTATAAAGAAAGGAGGGTCAGTGAACAATCCTAGAATTGAAAAGCACACCAGCCTCACTGAATTGCTCATTTTCCTCAGGAAATAGCAAGAAAGGTGAAAATGAAGACCGTGTCCAAATGCAAACCCACTCAAATGAAGTGTGAACGCCAATCAATGTTAGCAGTGGTCTGGCAGCCTTGGTTCCAAACAGCAAGTAGAGAGAGCAAGTGCCTCAGTGTCACTGCCAGCCCTGCTCTGTGTGCTTATCTACTCTGGTGGTGGGATGCAGTTGGTGCACACACAGAGCAAAAGGCCTGTCTTGTATCCATAATGAGAGGCAGATTCTGCACTAATTATTCTGGCAGAGAGCTTGTGCAAAAGTGGTGTACAGCATTTTTGCTGAGGACTGCTTCCTGTTGGTATGCTCCTTTTCCATCTTGTGATCTATATGTAAGAAACATATAGATTTTTCTTATGGAAGATGAATGGTTAAGTGAACAATGCATATATGAAAAGCAATACTTTTTATTTATACTAGATATACCAGCTTTTATTTTAAAGGCTAAATTCTCTTAACATTTCTTTTTCTGGAAAGATTGACCTAAAGTCTTTGTGCATGCAATTTTTATTAAATTCCATACATGACGTCGTACTTTTTATTTAGCCAAATGAAACAAGAAGCTTACAAGTGGACTTACATTTATAATAGTTAAAGTTGTAAACAAATCCACTCAGATTTAACAAGTTTTTTTCCAATGCTAATCCAGAGCATGACATTTCAGAAAAAGCTCTTGAAAGTCAACAGACATTGCATCATAATATAATACCATTCTATTAACAAAATATTTCAAAGTTCGAAGGGGGCACAATCTTAACAGACATGCTTTTAAGTTCTCATGAAAAGCAGGACATAAATCTATTGTAAAGCCCATGTCAGTCTGGATCAAAAGTAGCTAAACATTTGAATTAAATTTGTAGGAGTAGCACCTTGTAATATTTTACTAAGCTTCAAGGGACGAGCAAAAGAAAATGGTGACAATGGCACAACAAGGACAACACAAAATAGAAAACCATCTCTCTCATTTTGAATAACCTTCACTAAGTATTATCAGAATTTAAATGTCTTGAATATGATAAAATTTTCCTCTTGTAAAACCCAAAATATGACCAAACAGCTAGCAAATCATAAAAATGGGACTTTTTTTAACTTCAAAAATAATACCACTGTAAGTCAGATATCCAGTTAACATTCATGACTCTGGACAGACACATAAAATGAAAATAAAAGAAAAAACGTACCCTCGGTATGAGAAAAAGGTATCATAAAGCTCATGAACTTTTTTTTTCCATAAAAGAGTTATCATCAAGCAATATAGTTCTTAAAAGTAAGGCAGTAGATTAAAAACAGATGGTAATATATAAAATAAAGAACAAAAAATGAGAGAGAAAATTAACATCCACAATAAATCTTTACCCAAATGTAGGAAAATGCTTTATCCATTCAAGAGCCCCTGAAAGCATCACTACCCATATGTGGCTGACACTATTTGCTGACTGTTATGATAGGAATTACCAGCCCCTATCACATTTGTTACCTTACTCATTTTTCCAGCATTCCTGGCAGTGAGAAGTGACCACATGACACAACCTAATCAAATATGCTGGGAAATTTCTGAAAAAGATTTTTGCATTCCTGATAAAAGAGAAATAGCTGTCATCTCTCTCCTCTTCCCCCTCCACCTTTTTTTTTTAATGCCTTAAATGTCACTATGATGTTTGCAGCTGTGATAACATCTTGTGATCTTGCAGTGAAGGTAAACATAGATCCCTGAAACATCATCCTTTATACTTTGATCTGCTGAATCATTGCCAACTGTCACACACCTCTATATTATAATTTACACAAGAAAAATAAACCTCTATTTATTTAAACCATTGAGATAGGTTTTCTGTTACTTGTAGCCAAAAATATTAACTGATCAACACAATAAAATCATTTTCCAGAAATCATCAGAAAAAGATAAATTAGGTTTCATGTTATTAGAATTTAGGGGCTAATAAAGAACAACCCTGTTCCTTGAGTTTGGAACCAACTGAGAATCACAGTATTCATACGGAAACCAAAATATTAACATTGTGACAAGTTTTATTTTGCAGGGTATGGTTTTGGGCTAGGTGGAACTGCCTTGCTAATAAGCACCCCATAATTAGGTAGATTTGAATAACTGGCCTTGACATGTAAAGCTTACATCGTGAAATAACTCAGATATTGTTTCTTCATAAGAAGGTGAGGACAAAGAAGGAGAGAGGGCTGAGGCATTATGTGCTTACTTTCTTCCATCAGATTTACCAGTCAGCAAAAGCAACAGTCTGCGAATACAGCCCAGGCTGTTTCCGCCTTTATGACGTTAATACCAACAGCTTTTCCATTTTAGATTCTCTTGGGTCCACTACTGGTTATTTCAGATTTGTTCTGAAATAAGAAATCTTTGTTCTGAAAGAAAGACCTAACATAGATCAAAATGGTATACAATTACATTCGTTCTAAGACACTGCTGTAACCAAAGACCAATTTATGTTTGGTCATATTGTGTAGGAAAGCCCATTCAAAGGGCTGTATAAAGATTAAAAATCAACATATAGAAAATCCAACAATCTAGAGATATTCCAAATTTTATTAGGTTGGTGCAAAAGTAAGTTTTTTGCCATTGATAATAGTATGAATGCCCTTTTACTATCAAAATCCAAGAAGGATTTAACAAAGATTAAATTCCTTTGCAGTTAAAGTCCTATACTCAAGTAACTTATAACCTGCAATCAAATCTTCTTAACCCATGTGAGTTAATTTCTCAAAGTCCAGAGAAATTAATACCCTCCCACATGTCATATTTTGTTCAAGCTTAGTCAGAAGGGTTCTCAACACTTGGAATCCTTCAGACGCTTTTAGTTTCTGCTGTTTTTTCAGAGCCTCAAAAGCTGCATTACTTTAATGCAAATTTCTCATGAGCTTCAGGTTTAAATCCTTGAAAGCTAATAGGATATATGAGATTTTCACACTACTGCCCTGATGCCTGTGAAATTTGAATGCAATGAGCCTCCACCACTTAAAGCAGCTATAGTGGTTAAAATAATGATACCAGAACTCAGCACCTAAGTGTTGCCAAAGACTGTATAAAGAACTCAGTGTGACCTGAGAAAAGGAAGATAAATGAAAAAAGTCAAGATTTCTGTATTGCAAAAAGTCAAGTCTAGACCAAAGTCTTTCACTTGTGAACTTAAAAAAAAAAAAAAATCTCAATCAGAGATATTTTGGTGCAAAATGTTGAAAATATCTCTCTGCAAGAGTTGGGTTGGGGATATTCTTTTTTTATTGCAAAGTTTAGATGCTTGAATGAATGGCATCCAATCAGGTCTTATTTTGGTTGCATTTTCTTCTCACTCAGAATCTTAAAAACTTTTAAATTCCTATTTCTGCATTGTTTCTTATACTTTTGTGCATCCTTAGGATGAATGAAGTCTGAGTTCTGCCAACGATAGAACCTTAATCATGTTTCACCTACATTCCTTCATTTAAACCATACTACCCTTGGCAAACACTTATGAGAAGCTGCTCTTGAAATTTTTTGCCTGATGAGCTTTGTGATGCTCAGAACCTTAGCCATGCACACTGTTTCCCATAGCATGACACGTTCTTCTCTTTCACTGAACACATGTCGGAGTTTGTAACATATTCACTTTTCTGATCTCTTTCCTTCTCTACCTCATGTAAGGCTGACATCCTCTTTTTTTGTTCATTTCTTCTGTTTTTCAGCCACATTATCAGTTGTTTAAACAGGCCCTTCTTGGTTTCATCCTGAGATAAAAGTAGCAAGTTACAGGAATGCTCAACAAATCTTTGTCCATCTTCAGCTTTTATAGTTGGTAGCCTAGGGCATACCTTCCTTCCGAACAACATCTACCAGAGGACTAGCTTTACATTGACATGCCTCATCTTTTTGGTACCTTTTTTTTTTCATTCTACATTTTTTAGACACAAGCTCTCAGGACAAACGTGATAACTTGTGTCTCCACCTAAAACTGATAAATCATTTTGAAATTGACCTAGAACCCATTAGGAATTTTATCTGACTTTCTAGATCACAAATATGCCCAAAACAAATTAACCAAGTTTTCTCTACCTTCAAAAGGTAATTCTCAGTAGTTCTTGCTAAAGTTTAAGTATACAACTTTTTAGAGGAGGTGATCTCAATATTTTCCTGAGTTGTGACTTCTAGTGAGTGAGTGATTTTAGTCTCTCTAAGATCTTGGCTCCCTTCTTTAATTAGAGTTCCTTATATTCCATTGTGTTATCTGATCTGATATTGGCTAAAACATTTCCCCCTTTGGTAATGCCTACTTTGAGAGCATTAGATTCAAATATATCTCTTTTTTACCAAATGTGTATCTTTTTGAATATATAAGGAGACAGAAAATCTCGTTCTTCCATTGGCTTATTCAGTCTCTTATTCCACTTATTGTGTGTGTGTTTTTATTTTTTTTGCATTTTACTGCTATTTTGATGGTAAGACTGAAATATATTTGTCAAACCATTTTATTTGAGGAATTTAAAATATTTATATTTCTGAGTAAACTTGATTTGTAGAGAACTGTTTCATGGATGTGCCGTTTTAAATTGCTTTCCTAGCAATATTTTTCCCTTTTTTAAAAAATATATGTTTTATGGCATTTTAGGTTCTGGAGTACATGTGCAAAACATGAAAGGTTGTTGCATAGCTACATACATGGCAATGTGGTTTGCAGCTTCCATCCCCCCATCACCTATAGCTGTCATTTCTCCGCATGTTATTCCTCCCCAGCCTCTCTACCCCCTGCTGTCCCTGCCCTATTCCCCACCAACAGACCCATGTATGATGCTCCCCTCCCTGTGTCCATGTGTTCTCATTGTTCAACACCTGCCTATGAGTAAGAACATGTGGTGTCTGATTTTCTGTTATTGTGTTAGTTTATGGAGAATGGTGGTTTCCAGATTCATCCACGTCCCTACGAAGGACACGAACTCATCATTTTTATGGCTGCATGATATTCCATGATGTATATGTGCCACATTTTCCTTGTCCAGTCTATCATCCACGGGCATTTAGATTGGTTCCAGGTCTTTGCTATTGTAAATGGTGCCACAATGAACATAAGTGTGCATGTCTTTGTAATAGAACAATTTATAATCATTTGGATATATACCCAGTAATGGGATGGCTGGGTAAAATGGAATTTCTATTTCTAGGTCCTTAAGGAAGTGCCACACTGTCTTCCACAATGGGTGAACTAGTTTACACTCCCACCAACAGTGTAAAAGTGTTCCTGTTTCTCCACATCCTCTCCAGCATCTGTTGTCTCCAGATTTTTTGATGATCACTTTTCTAACTTGTGTGAGATGGTTTGTCAATGTGGTTTTGATTTGCGTTTCTCTAATGACCAGTGATGATGAACATTTTTTCATATGTTTGTTGGCCTCATAAATGTCTTCTTTTGAAAAGTGCCTATTCATATCCTTCACCCAATTTTGAATGGGTTTCATTTTTTTTTCTTGTAAATCTGTTTTAGTTCTTTGTAGATTCTGAATATTATACCTTTGTCAGATGCGTAGATTGCAAAAATTTTTTCCCATTCTGTTGGTTGCCAGTTCACTCTAATGATTGTTCTTTTGCTGTACAGAAGCTCTGGAGTTTAATTAGGTCCGATTTGTCTATTTTGGCTTTTGTTACCAATGCTTTTGGTGTTTTAGTCATGAAGTCCTTGCCTGTGCCTATGTCCTGAATGGTTTTGCCTAGGTTTTCTTCTAGGATTTTTTATGGTGTTAGGTCTTATGTTTAAGTCTTTAATCCATCTGGAGTTAATTTTAGTGTAAGATGTCAGGAAGGAGTCCAGTTTCTACTTTCTGCACACTGCTAGCCAGTTTTCCCAACACCATTTATTAAACAGGGGATCCATTCCCATTGCTTGTTTTTATTAGGTTTGTCAAAGATCAGATGGCTGTGGATGTGTGGCATTGCCTCCAAGGTCTCTGTTCTGTTCCATTGGTTTATATCTCTGTTTTGGTACCAGTACCATGCTGTTTTGATTACTGTAGCCTTATAGTATAGTTTGAAGTCAGGTAGTGTGATGCCTACAGCTTTGTTCTTTTTGCTTAGGATTGTCTTGGCTATGCAGGCTCTCTTTTGCTTCCATATGAAGTTTAAGGTGGTTTTTTCCAGTTCTGTGAAGAAGGTCATTGATAGCTTGATGGGGATAGCATTGAATCTATAAGTTACTTTGGGCAGTATGGCCATTTTCATGATATTGATTCTTTCTAACCATGAGAATGGAATATTTCTCTATCTGTTTGTGTCCTCTCTTATTTCTTTGAACAGTAGTTTGCAGTTTTGAAGAGGTCCTTCAAATCCTTTGTTAGTGACATTCCTAGGTATTTTATTCTTTTTGTAGCAATTGTGAATGGGAGTTCGGTCATAATTTGGCTCTCTGTTAATCTGTTATTGGTGTATACAAATGCTTGTGATTTCTGCACGTTGATTTTGTATCCTGAGACTTTGCTGACGTTGCTTAGCAGTTTAAGGAGATTTTGGGCTGAGATGATAGTGTCTTCTAAATATACAATCATATCATCTACAAATAGAGACAATTTTACTTCCTCCTTTCCTAATTGAATACCCCCCCCTTTTTTTTTTCTTGCCTATTTGCTCTGGCTAGAACTTCTTTTTTCCTACTTTTCTTTTCTTTGACCCATGTTAATGGAAGATCCAAAATAAAAACCCTATTCTTTTTCATTTATTAATAAAAGAGTCCTCTAAGTCTAGGCTTCTAGCTCTAGAACTTTGGTCAGAACTTTTGCATTAACAAATCTAAAGCTGAGTGAGGACTATGTTGTATCTTGAAACTGTTGAGGACCTAATCTAGTTCAAAAATTAAATGAAAGCAGAATTTGGGGCATATGATCCAGTATTACTATCCTTTTGTAGCTCCACTAAATATGGCCCAGGATGTGGTGTATCTTGGTGAATGTTCCATTTGATCTTGAGAAGATTGTGTATTAGTGTTGTTAGATGGATTATTATACAAATGCCAATTAGATTAAGTTGACCGATAGTTTTGTTTAGGTCAATTCCATCCTTACTGTTTTTCTGCCTTTTTTATATATTCAGATACTAAATGAAGAATATGGAAATCAGCAATGATCTAGTAGATTACTATATTTCTCTTTGCAATTTTATCAGTCTTTTTGCCTCAGATATTTTGGGTTTCTGTTGCTAGATTCATACACATTAAGCATTATGTCTTCTTGGAGAACTGAGACTTTTATTATTTTGTAATGTCCCCCTTTGCCTCTGATAATTTTCCTTTTTCTGAACTCTGTTTTGTCTGAAATTAATAGTACTCCAGCTGTCTTTTGATTTGTGTCAACATGACATATCTTTTCTCATTACATTACTTCTAAGCTGAATTTTTGTATTTAGGCAGTTTTCTTGTAGACAACATTAACTGGTTTTGCTTTTTCTCTATCCACTCTGGCAATCTTGGTCTATTAATTGGTGTGTCTAGACCCTTCACATTTAAAGTAATGATCTATATAGCTGCATTAGTTAGTATCCACCAGTTTTTAATTCTTTTCTATTTATTGCACTTGTTCTTCATTATTTTTACTCCTCTTTTTCTGTCTTTTCTGATTTTTTTTTTTTTTTGAGATGTAGTCTCACTCTGTTGCCTAGGCTGGAGTGCAGTGGTACAGTCTTGGCTCACTACAACCTCCGCCTCCCGAGTTCAAGCGATTCTCATGCTGGGATTACAGGTGTGCACCACCATGCCCAGCTAATTTTTGTCTTTTTACTAGAGATGGTGTTTCACCGTGCTGTCCAGGCTGGTCTCTAACTCCTGACCTGGTGATCCACCCTCCTCAGGCTCCCAAAGCTCTGAGATTATAGGCATGAGCCACCGCACCCAGCTGCCCAGTTTGTTCTCGAACTCCTGGGTTCAAGTATATTATCCACCACGTCCTCCCAAAGTGCTGGGATTATAGACATGAGCCACCATGCTTGGCCCAAGATTTCTTTTGCTCTTTTGTTTCCTGCAGTTTAAATATGTGCTTTTAAATCCCTCTATTAATGATCCTTGGTGTTCTCTGAGATTCCTGGATCTGTGGTGTGGTGACTTTATTAGTTTTCAAATGTTCTCAGCCACTATTAATTTCAAATATTTCTTCTACATATATATCTCTTTCTTCTCTTTCTGACATTTACATGGTATGTATGTATACTTTTTGCAATTGTACCATAGCCCTTGGATGTTCCATTCTGGATTGCTTTTTTCCTCCATTTTCATCCTTTTTTCTCTTTGTTGTTCAGTTTTGGAAGTTCTATTGATTTATCTTTAAGCTCACTGATTCTTTCTTCAGCTGTGTTGATCTACCAAGGGCCCAAGAAAGTCATTTAAATTCTTTTTTAATTGTTTTTGATTTTTGCCTTTCTTTTTGATTTTTCCTTGAGTTCCTATATGTATTCCTGCATTACTCACATGACCTGTTATGTTACCTCATTTTTCCTTAAGGTCTCTTAATATATTAATTATATTTATTTTTAAATCCTCTGTCTGATAATTCCAAAATACATAATTCTTGTTCTAATGCTTGCTTTGTATCTTCAGATTGTATTTTCTCTTGCCTTTTAGCATACCTTATAATTTTTTGTTGAAAGTCAGACATGATATGTCGGGCAATACAAACTAAGATAAATCAGCCTTTAGTATGGGATTTTATGTTAGTATAACTAGGAGTTGAGTGATGTTTAATTTCTGTTGTTGCTGAAGGTAAGAGAGTTTTCAAATTCCTCTAGTTTTAATTTAGTCTCCTATTTTCTTTGCACTTCCCTATAAACTCCTCCTTAAATAGAATCTACACGTTGAAGCTCTTTTAGCTATAATACACCTATTACACAGAAGACCTGTTGATGTATGTGATAAGTTGCTGGAGAGGAGAAATGCTCTATCATATTATGACTAAATCTCAATCTTTTAGTTGACCTGTGTTCCTGGGCTGTGACTTTTACAAATGTTTCTTGACTTATGCCTCCTATTCTCCCATCTGTCATGTGAAACAGGAAGGCTAGCATTGCATAATTTCTGTCCCAAGTTGGCAGGATAAGGCTCAGGTAGTTTTTTTCTGACACAGTGTAGATGTTCTAAAATATGTTATGCTAATAAAATATTGGAGGTTTAGTTAGGCCAACATATCAGGAGATAGTTGTCATTGAATTCTCACAGTTCCTAAGAGAAGAAGACATGCTACCCCATCATGGGCAATAAGGGGAGATGCTGGGGTCCATCATGGGCTGAAGTAGTGGGAGCAACGATGGGAACAACCCTTATTATGGTTTCTGAGAGAAGAAATGGGTGGGATAAGATAGGCAGGTTTAGGGTTGGCTACCCTGAATAATTTCAGTGGGCTCTGGGGAATAGAGGCTGTCCCTAGTTGTTTCACATCTGGCTTTACGGTGATTAGGACAGATAGATAAAGAGTATAAGACTCTGATAAAGGAGGTAGTTGGGGTGTAGGCTCTGGGTTGGTTGGCTTATATTGAAAAGTACACTCCCAGATGAGTTATTAACTATCTTTAGGAACCAGATAACCCTGGGAGGGCAGTCCCTCCAGGATCAGCAAGGCCCAGAGATGTCACAGCATCATAATACAGAAAGTAAAAGACAAGATCAATAAAGCAGAACTTTATTATGGAGAACACTTTGGTGTATTTCTTGAGGATTACATTTTCCCTCTGTTGCAGAGGAAATCTTTTTTGACTCTTCACGATGAACAGTGGGTGTGGTTCCTCGAGGTAAAACTTGCGGAAGTGTGAGGGGTCTTCTAAGACCATGGCTCCCAGGATGTTCTCACTCCTATGGCTAGTCCACACTCGGCCTCTAGCAATTTGTCTAAACTGCCATTTCAATGTTCCTACCAGTTTATGGCTCCAGTAGCTTCTGCTCTGCATAAACAAATCTTGGCTGTGACTATTCATCTTGCCTGCTTCTATGGATTTCATAGTGGTGGTCCACCCTGAGACTTCTATTCTCTGACAGATCAAAGAAAACTCATTTTCCTTGTTGTAAAGTTGGGAGTGACAATTTCAAAGCACTTTACATGTTGGAGCTGAAACTAGAAGTATGTTAGCTAAAATTGGAAGTTCAACCACTTAAAACTACAATATCATTAGAGCCTTATAGTGATTAAAGCACTCACCTCTCTCAAGATTAAGGTTCCTGGTCTCCTACCCCCAATATTGAAGAAAGAAAACATTCCAACTCATTAAAAATTTCAAAAGCTCTTTTTTTTTATAATGAAATATTTCCATTAGCAGCATCTGTTCCTAAGAAGCCCGATGCTGTATCAGAGCAACCATTTGCCTGCCCATGAATAGCCACTGGTATGAGTATAAAAGTAAGTAACAATTTTAAATATGCCCATAAAGCAGCTAGATAGATATCAATATGTAAACAAAGATATATAGATAGATAGATAGATATTATTTTAAATTAAAATATATTGAATTACTTAAGATGGCCTTTTTTAATGCAAAAGTATATGCAAAATGCTTAAGAGTATGCTCTTAGGCAATAAGAATCTGTTGAAAAATATTAAGTCAAAAAGTAACTTTATCACATTCTGTTTTTAAGAAGGCTGGAACTTTTAGTGATCTAATTTATCTATTTTTGTTGTTGTTGTTGTGTGCTTTTGGTGTCATTCTAAGAATTCATTGATAAATCCAAGGTCATTAAGATTTACCCCTATTTTCTTTTAAGAGTTCGGTAGTTATAGCTCTTACATTTGGATCGTTGAGTTAACTTTGAGTTAATTTTTGTATATAATGTGAAGTGTGAGTCCAATTTTATTTTTTTTGCACATGGCTATTCAGTTTTCCAAGCACTGTTTGTTGAAAAAAACTATTATTTCCCCCATCAAATAGTCTTGGCGTGTTTGCTAATAACTAATTGACCACAGACACATGTTTATTTTAGATTCTAGATTCTTTTCTGCTGATCTATTATCTTCATGCCATACAATACTTTCTCAATTGTTGTTTAATTGCAGTAAGTTTTGAAATAATGAAGTATTATTTATTTATTATTATTTGCTATTAGTATCAGAAAGTCCTCCAACTTTGTTCTTTTTCAAGTCTGTTCAGCTATTATGTGTTTCTTGGAATTCTAGATGAATATAGAATCAGATTGTCAGTTTCTACAAAAACTCAGCTGGGATTCTGATAGGGATTGTGTTGAATCTGTAAGTCAACTGGGGAAGTATTGCCAAGTTAACAATACAAATTTCAATCTGTGAATATGAGACTCTTTTTCATTTATTTTGATTCTTTAATATTTTAACACAGTTTCATAGTTTCCAGAGTATGTTTTGGTTCTTCTTTTGCTAAATTCATTTCTAAATACTTTATTATTCTTGATGTTACTATAAGTGGAATTTTAAAGGACACTAAAAAAAAAATAAAAAGACAACCCACAAAATGGGTGAAAATATTTGCAAATCTTATGAAGCACTTTATTTTTGAGACAGAGACTTTCTCTGTCACCCAGGCTGGAGTGCAGTGGTGTAATCTCGGCTAACTGCAACTTCCACCTCATAGGTTCAAGCAATTCTCCTGCCTCAGCCTCTCAAGCAGCTGGGATTACAGGTGCATACCACCATGCCCTATTGATTTTTGTGTTTTTGGTAGAGACAAGGTTTAGCCATGTTGGCCAGGCTGGTCTTGAGCTCCTGACCTCAAGTGATCCACCTGCTTTGGCCTCTCAAACTGCTGGGATTACAGCTGTGAGACCCCACACCCAGCCTGATGAGGCACTTCTATCTAAAACATATAGAAACAATTATAACTCAAAAATAAAAATACAGATAACCAAATTTAATATAAGCAAAGGACATAAATAGATATTTCTCCAGAGAAGGTATGTAAATGGCCAATATAGACATAAAAAGTGCTCAACATCATTAGCAATAAGAGAAACAAAAATAAAAACCACAGTGAGATACCACTTCATATCCATTAGAATGACCATCATTTAAAAATCAGAAAATAACCAGTGTTGGTGAAGATGTGGAAAAAAATTGAAACCCTCACACACTAATTTAGGAATGTAACATGGGACAGCCACTTAGGATTACACTCTGGTAGTTCCTCAAAAGGTTGAAAGTAGACTTACCATATGACTCAGGAATTTCATACGTAGGTAAACACCCAAGAGAAATGAAAACATGTCCACACAAAAACTTCTATACAAATATTTAGAAAATGCATTATTTATAATAGTCAAAAGGTGGAGATAATCTTAATGACCGTCCACTGACAAATGTATAAACAAAATGTGTTATGTCCTTACAATAGAATATTATTCCACTTTTTTCATGTTACTTTTTATTATCAATAAAAAAGAAGTACAACACGGCTGAATCTTGAAACATTATGCTAATAAGTGAAAAGCATCATAAAAGACTGTATGTGCTATAATTCCATTCATATGAAAAGTCTAGAGTAGACAAATCTACAAAGACAAGAATTTGATTAGCAGCTATCTAGGTTAGAAGATAGTAGTGGGGAAGTGATAGATAATGGGCTTAGGCATTTTTATGAGGTGATAAAAATGTGCTAAAATTGATTGTCATAATACTTGCAGAGAATTGTCAATGTACTAAAAATTATTCAATTGTACACTACAAATCAGTAAATTTTGACATGTGATTGTTAATTACATTTCAGTACAGCTATTACCTTAAAAAAAAAAGAATCAAACTAAAAAAATTAGGCTTCTACTTTCAGCTCCAACACATGAACACCTTGGAAATCATCACTACCACTCTCACAACAACAATAAACCTGAACAAACTGAAAACCAACAACCTTTCTCAACCATCAGAGAACTTTTATCACAGAGCAAACCACACCCCCAAAATCTTCAGAGACAGGAGAAAACAGAGAATCACAGTCAAAAATCAACTTCCTAGGAGCAGAAGTTCCTGAAGGCAGTAACTGATAGGACAAATTAAGTAGTAATTTTGATAAATTGTTGAAGTGTGAGCATAGAATAGCTTGATAGTTAAAAATTCTGGGGATATTTTCCTTTGGAATTTGTAGTTTTCAACCTAGATTACACTCAACCTTTAGCAATTCATCAAAGTTACTAAACAAGTGTTTGTCTTCATCTCTTCAGGCTGCTGTTACAAACTGCCATAAACTGTGGCTTATAAACAACAGAAATTTATTTTTCACAGTTCCAGAGGCTAGAGAGTCCAATGTCAAGGTGCTGGCATACTTAGTTTGTGGGCCCACTTTCTGGTTCATAGACAGGCACCTTCTTGCTGAGTCCTCTTACAGCAAAAGTTGCGAGGGAGACTTCTGGAGCATCTTTTATAAGGGCACTAATCCCCTTCATAAGGGCTCTGAATAAAGAGACACATTCAGTCTATATCAGTGTTCGTGTCAGTTACCGCCTCTGGGAGGAGGAGAAAATGATGAGCTGCTAATCAATGGACATGGTTTTAGTTATGCAAGATAAGTAAGTTCTAGAAATCTGCTGCAAAACATCATACCTATAGTTACCAAAACTATATTGTACAATTAGACCTCTCTTAAGGAATAGCTCTAATGTTAAGTGCTCTTACCACAATAAAATAAAATTTTAAAAATACATTTATAGGTATGTCTTTCAGGTACATTTCTTATTCATGTCTTTTGTCCTAATTTGATTATTTCATTGTGCTCTTTATGTATCTATACTATTAATCCATATATCATAGGTGTTGTGAATATGTTTCCTAATTGATTATATGCTTTTATACTTTAAAAAAAATTCTGAGCAGTTCAGTCCTGGGTGGAATCTCCATGCTTTTGTGAGTTTTACCTCCAGGAACCCCACTAGGCCCTCAAAGTGAAAATATGAGGAAAAAATACCCTCCTGTCTTAGGCAGGAGGAATGCAAAAATAAGCATTTTGAAATATATTCAGAGGTTCTCCAAAAGAAAGGCTTGTCCTCTGTCAAAAGCTATTAAATACCAGAGCCAACGCCAGCCCTCATGTCTAGAGGTGAAAAAACAAAAAAAAGACTAAGAAACCTATTGGAAAGTTACAGCCCAGGGACTAAAACCCAGTAAAAACTGACATAATCATCAGATTATGGAATGTTTTCCTCTTCAAGATCTTACCACCACCACATCAACAGGGCTTCAGTATAAGGATGGTAGATTAAAATCAACAGATCTTAAAGACATAGGCTCAATTTAAAAATTCTTAGAAGCACAAAAAAAGGAAATGAAAGAAAGAAGAAACTGAGGAAACCTAAATCCTATCACATTCATCTATAGCAACATGAAAAACAGGCAAGCTCCTGGATGGTTTAATATAAAGCTTCACATTAAAGGCCTCGTTACTTCAGTTCCTATTATCTGATCCATAATGTCCAGCTTCCAATATAAAATTACAAGGCATAAAAAAGGCAAGAAAATTCAGCCTGAAAAGACAGTGCAAGCATCAAAACCAGGCTCAGCTATATCACAGATTTTGTAACTTTTGGAGAAGGACTCTTTAAATGCTGTGATAAATATATTAAAGATTCTAATGGAAAGATATGATAACATGGAAAAACAAGAGTAATATAGGTTAAAAAAATTAAAACTCTCAAGAATAAAGAGGAAATGTAAAAAAGCAAAAGTGGCACACATAAGTTTATTGCAGCACTGTTCACAATAGCAAAGATTGGAACCAACCCAAATGCCCATCAATGATATAGACTGGATAAAGAAAATGTGGCACATATACATCATGGAATACTATGCAGACATATGCAGTTCATGTCCTTTGAAGGGACATGAGTGAAGCTGGAAATCATCATTCTCAGCAAACTAACACAGGAACAGAAAACCAAAAACCACATGTTCTCACTCATAAGTGGGAGTTGAACAATGGAAACACATGGACCCAGGGAGGGGAACATCACACACCAGGGCCTTTTGGGGGCTAGGGAGCTAGGGAAGGGATAGCATTAGGAGAAATACCTAATGTGGATGATGGGTGATGGGTATAGCAAACCACCATAACACATGTATACCTATGTAACAAACCTCCATGTTCTGTGCATGTATCTCAGAGCTTAAAGTATAATAATTTTTAAAAATGCAGCAAAAAGAACAAAAGTAGTATAAGAAAAATGAACACCTATTTCAATATACTGAACACAGTCAAGAAAATATAATAAATGATTTTGAAGATATATCAATAGTAACTTTCCAAAGTGAATTTTAAAGTGAAAAAGAATTAAAGGAACAGAATATCCAAAAATGATGGAACAATAGTAAAAAAGCATAACGTGTATTTAATTGGGAAAGAGGAGGAGCGAGAAAGGAAAAAAAAATTAAAGTAATACAAGTTGAGAATTTTCAAAAATTAATGATATACACCAAACCACAGATCTGAGAAGCTCAGAAAAATCCAATCAGGATAAACAGAAAACGAAAAAAAAAAAAAAAAAAAAAAAAAAAAAAAAAAAAAAAAAAAAAAAAAAAAAAAAAAAAAAAAAAAAAAANAAAAAAAAAAAAAAAAAAAAAAAAGAAAAAAAAAAAAAAAAAAAAAAAAAAAAAAAAACCACCCTATACCTAGGAATATCATATTGAAACTTCAGGAAACCAGAGAAAAGGAGAATGTCTTGAAAGAAGTAAGAAGAGGAGGGAATAAGCATTTTACTTATTAAACAGTCAAGGAAAATAATTGCACTTGACTTCTTGTTTAAAAACAGGAAAAAAAAAGGAAAAGAGCAGAGTGAAATATTTAGTGTTGAAAGAAAGACAAACACCAACATAGAAATCTATATCTAGTGAAATTATCCTTCAAAAGTAAGAGAGAAATAAAGACTTTCTCAAACAAAAGCTAAGATAATTTATCACTAATACATCTCCCCCACAAGAAAATATTAAAATCCTGAGGGAGAAGGGAAATGATCTAAAACTTGGATCCATGTAAAGGAAAGAAAAGCAGAAGAAAAGAAATAAATAAAAGTAAAATCGATTCCTTTTTTCTTCTTGTAAATTCATCTAACAGATAATCATTTTTTCAAAGCAAAAATAGCAATAATGTATTGAGTGACCATAGCATATGGATAAGTGAAATGAAAGACAACATTATAAGGGTAGGGAGGGAGGAACTGGGAATGCTCTATTATAATGTACCTACACTGCCCCTCACATGTTACTTGCAAGTGAATTTAGGTTAGTTTTAAATATACATTGCAAACTCTAGTGCAATCACATAAAAATATTTTAAAAGAAGTAGAACTAATATGCCATGAAGAAGATATAATTGAGGCATATAAAATGCTCAATCAAAACCAGAGAAGGCAGAAAAAAGAGGGAAGATATAAAAGAAACAAGTGAAATGAATGGATAACATTTACAAACATGGTACATATTAATACAACTATATAAACAATCACTTTATGTTTTAATACTGGTCTAAATATTTCCAATTAAAAGATGGAGTCTAGCAAGTGGATTGGAAACTTCAAGTATATACTGTGTAGAAGAAACCCACTTTAAATATGAAGACACAGACAGATTAAAAGTAAAGGAATATTTTTTAAAAACCATCTTAATTCTAATCAAAGGAAAGCTAGAGTAGCTATATTAATCTCAGACAAAGAAAACCTCAGAGTGAGGAAAATGATGGGGTACACTAAAGGGTATTACATAAATGACAAAGTGGTCAATTCTCCAAAGTATAACAGTTCTTAATGTGTATGTATATAACAACAGAATGTCAAAATACATGAGGCAAAACTGACAGAACTGCAAGGAGAAACAGATGAATTCACTATGATAGTTGGAGTTGGAGACTTCAATACCTTTCTGTCAGTGACTGACAGGTTTAGAAGTTAGAAAATGAGTAGAGATAGAGTTGACCTGAACATTAGTTTCAATGAACTTGATCTATTCAATATTTATAGGATACTTTATGCAATCACAGAAAAATACAAGTTATTCTTGAACTCACATGGAAACGTTCACCAAGATAGACAACATTCTGGGCTTAATGAGTTTAAAAGAATAGAAATTATACAGATCTTAACAAATTTAAAAGAATGGGTACTATGCAAATCATGTTATCAGACCACAAAGGAATTAAACTAGAGATCAGTAAAAGTTATCAGGAGAATTCAAAAATATTTAGTTATTATATAACATACTTTTCCATAATATATGGATCAAAGAAAAAAAATCTTAAGAGAATTTTTGACATATTTTGAACTAAATAAAAATTAAAATACAATTTATCAAAATGTGTGGGATGCAGCAAAAGCAGGGATTAGAGGAGAATTTATAGTATTCATTGCATATATTTAAAAAGAAGAAAGACCTAAAATCAATAAGCTCCCACAATAGAAAATGAGACAAAAAGAGCAATCTAAACCTAAAACAAGTAATAATACTTATAGCAGTAGTCAATCACTAGAAAAAAATCAATGTAACCAAAATTTGGTGCATTTTTATTTGTTTTGTTCTTGGTTTTGGATCAACCAAATAGATAAAATCCCAGCTAGGCTATCCAAGAAAAAGTAGGACAAGAAATAAATAAACTACTAATATCAGAAATGAAAGAATAGTTATCACTACTGATGATATTAACAGTAAAAAGTTATAAAGGAATATTATGAACAATACTGTCTATAAATTTGAGTCAGATAAAATGGACTAATTTTTTGGATAAACAAACTATCAAAACTTAGAAATAGCTCATCTGAATAGGCCTATATCTATAAAAGAAATTGAATCAATAATTAATAACCTATCAATAATGAATGCACAGGCCCAAATGGTTTTACTGATTAATTCTACCGATTGAAGGAATAAATTATACCAACTTTATACATGCTCTTTCAAACTATAGAAGCAGAGTTAACACTTTTTACTTATTCTGTGAGGCCAGAATTAACCTGATAATAAAACCAAAGACATTACAGGAAGAGAAAACCACAGACTAGTATTTCTCATGAACATAGATGCAAAATTTCTAAACAAAATGTTAGCAAATCTAATCCAACAGTCTATAAAATAGTGTATAATTATACCTTATAACCAAGTGGAATTTATTTAAGCTATGCAAGAACTAGTTGAATATTTGAAAATCAGTTAATCTATCACATCAAGACTCAGGCTAAATGAGAAAAATCAGCATGTAAAAAAAATAACTCTAATATTTATATGAAAGGACAAAAGACCTAGAATAGCCAACATAAAACAGAAGAAGACAAAGAGGAGGAGGATAGTAGGAAGAGACTGAGAATACTCAACTTCAATTCATTCTAAGATACTACAATAATTAAGCCCATGTGATGAGAAAAATAGACAAATAGGTCAATGCAACAAAATAGAAAGCCCAGAAAGAGACCTACACATACTAAGTCAACTAATCTTTCTCAAAGGAACAAAACCAATTCAATGGAGAAATCAGTCTTTCCAATAAATGGTATTGGAAAAGTTGTGCATCCGTATGTTAAGAAAATGAATCAAGACAAAGACCTTATTCCTTTCATAATAATTAACTCAAAATGGATCATATACCTGAATTTAAACTTCAAAACTATAAAACCTCTAAGAAATAACACTGGAGAAAATCCAGGTGACCTTTGTCCTGGTGAAGAAATTTTAGATGTAAACCAAAACCATGATAGATGATAGAAAAAATGTGTTAAGTTTAACTTTAATAAAATATAAACCTCTGCTCAATGAGAAACACTATTTAAAAATGAAAAGATGAGTCACAGACTGGCAGAAAATATTTGCAAAACACATGTCTGATAAAGAATTTATGACCAAAATATGTAAGAATTCTTAAAACTCAACTCTAAGAAAATAAGAAATTCAATTAAAAATGGACAGAAGATCTGAACAGATATCTAGCCAAGGAAGATACAGTAAATAAGCACACACACAAAAAATGCTCAACATTATATGTCACTAGGGAATAAAATATTAAAGCAGCAATGAGATACCACCACACACCTATTAGAATAGCTAGAATTCAAAATACTGACAATATCAAATGCTTGCCAGGAGATAGAACAATAGGAACTCTTATTTATTCCATTGGAAATGCAAAATGGTACAGCCACTCTAGAATAAAGTTTGAGTCTTACAAACCTAAACATAACCATATCATATAATGCAGCAATTGAAGTTCTAGGTATTTACCAAGTTAAATTCAAAGCAAAAGCATGCCCAGAGATGTTTATCACGGCTTTATTTGTACTCTCCAAAAACTGGAAGCAACCAACATATACTTCAACAGGCAAATTAATAGATAAGCATTCGAACATCCATACAATGGAGCATTATTCAGTGCTAATAAGAAATGAGCTACCAAGCCATGAAAAGAGACAAAGTGTCCTTAAATGCATATTGCCAAGAGACAGAAGCCAGTCTGAAAAGGCAGCATGCTGTATGATTCCAACTATATGACATTATAGGAAAGTCAAAGATATAGAAGCAGTAAAAAAAATCAGTCATTGTTGGGGGCTTAAACTGGGGCTGTAGCATAAGTTAGGAAATAATTGGAAATTACTAGAGCAGTACAACTACTCTGTATAATACTGTAAGTGGTGCTTACCTGACATCATGCATTTGTGAAAACCCAAACAACCGTAACCACAGGTGTCATAGGTATTTATCTTGCTAAGAATCAACAACATTTTGCTAAATTTTGCTAATAATTTTGCTAAAAATAATAGACTGGAACTATTTTCATGTTTTCTATGGCATTTCACAGGCTAATAGAGACAATATTCTATCATTATGATGAAAGATTCTTGATACAGAACAGTCCCTAAACCATTTGCTTTTGTAGTCAGACCTTTTGAAACAAGAATTTTGATCAGTTCTTCTGATGTTGGGCTTAGTAAAATTAATTGCTGTTGACTACATTGGCAATTTAAGCCTGCTTTTAAACAGTCTTTAGCAATGGTAAGATGATCAGGTACCTGTGATTTCAAGAAAGGAGATTCTGATACAAGTTGTGGAGCCGCAGATTCATCATTTTAATCTCTATGCCTTTTTGTCATTGCTCACACTCCTGTTGTCAAAATCTGTGATGAACTGGGGAGAAAAGATTTATTGGTGTGTTTTCCTGTCATATAAGACAAGATACACAGGAATGGATGTTTGAAATACTCATTAATAAGGCATGAGTTGTCAGCATTATATAGCAGGGCAGGCTAAATCCATTGTGATTAAGGGCCTTCATCTTGAAGGTAATTTGCACTAAAAGGTAGGCAAACAGCCAAAGATCCATAACCCTACCTGCATTTGAAGGTCTTGGAATAAAGAAAGAAGAGGCACTATTTTGTTTCATGGTATTGGTTTGTAGAAAATCTTAATCTCTCTTGCACACACGCTCTGTGTGTGTGTGTGTGTGAGGGTATGTGTGCATGCGCACGTACACTTGTGCCTGCAAGCAAAGACAAAAGAAAAGGCACAAGCAGAGATCTACTTTCTTCCCTAGTTTTCACTTGAGATGAACTATGTGAGTATTCAGTAAAAAAGGGAGTTAAATTCAGCCAATATTTTTGTACTACTGTGAGGAATCCATAGAAATATAAACATGACACATTTTCCTTGATGACATTAATTTCAAAATTTTGCTTAAATGATCAATAAGCCGTGTTAGATTTAGCTGAGTTTAAATTTGGCTGAGTGAGTTTAGTCTAACATAGCTGACTCCATAGAATAGATTTTCTGTGAAACATCAGATTAAATTCATCCATATTTGTGGACAAAATTCTCAATAAGTTAGAATTTCATTCATCTACACACAGAGAAAACCCTATTACAGTAAGGTTTAAGTTTGCTTACAGAACAAGAAGTCCAGAAAGAATAGCTCCTGTGTATGTTAATGTTTGAGAGTTGTTTTTCAAGTAAAATCATTTATCTTATTTCTCAGATATCTTCTAATGCAAATATAAGTCTTTTAAAAATATTTCTCACAGGTTTCTCTATTGACTTCAAATCTATCCCTTATTTGCAGGATCTACATGTAAGTTCTCATAAATCCAAGTTAGCAGGAGGACTGTTTATGTATTTTAGCACAGAATCAAGATACTTTCTTCTCGCTCTGTAACAAAGCTTTCTTTCTAGAGTATCTGATATGGAAAAGCAGGAAAGAATTTTGAGGAACTCCCAAATATTGAAATTTCATAGGTCACTTGGACAGTGTCGGAATTCTAGTTTTAATTTCTAAAGTTCACTCAGATACTTCAAAATCTCTCACATCTGATTTCTAATTATGGCAGTTTCTGAAAGGCAATTCATACCTACCTAGGTACCTAGGTGCTTTCAAAGCAAAAGATACCTATGATAAAAACTCTTTGATAATACCAACCAGACAACCTTTAAAATGTTTGTATTCAGATACAAGAATTCAATTCCACAAAAATGAAATGTAAGATTAAAGCCATCTGACCTCACCGTATTTCATATTAACTAAGCCCCAGCTCAGCAAAAGTCAAGAACATAACTAAGTTCACTTCTAATCAAATTTTTTTCTAATCAGCTAATACTTACCCAGTGCTCTAATAAGTTGACAGGCTCCCTTTATATACACTGGTAAGTCATATTTATAATGAAAATAAAATGTTTAATTCTGGGATCTGGGGAAATAAATAGTATAAGTCTTGAGGATGGGTAAAATAATAGGGGCCTGGAAAGTGTGTTATGAGAAAATGAGAAAGCTGCAACTATTGAAAGAGCTAAGAATTTTTAACATGGAGAGAGATAACACTGGGTCAGGGGACAGGGAAGAGATACAGGGTAAATAACTAGATGCAAATATTCATGGGACAAACTTTTTTTTTTTTTTTTTTTGCAAAGCAAATGATGGCACTCCATACTTGAAATCCTCATTGTGTTTCTGGTGTATACTATTCCTAATCACATGTGGACCTGTAACCACTCAGGCCACATCTTATACCACTTGCTTTTGTGCCTATTTTTGTCAGATTTGAAATGCTGGACCATTTCTGATGATGATCCCAGAGAGGACTTTGATGACTATGTTCCCTAAAGGAGTATTTCATCTCCCCAGACACTTTTTAGGTACCACCTTTTTTATTTCCTCCTCTTTCAGTATTATCTTCTTTGTTTGTTGACTCATTTCTTCTTTGCCTTTACATTAGAATGTATGCTCAATGAGGGGCGGGAATCTCTGCTTTTATTTATATTTGCATTACTAGGATCCAAAACAATGTTTGGTACATAGAAGGTGCCCAGTAAATATTTATTGAATTAATCAAGTATATCAGAAGGTAGAATTCATTTCAATAATGGAAATTAAAGGGTAATACATTTTCTTCCAATATGAGGATGAACAGGATAATAATCTGTGAAGGTAAAAATGCAGCAGTTTCTCATGAAAGTGCTGAAGCCCTGACTGAAGATGACTTACCTATAGTTGCTTTAGAAGCAAGTTGGAAATAAGTGGGAAAACTAAACAAATCGATCTCAAACATTCCTTCCACAATATGACTCTATGGTATAAAATAAATGGACTGTGCTATGAGTTCCTTCAGTGGAGGGATTTTATCTTATTCATTTTCATACTCCCAGTGAAATACCTGGCTCAAATACATTAAAAGAGAAAGTCATTTTGAAGTTAGTCGATATTTCCAGACTTTTTTATTCTCCATGTAGCCATCAGGGACAGAGAAACCCACCAGTAATTTGAGCAATGAATGAAGAACTGTTAACTATGATGGTTAACCAGAGTAGAATGTGGTTAACAACTGATGAGGTAGAAGGGAATTCTAAGGTGTAACAGAAATAGGAACTCTGGAAGTGGCTCCCTCCCCAAGGGCTGACAGAAAAGTGAGTAAGAAGAAACATAGAGATTTTAAGTGTGAGATTCAAAAACTCGTTGCCCACCTATGCGATGAAACCAGTGGATTTTATCACAAACAGCTACATGTGAAACCCAAAACCAGAAAGCAGCAAGTCTCCTCTTCTCCCTGCAGCCTCACAATCTCCCTCTGTGCTCAACAGTAGGAAAGCCTAATATTGAGCCAGAGGAAAAGAAAAAATGTTGTTTGCTGAGTCCTGCCCCAGTAGCACAAAGTAGAACAAAGAAGTACAAGTTCAGTGCCAAGAAGTAACAAATGGCACACTCCAACTTTTTCTAACAATTTTGAAGGCAGCTTTCAAAGGCACATGTCCTTTAGCCACATAAAAGTAAATGTGTACATAAGTGAATAGAGCAGAGTCAGCAATATAAAAGGTTAGGAAAACTAAGATAAGATAAACTCAGCGGTTTTATGAATATGCAAAATGCATGCTTTCATGGATGGTATCTGTTTTGTACTCATTATCAAAATTAAGTCTCAAAACATTCTTATGAAATAGATGATAGCCCACGTTTTATAGATGAAGAATCCCCCTGAACGTCATGTTGGTTTTAAATTGCAGGGTGAAAAAATGGTTACACACCAAAGTTTATAATTTCCATTATATTGAACTACCTCTTTGGGATGTATGAAGAGTTGAGATAGGATTAGAAAGAGACACATTCAGAATGGAAAGTGCTGCCTTTGCTCTTTATTTTTTTCTTTTTATTGCTCTGCTATATTTCCTGGGAAAATTTCCTCACCAACATCTCTAGCGCAACTATGTATTAAAACGAAACATGGAGACTCAGCAAGTGTAGTAACAACATATTACATATAGGTGAAACTCGCACGCAAACCCCTGCACTCCTCATGGGAGTAGTAGAATCCAGTTTTCTCTTTCAAATGAATAAAAAGGCAGAAATCTGTAGCTATAGCTCCATCAGTACTTAAAGCTAAGCTTTCAAACCAACAAATCAACAATTAATATTTAAAGAAGAAATAAAAGCCAGGTCAGCAGCAAGCATCCTTTAGAAGTCATCATAGAGACCATTTTTATTAACACTTTCATTTTGTTGACCCATTTTTATGTACTTTTATTACAGGATACCTTTAGTTATACACTCAAGAGCATCATTTCAGAACTCCTTTAAGAAACAAATAAAAATATCAGGCATCACTGAATATTTTATCAGTGTTCATTAGGAACTAAACAATAATGATAACTCAATCTTGAGTGCAATGAGAAAGCAACTGCTTCTTTGTGCACGGAAAATGCCACACAGGGTTCATTTGAGTAAGAGGGATATTCATTACTATTGTTGAGACTTAGCCAATTTTGTCATTGCAATGGAAAATTCACATCCAAACCACATGTAGAATTTGCTATTATCATCAGCTTCATTGTATAACAAAGACTTTCTAATAGAATCTTAAACACATATTAGGATCTAGGAGACACTTGGCTAAACCAGTACAAATCTAGTCACTCTGACAATGATGTGACCCTAAAATAAAGATAGAAGTCCTAGGGTAAAAACCCTTCAAAGGAATCTTCTGTTGTTAGGTATTACATACTATGATGGTTCCTTTCAAGTCACTAAAATAAGATAGTGCTTCAGTGTATGTAACAGTGGCTGAAATTAGCCTGGCATCTCAAATGAGCCAATAACTTAAAAAGAAGGTGACTTTACAGACTTAAAATGAACATGAAGTTGGCATAAGCATCGTCAAGATATATTTACTTAGCTCCTACAATGCACTGTACCACATGACTGCAGATATAAATAGGAGTACAACTTATTGCCTCAAACAGTAAAAAAATAGTTAACATCTATTTGGTAATACAGTAGAACCCAGCTAGATGTTCACCAATTTCATTTCTTTTCCTGGATGCCACAGTGAGGGGTAGGGAGTTTGAGGAGGGATAACATGGGGAGAAATGCCAGATACAGGTGACGGGGGATGGAGGCAGCAAACCACATTGCCATGTATGTACCTATGCAACAATCCTGCATGTTCTGCACATGTACCCCAGAACCTAAAGTGCAATTTTATATATATATATATATATATATATATATACACACACACACATATATAATTAAAAAAAAGAAGCAACTATTATGTGTTACACACTGAAGGTGGAACAAATAAAGGAAGACTATAAGGGAGGCTAAATCAATCACAAAGAAAAAGCAGTCCTTAAGCAGAAACAAAGAGCCCGAAGTTATGGACAGGATCCATACTATAGCAAAGTTAAGGCAGAAATGCTCACATTTACAAAGAAGTCAAATTGGGTGAAGACTGGTGTAGGGATAGTTGGCGTTGGAAAATTAGTAGAGGTCAGATTACATAAAATAGGTGATAAGAAGAAGTTGGCATTCCTATATGCCAGAGGTCCACAATTTTTTTCTGTAAAGGGCCAGATAGCAAATATATTAGGTTTTGCAGGCCATACCATCTCCATTGCAACTATTCAGCTCTGCCATGGTAGGTGAAAGAAGACATAGATATTATATTAAGAAATCACTGTGTCTGTGTCCCAATAACACTGAATGAAGGCTAAAATTTAAATTTCATGTAACTTTTATATATCAGAAGATGACATTATTCTTTTGATTTTTTTTGAAACCATTAAAAATGTAAAAACCATTATTAGCTGACAGACTATACGAAAGCAGGCAGGGTGTCAGGTTTGACCCAAAATTTGTTAAACTCTAATACACGCAATAGAGCATCATGGGAGTTTTCAGAAAATGGAGTAAAAATAAGGGCACTAGTGGTAAATAGTGTCGCACATCTTAACCTGGCCAAGCACACAAATAGGTATTTGCAAAGGGCAACTGGAGAGAAAGAGACCAAGAAGCACATCAATGCCAATGTATATAGGCTTGAATTATGTTTTTAATCAGAAAGGAAGGGACATGATAGATAAGAATAGAGGAGAGCATCAAGATTTACTGAATATTTTAAGACCAGATAATTGAAAGAATAATGGCATCAATAACGAGATTAGAACAACCTAGAGGTTAAAGATTAGGCTAGGTCACCAATTCCCAACCCAACAAAAATAGATTACTGTATTATAACATTTCAAGTGGCACATATAATTCATTTTTATAATTGTATCTGTGTAGATTTTCCTGTTGTGGTCTCTCATAATTTCTCTCTAAAAGACCATGTGATGGTTAATATTAGGCATCAGCTTAATATTATGAGGGATGCCTAGATGGCTTGTGACACATTGGTTTTAGGTGTGTTTGTGTGGGTGTTGCTAGAGGAGATTGACATTTGAGCTGGTGGACTAGGAGAGGAAGACCACCCACAATGTGGTGGCCACCATCCAATGGACTGCCAGAATGGCTAGAACAGAGCAGGTGGAAGAAAATGGGATAAGTTAGCTCACTGAGTCTTCTGGCTTTATTTCTTCTTCCTGTGCCAGATGCTTCCTTCCTCTCCTCCTGTCTTTGGACAATCAGACTCCAGGTTCTTCAGCCTTTGGACTCAGGTATTTGCACCAGCAGCTTCCTGGGGGCTGTCAGGTCTTTGGTGACAGACTGAAGCCTGCACCGTTGGCTTCCCTGATTTTGAGGCTTTTGTACTTGGACAGAGTTACTACAGCTTGTTTTTCCCCATCTTGCAGATAGCCTATTGTAGGAATTTTTTCTTGTAATCACGTGAGCCAATTCTCCCTAATAAACTCATATATATATATATATATATATATATATATATATATATACACACACACTATTGGTTCTGTCCCACTGGAGAAACCTGACTAATGCAGACCAATAGGCAGAAGAAAACAAAAGCTGATGACAATGAGGCTAATAATTGCCAGGATCTGAGGATTTTCATAAACTACAAATTAGTGGAAAATATTGGGAGGAAATTAGATATTTTACCTATGTTTTCCTTACATGACTCAAAGATAGTAAGAACATGAATTTGTCCTCCCATAAAATGTATGCCTAGGTGGCTCTGAATCCTGTGGCATGGTCCAACTGTGATGATAGATAGATAGATAAATAGATAGATAGACAGACAGATAGACATATAACAGACAGACACTTAGAGGTTGACAGACTTCTTTGTATAGAGCTATATAATAATCTATGTTTTGCACATAATAAAGTCTTTCTTCAACTACTCAACTCTACCATTGTAGCATGAAAAACAGCTGTAGACATTATGTAAACAATGGGCATGACTGTCATCCAATAAAACTTTATTTTACAAAATCAGATGATGTCTTATAGTTTGGTGAACCTGCTTTATGGCACATCTGTATTTTGTTTTGTTTTGCTCTTTCCAAGTGGCCTGAGCAATCTTTTTTGTCCCCTACCACTCCCCAACTACCATTCATTCATCACTGCCAGTATCACCGTGACCCTCATTGAATTTTACTCATCCTTAAATTTCACTTTACTTTTTACTTTCTCTGGAACACCTTCCCTGGCCTCACTGATAAAATGAGATTACTCACCTCATGCCTATTTCCTTCCCCTTCCATTGAACATGTCCCAAAATAATTTCTCTTTTACCATTTGCTTTTGTCTGCTAGACTCAACTCTACGAGGTAAGGCCTGTATCTGTCATCAATGCTCAGCAAAGCTCAGTATGTAATGATGCTCAATAGATACTGGTTGAATGTAATTCGATAAAATTGAACTGGGCTGAATTAAGAGAGAAGAGAGAGTCAATTTAAAACTTAATACTTAGGAAAAAGAGAGCAATTTTGCGGAAAGCAAAGGAAGAGTATAATTAAAAATACTTTTACAAAGTGAAGAATAAAGGAAAACAAAAAGTTTCACCAAAAGAATTCTTAAAAGAAAATCTGTATATAACATTCTTTGGAAAAATATCAAATACAAGAATAATAAAAATATTCTCAAACATACTGGAAGAAAACATATATAAAAATAAAATATTATAAGAGTTTATCATCAAACTTATTTTACAGTCTCAAATATTACTTAACAATATGTTAATAATCATCTTTCTTAAAAGGAAAAGTTATAAATCTAAACATTTATTGCTATCTAATTTGCTATTTACATGTGAAAGCATTTTTTCCAGAATGTCAGTGTTTAGATATGCCAATTTTCATCTTTCTTGCAAAAAAACTATATTTTATACAAACTACAGTTAACTAAGTAGTGAACAAGTGAAATGTAATAATAAACAATTAAAAATGTCAAATTTGTATTGAATCCAGTTAAATGTAGAATGGAACTGAATCTCACTAAATGTGAATTGAATGCAAAGTAATTCTACAAACAGGATATTTGTAACGTGATTATATGGTTATCTAATAGCAGTAATCTGGTCCTCATAGCGAAACTCCTATACATAAAATCTGGGTCTAGAGTGAAAAGTGAAAGTAAAAGTTTCAAAAATGCTTAATTTTACCTGAGTGGAACTCAGGAGATATTTTTGAATTTTCATCTTATTTTAATAACCAGGAACATATAAGGGAAACTTTTTAAAAATTTTAAATAAAACCATCAGAATAATTAAAAACAATACTAGTAACTGCCAAATCATTTGAAAAAGTAAAAACAAATCAAGTTTGTATGGTAAAATATCAAAAACAAGAAAACATAAAATGATAGAAAACAGATATTGGTTTAGTTGGTGAATGTAAATAGGTTGGCACTCTGTCTTAAAAAGCAATGACGCTCATACTGTATTAAAAACAAGTCCCATAGGCATTTCTCTAAGGAAGATATACAAATAGCCAATAAGCATATGAAAAGATGTTCAACATTCTTAATCATCAGGAAAATGCAAATGAACACCACAGTGAGATAATGCTTCACATCTACTAGGGTGACAATAATAATAATAATAAGGCAGATAGTATAGTGTCAGCAAGGGTGTGTAGAAATTGGAACCCGCATACATTACTACTGGGAGAGTAAAACATGCAGCCACTTTGGAAAACAGTCTGGCAATTTCATACAAAAGTTGAACATTGGTTTAGCATTTGACTCAGCAATCCCATTCCTAAGTATATACTCAGGAGAAATGAAAGCACATGCCCACACAAAAACTTGAGCACAAATCATCACAACCTCAGTATTCATCACAGCCAAAAAGTAAAATGACCCAAATGTCCATCAGTTGATGAACAGATAAGCAAGAGGTGGTATATGCTTATAATAAAAAGGGATGGGTGACTAATACATGTCACAACATGAATAAGCCTTGAAAATATTATGTTAAATGGAAGAAACCAAACATGAAATTGTATAATTCCATTTATATAAAATGTCTAAAATGGGAAAATCTGTATAGACAGAAAGTAGGTTAGCTTCATCTAGGGATAGGGATAGGGTGATTGGGGGTAATGACTAAAGGGTACAGAATTTTGCTTTGGGGTGATAAAATTGTTCTAAAATTGTGGTGATGATTTTACAACTCTTTGCCAATACTAAACGCTATTAAATTCTATACTTAAAATGGGTGAATTGTATGATATACAATTTATATCTCAATAAAGCTGTTACCAAAACATGTAAAATAACTATGAGCTATTTTGAAAAGGTAAATAGAAAAAGATTTAGCAAAGTCAGCAGGTAAATTAAAGGAATGAGTGTAGATAAGCATATTCATTTCAGATAAAGAGGAATATGAGGGAAAAGGTAATTAAGTAAAATAAACAAGGTCATTTTATATTAATAAAATAGGTGCAAACCAGCATAAAGATATAAAAGTTATCAACATTTGTGCTTACTAACATAAGATTAAAATAGATGAGGCAAAAATTAATAGAAATACAAGAAAATATTAACAGAACCATAGTTTCTGTAGAAAAGTACAAGAAAAGTACGGTAAACAATAGAAAAGAATAAGAGCAAAGACATTTGAATAAGTATCACAAGGTAGACTTTTTGAAGCCTCCATCAAATACTTGCACAAATTTAAACCAATAACAGCAAAAAAAAACTTAATAAAAAATTTACAGCACAAATTATACACACTACTTTCTCTAACAGTTAAATAAAATTCAAAATTAGCATTAAGTTTTAAACAGCAACAAATGTAGTATTTTGAGAATTTAAAATTATTGTGATAAATATTTCCAAAGGCAGTTCTCTTCCAAACTCTGAAAATTATTTCCAAAATCTAGACTACTTCCTTTAAAAAATATTTTCTAATAGTTCCAACCCAATGCAGTCTTTCTCCTTATTATATCTGTTATTGCTTAGTCTAATTCACATGATTATTAATAATACATGATCTTGCTTTCTTGTTGATTCATGCATGTAAATTCCTGAAAGATAAACATATTGTAATGAATTTCTTTATCACTGTATTTAAATATCTTCCTGAACATAGAAAGTCAGTAAATGTTTATTAATTGATTTCATTGAATAATAGAGAAGAGATTTGGCTGGAAATTACGGAACAAGAATTCTTGACCATTATTGGAAAGGCTTAATGACTCTCAGCATGTCACTTTACCTCCCTGGATTTTAATATCCTCCTTCATTAAATGAATTAGTATGAAAACGTTTCTAAAGTTCCTTCCAGTTCTAAAATGTGTGACTGAACTTATAGGGGAAGAAAAGACATCCTTCAGTACACCCGAAAATTCCCCTCCTTGTGCACGAACACTGGTTTCTTTGAATGTCAGGGACTGGAACAGATTGCGCATTGTCGAGAAGAGAGTCACCCTCAATTACTCATCAATGGTGGAATTCTTTGTGGTTTACTCTCATTAACCTAGTGTTTCCTTAGTACCACCCACCTAGGTCCAAGGGGATATACATGTGTCTGAGTATGTGTGTACTTTTGCCTCTCTGACGACATTCCAAGACTAATATAAACACCTTTTAAATTACCCATTACTCTGTGTCACTTCTCTCTTCCACCAGAAAGAGGTTAGCCTATATTTACATTTGAATTTCTAATATTCTACCCTTTCCATCACCTTTTTCTTTCTTAATTACTGATTTCATCTTTTCTATATGTGGCCCAAATTTTGAATATTTCTTTAAATTTGTGTATTTTAAAGTTTGTTGTGTATTTTAATGTATTTTGATAAGCATAAGTGTCCTATACTTATCGTTTACTATTATATTGAATTATATATTTATTATAATTACAACTGAATATAATGAATTATTTATTTAATATGTAGCATAGGTAATATATTCTATTAATTATATTTAACTAATTCTATTGCATAAATAGAAAAAAACTCAAAGAATATATCCCAAGAGATTAACTAGAAATGGGATTATGTGTGATTTTTATATTTGTCTTTGTGTTTCTGTTTTTCTACAATTTTATGGATTGCATACACAATAATTATATATGCATTCACCCAGACATACCCCTTAGTTGCCTGAACCAAAATCAAAAACCTTTACACAGCTCTCTATTGTTTTTAATTTTACTTTATGAGAAAACATCTCTTGATACATAAAAAGTCCAGATAAATACATATAAATGTACTCTAAAAACAAATATTTTAATATGTAAGTGGTTTTAAGTTACTGACATCAATCATTAAGTTAATAATAACCTTGATCCTGTGAGACAGTCAGAATATGCTCTTTTTCAGCATAGTACACTTGTTAAGGCAGCAAAGTAGAACAGCATACTCGAACAAGATTTTCATTATCATGAGCAAAATAAAAACTCACAGCCAGAAAATTCAATTAGTCAGAATGTATTCTCTAAACATCTATTAGTCAGGCAAGTTTTACTTTTCAGGGCCTTGTATCAAAGCTTTTTTTAAATTATGAAAACCCATAAACAATGCTAATTATTCACATTTACAAATTAAACACCGAGGTCCATTCCCAGATTAAAACAGAATTTAAATTGACGTGCTCTTACCAAGACTTTATGTGATCATTATCCATCCCTTCCCACTACTGCCTAACTTAAATGAGTCCCTCCAATAAAGCCTATTTTACTGGGTGTGCATCCATAAAACATTCACATTTTATTATATAGTAAAGTTAGAATTTATGCCAAATGCTTTACTATTTCCCTAAAGATAAATTCAAGTGAATCAAATATTAAATGATGTAGCAAAGTGTATTATTATAAAACTAAATTCCTCCAAATGTATTAATAGTCTCTAATGTTGATAAGTAAATGGCTGTGATGTTTTCTTTTTAATCCTTCAGTCTCACTAAGGCTGACAGTAAGCCTAATTCTCTCTCATTTCTGCCAATTCCTATTAAATACAAAGAGAAGTACATTGTGTTTATGAGACTAGGGTTCCATTTCTACTAAGCATATAAAATCTTCTATTAATCTATCTTAGCAGTTCTTGAATTTGCCTTGGAATGTTTCATAAGACAATGATGGACCTTCTTTAACAAGAGGATAGACTCTCACAGCTTGCGTATGTTAATTCCAAAACTTTCTTCAATCAAACTCAAGTGACTAAAGGAAGAAAAATGTGCCAAATACATAGAATATTTCACTCAGATTTAAAATTTACTTCAACTTCAATTTATTTCCACCAAGTCTTCAGTGGTAGGAAGGACGATGGGGAATATTCGTTTTACTGCTTTAACAAATTACCACAAATTTAGCAGCTTAGAGCAACACCCATTTATTAGCTCACACTTTTGTAAGTCAGAAATCCCAGGGAGTTCAACTGGATTCTACACTGAGAGTCTCATAAGGCCATAATCAAGGTGTTATTGGATGGTCCTTATCTGGAGGCTCTGGAAAAAATATTTGCTTATACATTTATTTAAGTAGTTAGCAAATTCAGTTCCTTGAGGAGTTCAGATTGGGTCTCCCTTTTCCAGCTGGCTATTGGTTGTGAGGCCAGTAAGATACTTGCCTGCATTTGTTGCCATGCGGCCTCCTCCATCTTTCAAATTAGCAAGACAGCATCAAATCTCTCTGACTTCTCTGACCAGCTGGAGAAAATTCTCTACTTTTAAAGGGGTTTATGAGATTGGAAGACCTACCTGGGTGAATAATCTCCCTAACTCAAGGTCAACGGTGCCACAGAACATAACATAATCATGGAAGATATATTAATATCTCATTATAATCATAGGTTTTGGGAATAGGCATGTGGAATGTTGGCCGGCATTTTTACAACCCTGCCTGCTGAGGAACTGGGAAAATTGAGATTAGGAGTGTACGCAGGCTCTAGATGTCAGATTCTATATATATGAAACCAGAGCAAAGAACTCTTTCTGGCAGAGGAGGATTCAGGAACATCTCCTAATGTTAATCCCATATTGATATTAGAAAAGGAGCATCAAGTCCTAAGTATTATTTGTAAATGACAATAGCTTGGAATTTTTTTCAAGTAGACAAAGAAAAAAAAATCAAGAGATCAAAGAAAGAGGAAACACTGCAAAACTGGCTAAAGTCTTGCAGCCAAATGACTCCTGTTAGGGCGCTCTGGGTGGAGTTAAAGATTCAAGGTTGAGGCCGGATGCAGTGGTTCATGCCTGTAATTTCAGCACTTTGGGAGGTCGAGGTGAATGGATCATGAGGTCAAAAGATCGAGACCATCCTGGCCAACATGGTGAAACCCTGTCTCTACTAAAAATAACAAAAATTAGCTGGGCGTGGTGGCTCACAGCTGTAGTCCCAGCTACTCGGGAAGCTGAGGCAGGAGAATTGCTTGAATCCAGGAGGTGGAGGTTGCAGTTCAGCCAAGCGACAGAGCAAGACTCTGTCTCAAAAAAAAAAAAAAAAAAAAGATTCAAGATTGGGAAAACCGGGGCTCAGAATTAAGTCCAATTCTAAAAACTACGAGATCATGGAGGCACTACACGACTTTGAATCACTACACAACTTTGGTTCAAGTCAGGGATACCATTACAGAGTAATCAGGGAACAAGATAAGATACTGGTTACTGAAGGACTCAGAAGGAAGCAAGTCAGCTGGTCTGGCACGAGGATCCCAGGTGTTCACAATCACAGCACAATTAGCATCTAACCTGACTCAGAGGTGAGTTACTAATTCACTAATCCAAGGCTCACAGTACATTCACTTCCCAGGGCGTTTTCTGCTTTCAGATTCTCGGGTAGGGCTGTACAAACAGGTAAGTGACCACATCTCCAGACCAGGGGACAGCTAGACCAGATGTCACAGAACTGTCAATGTAAAGTCTAAATTCCTCTCTTTCCTTCTCTATCCTCACTCTTTCCTGCTGTTCATATTACCAAAAGCCATATGCCCAGCTTTAAAAGACGATGGAAAAAACTCCTTTTTTCTGATTACTGAAGATGCTGAGGCACTCGGGGCAAAACAAAAAAGGTCAGCAGGTCTGTGTGAATCCCAAAGGGGTACTGGGGATGAAGAGCTGCAGGAGAGCAAGGGAGCATACAAAAGGTCTCTCCAGGGTTTTTTATTCATGCCTTTTCTCTCCTTAGAGGTCTTGTGGAGCACAGAGAGACCCAGGAGGCCTGAGACTTGCTGAGAGCCTCTGATTTTGTAGGTGAGTTGTTAAAACATATTTCATCATTTAACAATTACTCTTCAAAAATGGCCCTACTCCAAAATGCTCCTATTATTTTATACTGTCTGATTTGTAAAATATATTACGGCAGGGATGGTGGCGTAAAAATATTAAATTAAATTTGGCCTAAGGCCCTCTCTGAACTTTGAGTCTTTACTTACGGAACTACAACTGAACTTAGTACGTAGACAAACTGAAACCTAATTTAGGAGTACATTTTTGTGTAACAGATAGGTTTGAGCCAATCAGAAGAAGCTGAGCTTCACTCAATTACAGGCTGTCAATGGATCAGATATGTGCAAATAAGGCAAAAGCCCAGCTGTAACCAATGGCGCTATTTCTGTAACTTCTCTCTTCCGTATATAAATACTCACGACCCACTTGCACAGCAGAATTATCTGATTCTCTTCTGGTTCTGACTGCTGCAGGATTCATGAATCATTCTTTGTTCAGATACACTCTGCTGTATCTAAATTGTCTAAAGTTTCTCTTTTCATAGATTTCATTCATTTCCTAGAATTTTGTAAAACAAGATTGTATACCAAATAGCACCATGGCCTCCTACTGCACAGTAAAGAATAGGAATGAAACTTTTACTCTGAGCACCTTTCCTGGGTTTTTGAATTCCTGGTACAAAAAGCCAATAGATCTGTTAGTTTGTTTTGCCCTTAAGATATTAAAATAGGTCATGGTTTTTTTCTGGTTAACCATTAGGTATTACAGCCTAAACACAATATCCGTGATTGTGTTGATGGAACAGATGTAAGGATTCAGTCAGGGCAGGGATCGGGGTTGAGGGATGGTTTGTCCCTGCAGAGTGCAAGAAAGAAACAGACATGTGAGTTGTTTCTAATAGCTTGTGGTAAAGAGAAACCTGTGTCTTGCTCCGAGACTCCAGGGTTTTAAGACAAGCGGTATGTTGCTTCAGGGCATTTATGTTTGAAAAGCTCAGTGGAACAAGAAAAGATAAGGAATACACAAAGATTAATTCTGAAGTTCTTGTTAAAACCAAACACTTTAATCCTAGAAAGAGAGGGTAAGGAAGAAACCCTTCTAATACACTAGCTGAGTTCATTTTCAAATTACCAGAAGCCTGACATGCATGTGGCAGGAAGGAGTGAGGAGGAAGATGTGTTTAAAACAATTCCTTTTTCTCTGAGCTAGTTTGCACTGCATCTACTGTGGCCATTGTGTCTGTCAAACATGAACAGATCTATTTTTTTGGAAATGATCATGACAACAATTTTGAGATTAACTTGATGAATCAAAAGAACTAAATAGAGAAAAAAACTGTTATAGAAATGTGTGAGGGGAGAGGATATTCATTTTCTAGCATTTGTATTTTTTCATCCCATTAGCTGTAAATGCAAAAGCCAGGCAATAAAAATGGGTCATAGATGCCTTCATGAAAACTGAATGAAGGGCACATGCTCAAGACCAATTAATGGCTTCGTGCACATCGTTTTGAACCAGTACATATTTATTGCCAATATTTTATAAATTCGTTATTCTGTCACCATTTCCTCAACTGGAAAGTAAGTTTATAGGTGACAAATGATGTCTACTTTTTATTCTTCACAAACTTATTTACTCAAGAATGGAGAAAGTGAGGAGATAAGTGGGGAAGAAAGGAGAAAGGGAAGGATGGGTGAGAAAAGCAAGGAAGAAACAGGAAGGAAAAAGAAAAGAAAGGACAGATTTGGGACATGTTTTGGGATTCACTGTAGTTTACCAAGGGAAATTAGAAATGCAGATGTCAATTGCTCTTTGACTATGTGCATGCATGTTTTATCCTAGGAGTCTACAACAAAACCACCTTACAGTAGTCAACTTCCTAAGTAAAAAGCTTTGCCTTGCGTCAGTCATTAAATTTGGGAGCAGATTCTGGAAAGATCTCCTGAAGCATCTATGTACAATTAGTAGACAGAAGACTCTCTTACAGAGTGCCCACAGTAAAGCAGTCCACTTTGGACCTTGGAGATTTAATAGCTAAACATGATCTGAGGGAAATTATGCTAAAGAAAAGAATTATTATTTCTGGGTAGTAGCTCAAAGCCAATGACCTCCTAAAACAGAGACTCTAATATATGACCTTGTAATATGCATATTTGATATTTTATTGGAGATGCCCACACAGTACAAACAGCAGGCTTCTGCTATTATCAGGCATCCATTATAACAAAAGCACAACACATTGGTCTATGGTTCACCTGCTGCCAAAGAGGTCCTTTGAGGGAAGAGATACAAAAGGCCACACAAGCTTGCTCCTGTTATCAGAAGCCCAAGAAAAGATAACTCAAGAACTTGAAGTATCTATAATCTGTTCTGCATTTAGTTGGCATATTGCAGATGTCTGCCCCAAATTTAATCTCAGAAACAGGAGAGTTAAGATAAATTAGGGAAGCATAATTATGATGATTACTAAGGAAACATCCAGAATATATTTAGATAATTTTGGAAGTAATAAAATTGATAGATGATCTTTCCAGAACCAACCAGAGGCTTTGTTTAGGTCCACAACTGCAAGCTGGTAGTATGCATATTGTCACTTTCACTTCCTGCACCCATTGTATACACATTGCTGCTTACCCATGGCACTCTCTTCCCCACTATGACAGAAGCAACTTCTAGGTCTTTTTTAAAGAAAGTACTCCTGGAAGCTTCCTCCAATCATTCTGAGTTGATCTACAATTGAAAAATCTATTAGCCATAATGTGACTAAACCATAATTTCAGAATTCTCCATGGATCTCTCCTAAGCTGCACACAAACCCCATGTTAAATACAGTCATCTTTGACAGCTCATGGTAGTTTGTAAATTGTATTTTTCAAGCAATTAAGAACTTTTTCTCTAATTCAGGATTATACCCTATTTTATGCCTTAAGTTTTTTCATCTTGATCATGTGCTCTCTGGATTTTAATATTTTTATATTAAATTGAGCAGTTCAAGAAATAGACTCAGTTAAGTAATGTGGTTTTCAAGAACGTCAAGTTACTTTGAGTCTGGCTTTAATTGTCTGTTAGGAACAAAATAAAAAGGTTGTTGATTCTCAATTAGGATGTTTCATTCTAAAATGTAGGAGATGTTCTCTGGAATGAAAGTGAGTCATTTAACATTTATGTTTCTCAACTGATATCCACGGAGGGAAAGCATTTACCAATTAATGGAAAGGATCTGTCTAGAGATAAGAAGCATCAAAAATAAATCTGGAGAACTTCATTCTGACTTCAAACCACATAAATGAAAGGCTTCCAAGCATTATCCCTACTGTAGCCAATGCACAGTGTCCAACTCCGTAATTATGCTTTAGAGCCAAAAATGTGAACCACCAGGACTTTAAACAAAATGCCGCTCCAGCTGTATGATTCACTTCGAAGAAGGAACTGCCTCTATGAAGGTGCTTTATAGTGCCTTTAAAAAGGCAGATT
>NW_016107584.1:1018200-1041922 GCF_001604975.1 Cebus imitator
ATGTTGACCAGGATGGTCTCAATCTCTTGACCTCGTGATCCACCCGCCTCAGCCTCCCAAAGTGCTGGGATTACAGGCTTGAGCCACCGCGCCCGGCTATGCCTTCTTTCTTAATTCTTACCCCAATATTAATACTTCAAATTTAGAAAGACTCATAGAGCTAAAAGGATGAAAATTTTTATTTAAAATCATGTCTAAAAACTGACCAATTTATTATAGTTTTGAACCATCAGTGGAAGTAACATTGCTACACACCACTGGAAAATCAGAGTGAAAAGCTCATTGACTTGATGACTTACTCTCATCCCATATCAAGTTGACAACTTTCTTGCTGAGGGACCTTGAAGAAGACACTGTACCTCTAAAGCTCAATTTTAAAAATATTAAAGAAAGTTTGTCTATGTTCCATGGACTCTACTAGACCCTTGATAAAAATATGAATATAAAGCTGCCCCTTGCCATGGACAGCACACAATCTAAAAAGAAGGCAGATACAAAAGGAACCAAGTTCCTAGTACATGCAGAGGACATAGGGACAATTTTCCACAAGTTTCTTTATGTAAATATTATTCATGAACATTCCCACAACATGTAATGTACCATTCATTTATTTATTGAGTACCTACTACATGCAGATACTATTACACCATACATAGGCTGTAAAATTTAATGAACTTTGATTTTTTTTTAAATAGTGATTTTATTACAATATAAAAACCATTTGGTGTATTTTTAAAAATTAATTTATTTTACTTTAGGTGCATACCATATCTGGCATGTCTCCCCATGTTATCCCTCCCAACCATCCCTACCCCCTGCTGTCTCTCACCTAGCCCCCTCCACTGTCCCCAGTGTGTGACACTCCTCTCCCTGAGTCCACGTGTTCTCGTTGTTCAGCACCCACTTATGAGTGAGAATATACGGTGTTTGGCTTTCTGTTCTTGTGTCAATTTGCTGAGAATGATGGTTTCCAGAGTCATCCAAGTCCCTACAAAGGACACGAGCTCATCGTTTTTTATGGCTGCATAGTATTCCATGGTGTATATGTGCCACATTTTCTTCGTCCAGTCTGTCATTGATGGGTATTTGGGTTGGTTCCAGGTCTTTGCTATTGTATACAGGGCTGCAATGAACATACGTGTGCATGTGTCTTTATAGTAGAACTATGTATAGTTCTTTGGGTATATAGCCAGCCAGTAGTGGAATTGCTGGGTGAAATGGAATTTCTATTTCTAGGTCCTTGAGAAATCACCACACTGTCTTCCACAATGATTGACTAATTTATACTCCCACCAACTATGTAAGAGTGTTCCCATTTCTCCACATTGTCTCCAGCATCTGTGGTCTCCATGTTTTTTAATGATCGCCATTCTAACTGGTGTGAGATGGTATCTCAATGTGGTTTTGATTTGCATTTCTCTAATGACCAGTGATGATGAGCATTTTTTCATGTTTGTTGGCCTCATATATGCCCTCTTTTGAAAAGCGTCTGTTCATATCCTTCACCCACTTTTGAATGGGAGTGTTTGTTTTTCTCTTGTATATCTGTTTTAGTTTTTGGTACATTTTGGATATTAGCCCTTTCTCAGATGGGTAGGTTGGAAAAATTTTTTCCCATTCTGTTGGTTGCCGATGCACTCTAATGATGGTTTCTTTTGCTGTGCAGAAGCTCTGGAGTTTAATTAGATCCCATTTGCCTATCCTGGCTTTTGTTGCCATTGCTTTTGCTGTTTTAGTCATGAAGTCCTTGTCTATGCCTATGTCCCAGATAGTTTTGCCTAGGTTTTCTTCCAGTATTTTTATGGTGTTAGGTTTTATGTTTAAATCTTTGATCTATCCGGAGTTAATTTTAGTGTAAGTTGACAGGTAGGGGTCCAGTTTCTGCTTTCTGCACATTGCTAGCCAGTTTTCCCAAAACCATTTATTAAACATGGAGTTCTTTCTCCATTGCTTGTATTTACTGGGTTTATCAAAGATCAGATGGTTGTAGATGTATGGTGTTTGTTCTGGGGTCTCTGTTCTGTTCCATTGGTCTATGTCTTTGTTTTGGTACCAGTATGATGCTCTTTTGATTACTGTAGCCTTGTAGTATAGTTTGAAGTCTGGCAGTGTGATGCCTCCAGCTTTGTTCTTTTTGCTTAGGATTGTCTTGGCTATGCGGGGTCTTTTGTGATTCCATATGAAGTTTAAATTGGTTTTTTCCAGTTCTGTGAAGAAGGTCATTGGTAGCTTGATGGGGATAGCGTTGAATCTATAGATTACTTTGGGCAGTATGGCCATTTTCACGATATTGATTCTTCCTAACCATGAGCATGCAATGTTTCTCTGTCTGTGTCCTCTCTGATTTCCTTGAGCAGTGGTTTGTAGTTCTCCTTGAAGAGTTCCTTTACATCCTTTGTTAGTTGTATTCCTAGGTATTTTATTCTCTTTGTAGTAATTGTGAATGGGAGTTCCCTCTTGATTTGGCTCTCCGTTTGTCTGTTATTGGTATATAGGAATGCTTGTGATTTCTGCAGATTGATTTTGTATCCTGAGACTTTGCTGAAGTTACTTATCAGTTTGAGAAGATTTTGGGCTGAGACAGTAGGGTCTTCTAGATATACAGTCATGTCATCTGCAAATAGAGACAGCTTGACTTCCTCCTTTCCTAATCGAATACCCTTTCTTTCTTTTTCTTGCTTGATTGCTCTGGCTAGAACTTCCAATACTATGTTGAATAGGAGTGGTGAGAGAGGGCATCCTTGTCTAGTGCCTGATTTCAAAGGGAATGCTTCCAGTTTTTGCCCATCCAGTATGATATTAATAGGCTGTAGGTTTGTCATATATAGCTTTTATTATTTTATAATACATTCCATCAATACCTAGTTTATTGAGAGTTTTTAGCATGAAGGGCTGTTGAATTTTATCAAAGTCCTTCTTTGCATCTATTGAGATAATCATGTGGTTTTGGCCTTTGGTTCCGTTTATGTGATGGATTACATTTATGGATTTGCGTATGTTTAACCAGCTTTGCATCCCCAGGATGAAGCCTACCTGGTCGTGATGGATAAGCTTCTTGATGTGCTGTTGCAATCTGTTTGCCAGTATTTTATTGAAGATTTTTGCTTCGATGTTCATCATGGATATTGGCCTGAAGTTTTCCTTTTTAGTTGAGTCTCTGCCTGGTTTTGGTATCAGGATGATGTTGGTCTCATAAAATGAGTTAGGGAGGATTCCCTCCTTTTCTATTGTTTGATACAGTTTCAGAAGGAATAGAACCAGCTTCCTTTTGTACTTCTGGTAGAATTTGGCTGTGAACCTGTCTGGACCTGGACTTTTTTTGGTTAATAGGCTCTTGATTGCTGCCTCTACTTCAGCCCTTGTTATTGGTCTATTCAGGGTTTCAGCTTCCTCCTGGTTTAGTCTTGGTAGAGTACAAGTGTCTAGGAATTTATCCGTTTCTTCCTGGTTTACTGGTTTATGTGAATAGAGCTGTTTGTAGTAATCTCTGATGGTAGTTTGTATTTCTGTGGGATCAGTGGTGATATCCCCTTTATCATTTTTTGTTGCATCTATTTGATTCTTCTCCCTTTTCTTTTTTTATTAATCTGGCTAGTGGTCTATTTTGTTGATGTTTTCAAAAAACCAGGTCCTGGATTTATTGATTTTTTGAAGGGATTTTGTGTGTCTATCTCCTTCAGTCTGCTCTGATCTTAGTTATTTCTCGTCTTCTGCTAGCTTTTGAGTTTTTTTGATCTTGCTCCTCTAGCTCTTTCAATTTTGACAATAGGGTGTCCATCTTAGCTCTTTCCTCTCTTTTCTGGTGAGGATTTATTGCTATAAATTTCCCTCTCAACACTGCTCTAAAGGTGTCCCAGAGATTCTTGTAAGTTGTGTCTTCATTCTGGTCAGTTTCGAAGAACATCTTTATTTCTGCCTTCATTTCATTGTTTATCCAGTCGACACTCAGAAGCAAGTTGTTCAGTTTCCAAGTGGCTGTGTGGGATTGAGTGTGTATCTTGATCCTGTGTTCTAGTCTGATTGTGCTGTGGTCTGATAGACTGTGATGATTTCTGTTTTTTTGCATTTTCTGAGGAGTGATTTGTTTCCAATTATCTGGTCAATTTTATAGTAAATGCAATGTGGTGCTGAGAAAAATGAATATTCTGTGGATTTGGGGTGGAGCATTCTGTATATGTCTATTAGGTCTGCTTGCTTCAGTTCTGCATTCAAGCCCTGGATATCCTTGTTAATTTTCTGTCTTGTTGATCTGTCTAATATTGATAGTGGAGTGTTGAAGTCTCCCACTATTATTGTGTGGGAGTCTAAATCTTGAACTTTGATTCTTTACTTCATAAGTAAATTGGACTTCAGAGAAGTTAAACAACTTTTCTAAGATAATAGCATATAAGAAATTGCAGAAATAAGTCTTAATACTGTATCCAATAGAGAACAGTCTGGTCACTTGTAGATATTCTATGCTGCCTTTATGTGCTCTTAGTAATAATGATGTAGTGGTTGTCTCTAAAGAAATGCACCATGTCCCAAGACCCTGCTAGGTGCTTCATCGTGGTGGCCACTTCCAGTAGTCAATTTCTACCCCAATTTCTGCTTTTAATTAGGGAGGCAAAACTTTGTAAGATTATTGAGACTGCACCAGGAAAGTTGACTCCCTATTTTCCAGAGCAAAATTAGCCTTTTGGCCATTTGAAACAGTCTAGCCTTGAGTCACAACAATGGAGACCATAATAAAGGGATACATAGTTGCAGAAGTTATTCTGACCACACCCTTATTCTCTCATCTTCAGAGTCAGAGGAAAATTGGATGGTCATACAGCATTTGCTTGCTTTTCTATTTATGTGATATTCCGTTAATGAGAGTTAAGGACATGGTTTTAGCTAATCAAGAAATTAGTGTTTTATATTTCTGTGTATTATATATTATATATAATATATAAAACACTAATTTTTACATGTCTATTATATCTATATATATTACACACACCACCCAAAGACAAAGGCAATTAGGAATTCAGATAAAAGCAAAAGGGGAAAAAACTCATTATTTTTGGAGAAAATGTCACTCGCCAAAGCCAGAATGAGTGCAGATGCTGGTAGCTTAAGGATAAAAAAGTGACATGGGAAATTCAAAATGATGTGATAAAAGCTCCTTAATCAAAACACAGTTCTTGCTTCCAACACAAATGAGATAGAGAAACCCTTGAGAGGAGGGAGCAGAGGAGAAGCACAATCCAAAGCTAGAGAAATGTTTTTGCTTGAGAATGAATCACTGACTGCAGAAAAATAGTAAAATATGCTGATAGGAAGTAATTTTTATTTATTGCTCAGTGGACATACTTATTTAAGCACCTTCCATGTTCTAGGTTCTATAGCAGTTAGAAATTTAAAGACTAACTTTAGTGGAGGGAAACAATAGGAAAACTTTGTGATTGATGGGTGATAAAGATTTGTCCAGGGCACACATCTGAAATCCAGCACCTATTGAGACTGGAAGTAGAAGGAAAAGCTTCTCAGAAGAGGCTTCAGCTATTCTAAGGCTTGAAGAATGCATAAGAGTTACCAAAGAAAAGAAGAAAAAGAACATGGAGTTAAATATGCTGAAGGCATTTCAGGAGCAATTCAATTAAAAATCAAAAGGAGATCTTAGGTTAGTGGTTTCCAGCCTGTGACATTTTAAGACGAATCTACAGAATCTATAAAATCTACATTTTGTCACATTGAAACAAAATGTGTATGTTCCCCCTACTTACATTGACTCTCATTTGGTAAGAATAAGCCCCTGAAATAATGGCTGTTGTAAAGGAGTAGGACGACCACTGGCTGCAGAAGTAAAATTATTTGGCCTTAAATCCTTGCTCTACAACTTCTTCCTGTGTCTTCTGAGGCAATGACCTGACTTCCTTTATTCTCCATGCAGTCATTGGCAGCAACCTGATAGGTGTATTGAGGTGAAAAAACTGATGTGATACATGATTAAATGAGTATAAAGCCCTATTCAAATTCAGTGCATATGAAGTATTGATATTAGAATTATTATTAATGCAAATGGAAGAACATGAAACTTGGAATCTGGTGATATCAAATGTGCGACATTAGGCAAGTTGCTTAGCCATTCTGAAAATCATATTGCTTAGTTATTTAAAAAGGAAAACTCTTTCAAACTTTGTAAGATTTTTTTAGGAATTAAATATGGCAACATCTTAAAAAAACAAAACGAAACAAACAAAAAAAAAGTCTAACACCTAGCACAGACAAGGACCCTACTAAATTTTACTTAAATCTGGGTCTGAAATACCCATATTGCAGAAACAGAAAATTGTATACAAAAATGTGCTTTAATTAATAATAACTGGAAAATAATTGTTTCTCTGTGTTCGGTATCTTAGGCATTTTTACATATACTTTGTCATTTAGTCCTAAAGATCACCTTTTTATTATTCCTATTAATCAGGCGAAGTACAGTTACTTCTTTTTTTTTTTTTTTTTAATCGCATTTTAGGTTTTGGGATACATGTGAAGAACATGCAAGATTGTTGCATAGGTACACACATGGCAGTGTGATTTGCTGCCTTCCTCCCCATTACCTATATCTGGCATTTCTCCCCATGCTATATCTCCCCAACTCCCCATTCCCTGCTGTCCCTCCCCTATTTCCCCCCGACAGACCCCAGTGTGTGATGCTCCCCTCCCTGTGTTCATGTGTTCTCATTGTTCAACACCCACCTGTGAGTGAGAACATGCAGTGTTTGATTTTCCGTTCTTGTGTCAGTTTGCTGAGAATGATGGTTTCCAGGTTCATCCGTGTCCCTACAAAGGACACAAACTCATCGTTTTCTATGGCTGCATAGTATTCCATGGTGTATATGTGCCACATTTTCCCTGTCCAGTCTATCATTGATGGGCATTTGGGTTGGTTCCAGGTCTTTGCTATTGTAAACAGTGCTGCAATGAACATTCGTGTGCATGTGTCCTTATAATAGAATGATTTATAATCCTTTGGATATATACCCAGTAATGGGATTGCTGGGTCAAATGGAATTTCTATTTCTAAGTCCTTGAGGAATTGCCACACTGTCTTCCAAATGGTTGAACTAATTTACACTCCCACCAACAGTATAAGTGTTCCTATTTCTCCACATCCTCTCCAGCATCTGTTGTCTCCAGATTTTTTAATGATTGCCATTCTAACTGGTGTGAGATGGTATCTCAATGTAGTTTTGATTTGCATTTCTCTAATGACCAGTGATGATGAGCACTTTTTCATGTTTGTTGGCCTCATGTATGCCTTCTTTTGTAAAGTGTCTGTTCATATCCTTCACCCACTTTTGAATGGCCTTGTTTGTTTTTTTCTTGTAAATCTGTTTTAGTTCTTTGTAAATTCTGGATATTAGCCCTTTGTCAGATGGGTAGATTGAAAAATTTTTTACCATTCTGTTGGTTGCCAATTCACTCTAATAACTGTTTCTTTGTTGTGCAGAAGCTGTGGAGTTTGATTAGGTCCCATTTCTCTATTTTGGCTTTTGTTGCCAATGCTTTTGGTGTTTTGATCATGAAGTCCTTGCCTATGCCTATGTCCTGAATGGTTTTGCCTAGATTTTCTTCTAGGGTTTTTATGGTGTTAGGTCTTATGTTTAAGTCTTTAATCCATATGGAGTTAATTTTAGTGTAAGGTATCAGGAAGGGTTCCCATTTCTGCTTTCTGCACATGACTAGCCAGTTTTCCCAACACCATTTATTAAACAGGGAATCCTTTCCCCATTGCTTGTTTGTGAGAGGTTTGTCAAAGATCAGATGGCTGTAGATGTGTGGGGTTGCCTCCAAGGCCTCTGTAAGTACTTAATACTTACAGCATTTTTTTTTTTACCATAAGAACATCTTCTTTAGAAGACTTCTAAATGTCCAAAGGTTCTTTGAGTAGTAATAGAAAGGATCTAATGCCTGGCTCTCAAAAGAAGACAGGAGTCCTCATATGAAAGCAGCCCTAGGGAAGCAGCAGCGTCATCTGTCAACCAACATTTAAGGTCTGTGTGAATTACCATAATGGTGCCTTTGAAGAGGCACAGAAATTTGTAAACTCTTAGAACTCACTCAGTAGTTCAGAGAAATAAAGCATATAAACAGATTAGTCTTCTTGATGCAGGGTGTATCGAAGGTAGATTGATAGTGCAGTTATTAGTGTTAGATTAGTTCAGAGAAGATTAAGGCTGCATCTGGCTAAGATGATAAATGAAACTTCCCAGAAGAGCACAGGGACTGAGCAGTGGTTTGAAGAATGAGTCGGATTCTGACAGTCAGAGATGGATAGAAGGTATTCTAACCTGAGGGTTACACATAGACGAACAATGGAATAGGAAATACACACACACACACACACACACACACACACACACACACACACATAGAGAGAGAGAGAGAGAGAGAGACAGACAGAGAGAGAGAGAATGAATATTCTGGGGATGGTGAGCAGGTTCTTTGGACCCAAAAGATCCCAGTGAACCATAGTGAAAATTTGGGTAGGTGGGATAGGACCACATGTGAGGCAGCCTTGACTATTAGGGCTAATAATGATTATGATTGCAACAGTTGTTAACAACTATCATTTGCCAGCACTCCTCATGTCAGAAAGAAGGCCAACACTTAAATATTTAATCCTCCCAATCACCTTTTGAAGTTGGTATTATTATCTGCTTTGTACAGACGAGGAAATTGAGGTTTATGAAGGCTAAGTGATTGTCCTAAAGTCACAAACTAATGAGGATCAGAGCTGGGACCCAAGCCCAGATCTATCTGATTCCAAAGATGTGTTTTTCATGATGATAGTCCTGCTACCCCTCAAAAGTTTTTGGTATTTTTCTTGCAAAGAAAAGGAATTTGCTTAAAAGATTTTACTTGAACCCTTCAAAGTTTTTGAAATATTAATGCTCATTCCTCTTCTTTCTTGACCTATCAGCAGTATGTACCACAGTTGATCAATTTTCTCTCGATATGTTTTATTTGCCTCTCAGGACAAAACACTGTGTTGGCTTTTCATCTTCTTCATCTTCTACATCTTTTTGAAAGAAGAAAAGTTTGTTTTTCCCAACCTGCTAATGTAACAGTGGTTCAACATTTTATTTGCCCTTCTTTCCTCTGTCAACACTCACTCCTGTTTGTTATCTCATCCAAACTAATTGGTTTTATTTTTTAAAAATAAATTTTATTGTATACATTTGAGGTTTATAAGATGATAGTATGGGATACATGTGGATAATAAATAATCCATTATAGTGATTATAGTAAAATAATTATAGAATAATTACTACAGTGAAGCAAATTAATATATTAATCATCTCACATACCTTTTCTAACAGGAGCAGCTAAAATCTATTTGACAAAAATCCCTAATACATTACAATTTTGTAAACTGTAAACTACAACTATGCTGCGTTTAGCTCTTTAGACTTTTTCTCCCATTTTTCTGCTACTTTGTGTCTTTTGGTCTACATCATGCCATTTGCCTCCCCTCCCATCTATAGTAATTATATTCTCTATTTCTGTAGGTTTCACCTTTTCTCCCCCTAGACTCCACATATAAGTGAGATCATATAATATTTTTCTTTCTGTGTCTGGTTTATTACACTTATCTCTTCCGTGTACTGGTGAATCAAAACCTGAAATCTATCCCATACCTCTTTCTGGGCAGTCTAGACTCAGCTGCAGCTGATTTTCTTATTTCTCCGCTTGATTGTCTGAAATTGAATTCCTAGTCCTTCCCCACCCAAACCTACTCCACCTGCAGTCTTCTACAGTTTTATTGGTATCAACTCCATCTTCACCATTGTTTACATCAAAGCTGTGACATCATCTTGAAGTCCTCAGTTTCTTTCACATCCCAGTGTGAAATGATCCAAATATTTGGAGATGATCCAAATATTCAGAATCTGTTCACTTCCACCACCTGCATTGCTGCTACCCAAGTCAAAGTCACCATCATTTTCCACTTGCCTACCTGATGCTGCTTCCTCAGGTGCTGCCTCTGCCCTTCCCCCTTGAAGGTCTGTTCTCAAACAGCAGCCAGAAGATTCCTTTAAACTATAAATCAGATCACTCAATGGCCTTTTACACTGTATCCCTGCCCGCCTTAGTTCCCTCAGCAGCTTCAAAATCACACTGGCCATTTTGTGTTTGCTTTCCCAGTTTGTCATACCTGTTTCTTCTGCCTGAATTGCCCCACCTCAAATATCTGCTTGGCTAGTTCTCTTGCCTCCTTCAGATCTCAAAGCTCATCTTTGCAAGAGAGTCTGTCCTGATCATTCCATGTAAAAGTGGAAAGTGCCAGAGCCCACCATCATGCCCGATTCCCCTTATCCTGATATGACAATTTTTCTTTTTGTTTTCCATAAGACTTATCCATACCATATAAATTACTTAATGATTAATATGTTTATTCTTTATTCCCCCCAGCAGAATGCAAGCTCCTGGGGGAGGACAGATATTTTTATCTATTTTGTTTTATTCTTCACAGTTCCCAAATGGCTAGAAACTGCCTGGTACATAGAAAGTGTTCCATTAATATTTATTGACATTCATTTGAATGTCAAATAAATAAACAGCTACAGTATGCATTTTTCTGTTTCCTTTACTTTGTCTCCTTCTCTTCATAGATACATGTTTTACAAGTGCCCTGGTAGTTTTTTTTTTTTCTCTTCCAAGAAGTGAACATTATGCCTGAACACTTTTAAAATCTTGGGTGGTATATGCAGCGAAGTAAAGCATATTGTCCTCGGGACACAAGTCTTTCTACACCCAAACTTACATTGAGGAGAAAGTATCTGGTACATTGTAAATGTGAATGAAATAAGTAACTGTATTTCAATTATTACAATAAATTGGGAGAATAGATAGCCAAGGGTTGACCTGGAAATATATATAAAGGAAACTGTTGAAAATAACTAATAAAAAGTAACCTTTGGGGTAACAAAATGGCTATGTTTCCTAAATAGTGAGATTTCTTTTGTTCATATTAAGTGATTAAAGGGACAGGCATGCAGAAACATTTATAAGTAGCTGTATTTTTACTATATTTTTTGAATATGTGATGAAAAATGTGGACATCTATGGAAAGCACTATGAAGGAATTATCAGAAATATTGAGATCAATGAAGACTAAACCGTCTCCAAGAAAACAAAACTCACTTTAAATGGTACCACAGGATACAATATCACACACTCACATGTATGTGAGCATTTTCACACATGCAACCCTGATACAGAAATAAAAATCAGCCATGCAGTCTTAAAAAGTTAAAGTACAAGAAATGGAATATAATTAGGCTTCCTTTTGCATATCTGTATTATGTTTTCATGGAAATATCATATGATAAAACTCAGCATAGATTAGGAACTGAAAAGTCTGCCAATCAGAGTTTTCCTGCTAATGAAAATCCCTGGTTCCTGTTTGTAGAAACTCTGTCTTTATAAGTAAACCTCATCACTGTACTCCTAGAATTCTGAATGTAATCTTCTTTGGTGTCGATTGAATTCCTGTTTCAGTGCACTAACTTGCTAGTTTATAAAAGCCTACAATATTCTTTCCCTAAAGCATGTGTTTGTGTGTGTGTGTGTGGTAATTACCAAACTTTTAGTTTAATGAAAGCTGTTCACAGTGATATCTCATAATACCAGACTCTTACCATTCACCCATAGATCCATTTTTCTCTGCCTCCTTCCTAGCAAACTAAGTACTAAAAGAAAAAAATAATCATCTTCTTTTTGATGCCATCTCTATGGCAGCAGAAAACTAATTTTGTTACATCTTGACACATCAGTACTCACTATGTTGGCTATGGCTTTATTTTTATATAAACCTTAAAAAAAGAAAACATTAAACAGTAGTATAACATATTTGTCATTTTTACAGTCATAGTTCCATCCCTTAGTTGAGAAAGGTTACTTTTTCATTGATAGATCCTTCAATGAAATATTAATTTTTGTACCACCATGATTTCACAGTGTGCTGTTATGAAAGTAACTCAAATATTACATATTTAAGTCTTAAGTTTCTCCATAGTGTCAATGAGGGGGAGAAAAAAGGCCAACAAATAAAGTCTTTTATTTGAGAAGAGCCAGTAAATAATTTTAAAACATAGTAAGAAAATCTAAATTACAAAAGGTAAATGGATTTATATTTGGAAAATGACACATTATTCTTTACAAAAATCTCGTTTTAAAAACAGTGTTTCATCAATTCTTCTTGACATCCATAATAATGACAAAGTATCCTTACACATTTTCATATGTATTATTTTCTAAATGGTATAATAAAAGCTGTCAGCTACCCCCTCTGCATACTAACAGAAAAGTGCAATCCTTTGTTCTGTGAGTGACTGCATTTGCACATTATAGAACTATGAAATATTTACAAAGGGAAGGTTAAATCAATACAGCTCTAAAATTTGTACTTCAGTCTTCAGGGATTTATATCATCTTGATTTAATGAACTACGAGGAGTGAGAATGTTGACACACAGAAAAAAAATATTTCGGTTTCTCCTTTATTGTACATACAGAAAGTATTAAAGTAGGATTTGTTGATACCTAAGCAGTAACTAATTATTACTTCAACTATCATTTGAGAAATCCCATGGCTAAAAGCAGATGCCAGCTATCAAAAAAAGAAAAAATATGATGCATACCATAGTAAAGAAATACTGTATCTTCATTTAACTTAGCTTGTCAAAAATCTTTTAAAATATTTTAAATTAATAGTATTTAATTTTTGTAATACAAAGATTAGCCCAGATAAATGAAATTCATAAAAATATAAACAAAGACTACATGTAGTTATCTAAAATGTATTATACTTGCTATATATTATAACAATGTATGTGCGGTTAATGTGTTGCTTATGCTTATATGCCTCATTATATCACAACAAATTTGAGTTGCAAACCTAAATTTTCTTATTGCAGTACAAGACTCTGTTCATCAAACAGAACAGAAATATCTCTTATTAGCAAAAATAGCCAGTCTCACAGTTGTTCGAATGAAAGCATTAATGAGGAAGTATAAGGATTGAATGAGGGAAGCAAAGAGCTTTGAAAAGTATATTTTCTTGATACATGAGACAGAATAGTAAGTGCTTATAAAAGGGCAGAGGATATGTCAAGATGAAAGCTTAGGTGAAATGAAGCTTGCATCTTTTATAGAATTGATTCATTCATTTCAAGTTAACATTGTTACATACATATGTTTATTACATTATATAAACTAGAAAATTATTCAGTTGAAACACCAGACTGTGCTTAGTGGTACTGTTCATAAATGTATTCAGTGCAAATTTACTAATTTACAAGACCCAGTGATTTCAATCTCTTGATATAAAAAAGACCAAGGGGAAATAACAAAATTTTAGTAGACTCATGACTCTGGTTCTAACAGTTATCTCTTCTGTAATCTAAAGCAAGTTACTTTTTCTCCCTGAACCCCAATGACCAACCTACGTAAGTTAAATAAACCTGCTTACCTCACACGACTATTTTAAAGACCCAAAGATGTTATAAACCCTGTTGCAATGTGTTATGTAATTCTGATGAGACATAAAAATCAGTTTTACCTCCATATTATATATTGCTTTAGTTTTTATTGAAACAATCCAACAGTAATTAACACCTATTTATTGAGTACAGATTCCCTGAGCACATACCTGTTAAAAGACAGAAGACCAGAGTCCCCTTAAGTGTACAGCAGTGAAAAGGGGGAAGTCGAAATCAAATTAGAAAGGGGAGGAAAAAATTCATTGCATTAAACTAAATGTAATTATTTAATATTCCTATTCAACTGGAAAGGCTTATCTCATCTTTTATTATACTTCACACGGGCCTCTTAATTAATTAATGATGTTATTTTGCATCTTGGCCAAGGTTCCCCAGAAAATAAAACATTAGATATAGCTCTAAGTGCTAATGTGCAATTAGGGACTGCAGAACCTGAGAGGAAAAGCAGGAGACAAAGAGTGGAGGAAGAATGGATAAAGTGGAAGCCAACATGAAAATGTGTCATCAGGTGGCTGAAAATAAATGCGACCGATTGCTTGATTTCCTGGGACCTTCCTCTGAGAAACCATATTAACTGCATCTCAGGACCATTCTTTGAGTGCACAGACAAAGGGGAAAGAAAAAGAATTTACAACTGGCTACTACCCTTCAAAATGTTTGGTACACACAGGATTAATTCCTGTTAACTTTCAGAAGCTTCCAGTGTTCCATGGCTCTTGGTGAACGGTAAAACCCTGAAGCAGAGGCGAGATAGATGGCATGAGGCGAGACCCTGTTAGATCACATCTGCGTGAAGTTAGTCGGAGCCCATAGCAGAGCTGGATCCACAGAAAAATGAAGCTGAGAAAATCAGAAACAGGATGTAAGAGATGGCTGGTACACCCCACACAGAGTGGTTATTATGTTCCACTTTTATTCTCACAAAAATACCTTATTACTGCTAATCTGCTGATATTCTTATCTTACCACTCAGTCCCCAAATTAACACTGAGCTAAAAATTCCAGCCTACATCAAGTCTCTCTTGTCATGTCATACATATGTTAGAACCAGGCAGTACAAAAGGAAATAGGCCTATTTACTGAACATAGCAAATAAAAGGGAAAATACTGGAATAGCTCTTATTGTACCATTATTTTACTAATAATTTCCAACCTCTAATGGCACAGTAGAAAAATCATAGGATCTTAGTGTTTTCCTCGTGTGCATGATACTAATTACTTAGCACTCTTGAACTGAGACCTGAACACTGTTGAGTGCCCATTAAGTTGCTTTGCTTGTTATTTCAAACAAAAAATCAAGAAGAAAGGATGTGAAATCATCCATGTGAATGATCAAGTGGTATGAGCAAGCTTCAGGAACCCAGGCTTTGTCTGTGTCTCAGCCTCCTTAGAAATAAGTGCCCCTCCCTTTTCAAACTCTTTTAAATTTAGGCAATTCTATTTTCTCCTTGGTCCTCCTAGACTGTTTTATCAGTTAATTATGCTACCTAATAAAAGGAGAGAAAGGGGCTATCTTTATTAGCTAGTTCATGCAGCTAGATTATTTTTTATAGTTATAGACAAGCTAATTCTAAAATGTACATGCAATGGCAAAGAAACTAGTCTAGCCAAAACAATTCTGGTAAAAAAGATGTTGGAGGACTCACATTTTATAATTTTAAACTCAGTATAAAGTTTTGGTGATCAAAACATTGTGGTTTTAGCAAAGAGGTAGGCTCCTAGATCAATAGGACGAATTAGAAAGTTCAGAAATAAACCTATACAAATATACCAATTAGTTTTTGACCAAAGTTCAAGGCAATTCAACGGAGAAAGTATAGTCTTTACAACAAGTGGTGTTGGGACATTCATACGCAATGAAATGGATATCAACATAAACCTCATACCTTCCACAAACATTAAATCGTGATGGATCATAGACCTAAATGTCAAATGTTAAATGTTTAGATGAAAGCATAGGAAAATATCTTTTTTAATTGACATTAAGCTAATAGTTCTTACATATAACACCAACTGCATGATTAATTTTTAAAAACAGATGTTAACCTTCAGCTAAATTTAAAACCTTTGTTCTGCAAAAGATACTATTAAGGGAATGTAAAGAGAAGTTAAGACTAGAATAAATCAATTGCAAATCACTTGAATCTTAAACTTCAAAACTCAATAGTAAGAAAACAACCCAGCTTAAAAAAAAAAGGGCAAAAGATTTGCACAGGTACTTCACCATAAAAGATACACAAAGAAACCAGATAGATGGCAAACAACACATGTACAGATGTCCAACATCATTTGTCATTAGGGAAATGCAAATTAAAACAACGAAGTGATATTACTGAGCCACTACTTGAAGGGCTAAAATAAAAAGTACTAACAATACTAAGGGCTGGTGAGGAAGCAGAGCAACTGGAACTCACATATAATGTGATGATGGCCATGCAAAAGGGCAAAGTCTCTCTTACAAAGTTAAACATACACCTACTATATGACGCAGCAATTCCACCCCTAAATATTTACCCTAGAGAGATTAAAATTTATGTTCACACAGAGCCTATACATGAATGGTTATAGCAGCCATTATTCACATGTGCTCAAACTAGAAACGCAAATGTTCTTCAATGAGCTAATAAGCTGTTATAGACAATGAAATAGTACTCAGCAAGCAAAAGGAACAAACTACTGATAATACTTGGACAGATGTCAAAGTTGCTAAGCAAAGTGAAGAAAAGCCATTCTCAAAGGTTAAATACTGCATGGTCCCATTTATAAGACATTTGTAAAAAGACATAACTGTACTGTCAGCAAACAGAATAGCAGTTGTCAGAAGATGGGGTGGGAAAGGATATTTCTATAGAGGAGTAGTACAGACAAGGTTTGGGGGATGACGAAATGGTCTATAATCTGATTGTGGTGGTCATAATACAAATTCATACAGTAAAGCTTGTAGAACTTGCCACAAAATAGTCATTTTAACCCTACATTAATTTGAAAAAAATATATATATGTAGGGAATTCTGGGAGTAAGTTAACTTCATTCTGCAGAGGAAGATGCCCCCAATGTAGTCCAATGTAAGCTTTCTTGACCACTCTCAGGCAACTTTAGATAATTTTAAGAAAAAAAACTTAAATGATTTTACACTGTATTTCTCCTAAATCTCTAAGATTTCCTATGAATATTTTCTAGGAAGTAACCTTTTAGATTATAAGAATATAATTTATGCCTCAAGTTTTCTGTATTTCAAATTACTACATTTTTTCCAATCAAGATATTATTAATCATTAAATAACATTTGAAAGACATACTTAAAATGTAAAACAACTTTTTAGAAAACAAGTTACTTCCCAAAGCATCTGTTTTCCCCTGTCACAAAATAAATGTTTGTGAAAGAAGCTATAGCATTCTATGAAATGTGGTCAACCTTAGTCAAAATTACAGTGCTTCTCTCTAAGGGTGACCTAAAACACCATCCAGAATGGTAATTTATTGTGATGTCTTTAAAAAGAAATCATTTCTTGTCTATATACAATTGATACTTATTAATACGCAATGTGGTATCTGGACTAAGTCCATGATGCATGATACATATCAGACAGTAATGATTTTTTTAGATTCAACAAAGGTGCATTTTTCAAACCTATGACCTGGAAGTGAAAGACTTTAAATTCCATTAATAATTTCTTGAGACAGCAGCCTCCTTACTGTGAAGTTCAGGGAAAGGTGTGCATCTGTTATTAATATATTACCATAATGTTTCAACCATCTGCCTAAAGAAGAACTAGGATCAGAAGGTATTTAAGTAAATAATCTTTCAGAGAGGGAGACTAATTAGAATGTAAAGTTCCAGAGCCTTTTACCAAAAATCAATACTAGAGCACTAGTATTTTTTCTTCTACTATGGCTTTTTTTTTTTAACACCTATTTCTTTTCAAAAGACTGAGTTTCCAAAATCTACTGGAATAAGCATGAAAATCTATATCTGTGTGCTCTATTCCTAGATTTTGTTTGCTGGTTTATTGGCTTCAATAAACCACACTAGCAGTCTGCCGTTTGCTGTTGTTCTTGATGTGTTACCCAATGTGGGAATAGAGCTTCATTCAAACAGCTTATCTGATAAGACATTCACAGCTGTACACATTAGTTACACCTCTCACAGGTAAAGGGAGAACAAAGTTTATATATAATGGCTTAAGCTCTATTCTAGGAGTGTATTCTTGCATTCCAAAATCCTAGAACAGGTTGGTTTGATTTTGTTTTCAAACCCCTTGGTTGAGCTTTCTGTCTTTACAATGTATTATTCTTCCTTCTGAGTTTGATCATGGGGAAAGAGAGTCCTATCCATTATCCTCCAACTGTGCTGATGTCTTCACCTATCTTAGATCTCAGGACACAATCTTAATTTTTACAGACATGACTCAAGATGCACCTCTGGTTGGCTTAGCTTATCATCATCTCTAGCAAAACTTTTAAGCCTTTAAAATTGCCTTTGTCTTTTGGTTTCTTTAGCCTCATGTCAAAATGAGATGTAGGAGGGAAAGAGAGAGGATAAACTCTCCACATTGGAGCAAAAGAAGAAGTCAAATGCTCAGGCTCACTCAGACCCAAGGTATAGGACTAAGAGAAGTGCTGTGAGAAATTCTTTCACTGGGATGCATTCTATGTTCCAATATGACATGCTGAACTCAGACTTCACATATATCATTTAGAGAGTAGATACTATTCACAAATTGACTTGTTAGTTTCTAGTCCTGGGATATTTATGTTTTCTATATCTTATGGCACAAAATAGACTCAAAAGTTGTACACAGTGAAATGTAGACCTAGTTTGTACCTGAAATTGCACCAAATATTAGGTATGTAGAAATCATCATCACCTGGTCCCTTTCCTCTAGGTGTTTGTATTAAAATGGAGAAGGCTTATCTAGAAAGACTAAGCTACAATAGCAAGACAGAAACATAAACAGACATTCATGAGAATGGTGTGAAAGCCCACAAGAATGATTTACTCTCATACACAATGCAGTCAGGAAAAAATATCAGGCTACTATGACACAGATCGTGGAATCAAATCTGGTAGAGAAGTGAGTAAAGGATATTTCAAACCAAAATTCTTCATCCCACAAAATGTTTCCAGGTAGTTGGTTGCACTTATTTTTTCAATGGATTTGTTACAGAGTAGCATAATCAATGTTCATGTTCAAATGATTAATGGTACTTTAAAACATGTGTGAATATAAGTATTGTTAGTAAAGAGAAAAGAAAAAAACATTCTCTTCCTCAAGAGTAATATTGGCAGTGTGGCAATTCTGGACTTCCTTCTGAACAGTACTGCTTGTTTTCCTAGTGGTGATTTATTGTGCCTATATCAATTCAAGTGCTAATGGATATTTTGTGTATATTCAGTGTCTGCCACAGTTCTAAATGCATTACATATACTGTATTTTCTTGGTTCTAAGATGTATGTTTTTTTTCACATTTTAACCACCTTTGACATTGGAATATGCCTGACACATGATTGCGTATAGTAATTTAATTGGTGGCATTTTATTTTTTCCTAGTGGTACATAAAATAATGCTGTACTTTAAATCATCATATTAATGAGATATCGTAGTAATTCATTCAGTATCTACATCATTCTATGTAAAATGTGCATTTTAAAGAGAAGCTAAGACACCTGCTTAGGTTACATACCTAGTAAGCATCAGAGCCTGTAATTGAATCCAGGGAGTATGGAACTCCAAGTTTGTGCCTCAGACACTGCCTGTAATGCCTCTCAAACAATATTACATATTACAAACCAGACCTTTTGTTCTCTAAGATCACACCAACTGGAGAAAACATAAAACCTCCTATTCATGTTAATCTTTAACAGAAAGTGTTTTTGTAGTAGTGTGGTTAATAAATTACAATAATCATACACAGAAAAAAAATTGTAGCACAAAATGATTAAGATTACCATGAAAGAAATAGAAACCTCCAAACAGTCATGCAAAGACTCCACTATCTTCTAAATGTAGAAGAGTATTACGTATAATTATTTTTAAAATTTATTTACTTTACTTTAGGTGCATACTATATCTGGCATTTCTCCCTATGTTATCCCTCCCCTCCCTCCCCACCCCCCACTGTCTCTCCCCTACCCCCTGCAACTGTTCCCAGTGTGTGATGCTCCTCTCTCTGAGTCCACGTGTTCTCGTTGCTCAGCACCCACCTATGAGTGAAAACATATGGTGTTTGGCTTTCTGTTCTTGTGTCAGTTTGCTGAGAATGATGGTTTCCAGATTCATCAAAGTCCCTATAAAGGACTGAACTCATCGTTTTTTTATGGCTGCATAGTATTCCATGGTGTATATGTACCATATTTTCTTTGTCCAGCCTATCATTGCTGGGCATTTGAGTTGGTTCCAGGTCTTTGCTATTGTACACAGGGCTGCAATGGACATACATGTGCTTGTGTCTTTATAGTAGAGCAATATATAGTTCTTTGGGTATATGCCCAGTAATGGGATCATTCGGTCAAATGGAATTTCTATTTCTAGATCCTTGACAAATCACCACACTATCTTCCACATGGTTGAACTAATTTACACTCCCACCAACTATGTAAGAGTGTTCCTATTTCTCCACATCCTCTCCAGCATCTGTTGTCTCCAGATTTTTCAATGATCGCCTTTCTAACTGGTGTGAGATGATATCTCAATGAGGTTTTGATTTGTATTTCTCTAGTGACCAATGATGATGACCATTTATTCATATGTTTGTTGGCTTCATATATGTCTTCCTTTGAAAAGTGTCTGTTCATATCCTTTGCCCACTTTGAATGGGGTTATTTGTTTTTTCTTGTAAATCTGTTTTAGTTCTTTGTAGATTCTGGATATTAGCCCTTTGTCAGATGGTTAGTTTGAAAAAAAATTTTCCCATTCTGTTGGTTGCTGATTCACTCTAATGATGGTTTCTCTTGCTGTACAGAAGCTCTGGAGTTTAATTATATCCCATTTGTCTATCCTGGCTTTTATTGCCATTGCTTTTAGTGTTTTAGTCATGAAGTCCTTGCCTATGCCAATGTCCTGGATGGTTTTGCCTAGGTTTTCTTCTAGTGTTTCTATGGTGTTAGGTTTTACATTTAACTCTTTGATCCATCTGGAGTTAATTTTAGTGTAAGGTGTCAGGAAGGGGTCCAGTTTCTGCTTTCTGCACATTGCTAGCCAGTTTTCCCAAAACCATTTATTAAACATGGAGTCCTTTCCCCATTGCTCGTATTTGCTGGGTTTATCATAGATCAGATGGTTGCAGGTGTGTGGTGTTTCTTCTGGGGTCTCTGTTTCTCCACTAGTCTAGGTCTCTGTTTTGGTACCAGTACCATGCTGTTTTGATTACTGTAGCCCTGAAGTATAGTTTGAAGTTTGCAGTGTGATGCCTCTGGCTTTCTTTTTCTTTCTTTTTTTTTTTTTTTTTTTTTTTTTTTTTTTTTTTTTTTTTTTTTTTTTTGCTTTGGTTTTTTTTTTTTTTTTTTTTTTTTTTTTTTTTTTTTTGCTTAGGATTGTTTTGGCTATGCGGGGTCTTTTGTGGTTTCATATGAAGTTTAAAGTGTTTTTTTCCAGTTCTGTGAAGAAGGTCATTGGTAGCTTGATGGGGATAGCGTTGAGTCTGTAGATCACTTTAGGCAGTGTGGCCATTTTCACAATACTGATTCTTCCTAACTATGAGCATGGAATGTTTCTCCATGTGTTTGTGTCCTCTCTGATTTCATTGAACAGTGGTTTGTAGTTCTCCCTGAAGAGGTCCTTTACATCCTTTGTTAGTTGTATTCCTAGGTATTTCATTCTCATTGTAGCAATTGTGAATGGGAGTTCCCTCTTGATTTGGCTCTCTGTTTGTCTATTATTGGTATATAGGAATGCTTGTGATTTCTGCAGATTGATTTTGTATCCTGAGACTTTGCTGAAGTTGTTATCAGTTTGAGTAGATTTTGGGCTGAGACAATAAGGTCTTCTTGATATACAATTATGTCATTTGCAAATAGAGACAGTTTGACTTCCTCCTCTTCTAATTGAATATCATTTCTTTCTTTTTCTTGCGTGATTGCTCTGGCTAGAACTTCCAATAGTATGTTGAATAGGAGTTGGGAGAGAGGGCATCCTTGTCTAGTGCCTGATTTCAAAGGGAATACTTCCAGTTTTTGCCCATTCAGTATGATATTAATAGGCTGTAGGTTTGTCATATATAGCTTTTATTATTTTATAATACATTCCATCAATACCTAGTTTATTAAGAGTTTTTAGCATGAAGGGCTGTTGAATTTTATCGAAGGCCTTCTCTGCATCTATTGAGATAATCATGTGGTTTTGGCCTTTGGTTCCGTTTATGTGATGGATTACATTTACGGATTTGCATATGCTGAACCAGCTTTGCATCCCTGGGATGAAGCCTACTTGGTCATGATGGAAAAGCTTCTTGATGTGCTGTTGCAATCTGTTTGCTAGTATTTTATTGAAGATTTTTGCTTCGATGTTCATCATGGATATTGGCATGAAGTTTTCGTTTTTAGTTGAGTCTCTGCCTGGTTTTTGTATCAGGATGATGTTGATCTCATAAAATGAGTTAGGGAGGATTCCCTCCTTTTGTATTGTTTCATACAGTTTCAGAAGGAATGGAACCAGCTTCCGTTTGTACATCTGGTAAAGTTTGGCTATGAACCTATCTAGACTTGGTCTTTTTTTGGTTGGTAGGCTATTGATTGCTGCCTCTACTTCAGCCCTTGTTATTGGTCTATTCAGGGTTTCAGCTTCCTCCTGGTTTAGTCTTGGTAGAGTACAAGTGTCTAGGAATTTATCCATTTATTACTGGTTTACTGGTTTATGTGAGTAGAGCTGTTTGTAGTAATCTCTGATGGTAGTTTGTATTTCTGTGGGATCAGTGGTGATATCCCCTTTATCGTTTTTTATTGCATCTATTTGATTCTTCTCCCTTTTCTTTCTTTTTTTATTAATCTGGCTAGTGGTCTATTTTGTTGATGTTTTCAAAAAAACTAGCTCCTGGATTTATTGATTTTGTTTGAAGGAATTTTGTGTCTCTATCTCCTTCAGTTCTGCTGTGATCTTAGTTATTTCTTGTCTTCTGCTAGCTTTTGAGTTTTTTTGATCTTGCTCTTCTAGCTCTTTCAATTTTGATGATAGGGTGTCCATTTTAGCTCTTTCTCCTCTTCTCTGGTGAGTATTTACTGCTATAAATTTCCCTCTCGACACTGCTCTAAATGCGTCTCAGAGATTCTGGTAAGTTTTGTCTTCATTCTGGGTAGTTTCAAAGAACATCTTTATTTCTGCCTTCATTTCATTGTTTATCTAGTTGACACTCAGAAGCAAGTTGTTCAGTTTCCAAGTGGTTGTGTGGGATTGAGTGTGTTTCTTGATCCTGTGTTCTAGTCTGATTGTGCTGTGGTTTGATAGTCTGTTATGATTTCTGTTTTTTTGCATTTTCTGAGGAGTGATTTGCTTCCAATGATCTGGTCAATTTTATAGTAAGTGCAATGTGGTGCTGAGAAAAATGTATATTCTGTGGATTTGAGGTGGAGCGTTCTGTATATGTCTATTAGGCCCACTTGGTCCAGTTCTGCATTCAAGTCCCGGATATCCTTGTTTATTTTCTGTCTCGTTGATCTGTCTAATATTGACAGTAGGGTGTTGAAGTCTCCCACTATTATTGTTTGGGAGTGTAAATCTCATTTTAGGTCATTAAGAACTTGCTTTATGTATCTGGGTGTCCCTGTGTTGGGTGTGTATATATTTAGGATAGTTAACTCTTCCTGTTGCATTGATCCTTTTACCATTATGTAGGGTCCTTCTTTGTCTCTTTTGATCTTTGTTGGTTTGAAGTCCATTTTATCAGAGACTAGGATTGCAACCCCTGCTTTTTTTTGTTCTCCATTTGCTTGATAAATCTCCTTCCATCCCTTTATTTTGAGTCTGTGTGCATCTTTGTATGTCAGATGGGTTTCTAAAATACAGCACACCGATGGGTTCTGACTTTTTATCCGGTTTGCCAGTTTGTGTCTTTTCATTGGGGCATTTAGGCCATTTACATTCAATTTAATATTGTTATGTATGAATTTGATCCTGCCATTTTGTTACTGGCTGGTTTTCTTTCCCATTAGTTGACTCATTTTTTTCATTGCATTTTTGGTCTTTGCCAACTG
>NW_016107584.1:1042637-1127637 GCF_001604975.1 Cebus imitator
CTGATATCCTTTCTTCTGCTTGATCGATTCAGCTATTAAAACTTGTGTTTGCTTCACATAGTTCTCGTGCTGTGTTTTTCAACTCCATCAAGTCATTTATGTTCTTCTCTAAGCTGGTTTTTCTAGTTAGCATTTCATCTAACCTTTTTTCAAGGTTTTTGGTTTCTTTGCATTGAGTTAGAACGTGTTCCTTTAGGTCAGAAAAGTTTGTTATTATCCATCTTCTGAAGCCTGTATCTGTCAATTCATCACACTCCTTGGTCAAGTTGTGACCCTGTATTGTTGAGGAGCTGTGATCTCTTGAAGGAGGAGAGGTGTTCTGGTCTTTGATGGTTTCATCTTTTTGCACTGTTTTTTTCTCTTCTTTGTGGATTTACCTGGCTGTGGTGTCAGGGAGCTGCTTGATGAGGTCGCTTGTCTGACTGTGGAGGCACTACTGGGTTTCTAGTGACTCCCTCAGGATACTAGGGCGTATAATTATTAATGGGAATTCCCTATTAGAAGTTGTGAAGAATCAGGATAAAAGAACCTGGTGGGAACTGCTGAGGTAACATCAACACTGAGTACATGGTAAAATCAGAAATTACATAAGGCAGAGTATCTCCACTTCAGCCTTCCTGACATTTTGGAACAGGTAATTTTTTGTTGTAGAGGGCTGTCCTTTTTATTGTCCCCTTTATTAGCAGCGTTTTAGTTCTACCCAGTAGATGCCAGTAACACTCCCACAGGATGACAAGTGAAAATATCTCCAGACAGTGTCAAATGTCTCTTGGGAGCAAAATCATCCTCCGCCGAGTACCACAGATTTGACGTATCTTCTATTACTGCATCTATTCGGTAGCACACAGAAGATAATCAATGTGTACTGTTGGTAATAGGAGTGAAGAATAGATGAATGGGTGAGAGAAAGAAAGAAAAGGCAAGAAGGAGGAAAGAGGGAGATAATTAGGAACAAAGGGAATCTAGACTATTTACTAATATTCAATCAATAGCAGTTAATTTTAACTCTAAATTCAGAGACTAGACAGTATTCAATAGCAGTATAAACCAAACAGAAAACTCACTCCTTAATGCAAAATCATATTTAGTAATGCTTTATGTTATTTTAGAAAGGATTTATGTAAAATGTCAATCACAAGAGTGAAAAATAACTGTTCCCTTAGGAGTGCAGTGGCTATAGATCTAATTTTCTTAAGCATATTATGAGTTTGTTTAAAAGAGTTAATAAACAGTGTTATTGACAGATGTATGCTCATTTCATCGAGACAATACCGTAATTGAATTGATAGGTAATGACCCTTTAAATCATAAGAATAAAACCCAAGTGGATTCTTGTATAAACCCCAAGGCAGAATTTCTCTACATTAGTCATATTATTATTATTGATATGCTGTCATGCTGATATTAATACTCCTGCATGATGCTACATCAATAAGGCATTAAAGTTTTTATATTTTCTGTTCTTATGAGGAAGTTTTAGAAAATATAATTAAAAGGAATAGTTCTGTGCTAATATAAACCTATTCCAGATGCATTCATCCATTCAGTAAGTATTTATTGAGAACCAATCTAGAAATTGTGAAATAATTGTAAACTTTTCCTGAAATATATTCATAATAACTCAAATTTATAGTTCACATATGTGTAATTAATATGTTGTTATTTGCATTTTTTTGTTCTAGCTATCTAGAGGTTAGGTTTTTATCATTAATAAAAATATATAGTTTAATTCTGAAGGTACTAAAATGGCCTCCTCCCCCAAGACATTCCACCATTAGCTAAAATAAAGATAATGACATAAAGGTATCTTATTTCAGAGTTGTAGCTACTTTAGCCAACAAGCTGTCTCTCTCGATGCTCAAAACCACTCCGTGAGATTGAGCAGGTTTTATTATTATTATATATCCATTTTAAGATGGGCAAATGGAGATTTTAAGGGATTAAGAGACTAAGCTAAGAATATCACACATTTAGTCAGTGAGAAAAAAATTGAGATTTTTAAAATTCCAAGCACTATTTTATTATATTAATGTTTCATTCATTTTTTATAATAATAGATAAAAAATTATTCTTGCATTTCCATTTAATAAAATATATTCTTAGAGCAGTGTTTCTCCAGTAGAACTGGGTTTCAAAATCACCTGAGTCAGTGAGTCTGGGTAGTTCACAATCCACTTTTTGAGAAATATTGCCTTTAAGGATTAACATATTCATATTTTAATATTTGAAAATGAATGAATACATTAGATTATATGCCCTAGGCTCAGAAAAAATTTTTAGAATGGAGATAAAATAGAGAAAAGGCAAACAGGACAAAAACAGAAGGAAAGGCTGTTAAAAAAAAAAAAAAAAAAAAAAGGAAGCAGGTAGTAACATGAATTCCACCAACTGTATAAATTTGCCTTCAGGAACCATTGCCATGAGCCATACTTTTAAGACTATACTTACCCTCAACCATTGATTTTGAATTAGAAACCCATTTACCTCCAATTGCTTTTATAGTAATGCCAAGCACATAACCAAATTTCCAAAGACTTTTACTTTTTTAGAACTAATCCAATGTCATTTTGATCTTATGTATATATCATAGTAAGCCTTGAAAAATTTAGTGTGTCAACTGTTCTGCATCTTATAAGTTCTTGACTTAGACTATTTATTTAGTAGTCCTGTAAACTTTTTGTAATGTTTATTTTTGTTTTTTTGAGATTGTAATGTTTGTTTCAATGTAAGAGACTACATCATACCCAAAGGTTGAAATTGCAAGCCCACTTAACATCCCATTAAAAAAAAAAAAAAAAAAAAAAAAAAATGTGGTAAAAAAAAAAAAAAAAAAAAGTCAGTATCTAGAAAATAATACATATTTTACATTTAAATGGTGACTTGGCGTGTTCCCAAGATTCTTTAACATACATTATTTTATCTCCTATAGACCTATAAACCATGTAGCAAGAGCCATAGTCTCACCTTGTATAGGAGAACTAAAATTTAAGTGATGTCTCCATGGCCACATGCCTAGAAACAGCACAAAAGCATACTTCATCTGACTTATAAACTAGAAGGCCTTCCTACATAGCATATATCAAATGCTAAAGGGTTTTACAGCTGTCTATGCTTTTTCTATGCCTTCATCGATACTATTTCTTCTGTGGTTACATGATATCTAGGCTCCCTTCTGCTCTTGTTCCTCTACATTTTGTCCCTGAGTCATGTCATCCAAATATTCTTTTTTTTAAATATATATTTTATTGCATTTTAGGTTTTCAGGTACCTGTGAAGAACATGAAGATTGTTGCATAGGTACACACATGGCAGCGTGGTTTGCTGCCTTCCTCCCCATCACCTTTATCTGGCATTTCTCCCCATGTTATCCCTCCCCAACTCCCCACTCCCTGCTATCCCTCCCCTAGTTTCCCACAACAGACCCCAGTGTATAATGCTCCTCTCCCTGTGTCCCTGTGTTCTCATTGTTCAACACCCACCTATGAGTGAGAACATGTGGTGTTTGATTTTCTGTTCTTGTGTCAGTTTGCCAAGAATGATGGTTTCCAGGTTCATCCATGTCCCTACAAAGGACACAAACTCATCGTTTTTTATGGCTGCATAGTATTCCATGGTGTATATGAGCCACATTTTCCCTGTATAGTCTATCATCAATGGGCATTTGAGTTGGTTCCAGGTCTTTGCTATTGTAAACAGTGCTGCAATCAACATGCATGTGCATGTGTCCTTATAATAGAACGATTTATAATCCTTTGCACATATACCGAGTAATGGGATTGCTGGGTCAAATGGAATTTCTATTTCTAGGCCCTTGAGGAAATGCCACACTGTCTTCCACAATGGTTGAACTAATTTACACTCCCACCAGCAGTGTAAAAGTGTTCCCATTTCTCCACATCCTCTCCAGCATCTGCTGTCTCCAGATTTTTTAATGATCACCATTCTAACTGGCGTGCAATGGTATCTCGATGTGGTTTTGATTTGGATTTCTCTAATGACCAGTGATGATGAGCAATTTTTCGTATGTTTGTTGGCCTCGCAGATGTCTTCTTTTGTAAAGTGTCTGTTCATATCCTTCACCCACTTTTGAATGGGCTTGCTTGTTTTTTTTCTTTTAAGAATAAATAAATTTTAAATAATAAATAAATAAATATATTTTAAAAATTAAAATCTATTTTAGTTCTTAATAGATTCTGGATATTAGCCCTTTGTCAGATGCGTAGATTGCAAAAATTTTTTCCCATTATGTGGGTTGCTGATTCACTCTAATGACTGTTTCTTTTGCTGTGCAGAAGCTGTGGAGTTTGATTAGGTCCCATTTCTCTATTTTGGCTTTTGTTGCCAATGCTTTTGGTGTTTTAGTCACAAAATCCTTGCCTATACCTATGTCCTGAATAGTTTTGTCTAGATTTTCTTCTAGGGTTTTTATGGTGTTAGGCCTTATGTTTAAGTCTTTAATCCATCTGGAGTTAATTTTAGTGTAAGGTGTCAGGAAGGGGTCAAGTTCCTGCTTTCTGCACATGCCAGTTTTCCTAGCATCCTTATAAAACAGGGAATCCTTTCCCATTGCTTGTTTTTGTCAGGTTTGTCAAAGATCAGATTGTTGTAGATGTGTGGCATTGCCTCCAAGGCCTCTGTTCTGTTCCATTGGTCAATATCTCGGTTTTGGTACCAGTATCATGCTGTTTTGATCACTGTACCTTTGTAGTATAGTTTGAAGTTAGGTAGCATGATTTGTCCAGTTTTGTTCTTTTTGATTAGAATTGACTTGGGTATGTGGGCTCTCTTTTGGTTCCATATGAAGTTTAAGGTGTTTTTTTCCAGTTCTGTGAAGAAAGTCATTGGTAGCTTGATGGGGATAGTGTTGAATCTGTAAATTACTTTGGGCAGTATGGCCATTTTCACAATACTGATTCTTCCTAACCTTGAGCATGGAATGTTTCTCCATCTGTTTGTGTCCTCTCTTATTTCCTTGAGCAGTGGTTTGTAGTTCACCTTGAAGAAGTCCTTTAGGTTCTTTGTTGGTTTTATTCCTAGGTATTTTATTCTTTTTGCAGCAATTGTGAATGGCAGTTCATTCTTGATTTGGCTCTCTATAAGTCTGTTATTCGTGTATAGAAATGCTTGTGATTTTTGCACATTGATTTTGTATCCTGAGACTTTGGTGAAGTTGCTTATCAGTTTCAGGAGATTTGGGGCTGAGATGATGGGGTCTTCTAAATATACAATCATGTCATCTGCAAATAGAGACAATTTGACTTCCTCCTTTCTTAATTGAATACCCTTTATTTCTTTTTCTTGCCTGATTGCTCTGGCTAGAACTTCCAATACTATATTGAATAGGAGTGGTGAGAGAGGGCATCCTTGTCTAGTGCCACATTGCAAAGGAAATGCTTCCAGTTTTTGCCCATTCAGTATGATAGTGGCTGTGGGTTTGTCGTGAATAGCTTTTATTATTTTGAGATACGATCCATCAATACCTAGTTTATTGAGAGTTTTTAGCCTAAAGGGCTGTTGAATTTTATCAAAGGCATTCTCTGCATCTATTTACATAATCATGTAGTTTTTGTCTTTGGTTCTGTTTATGTGGTGAATTACGTTTATAGACTTGCATATGTTGAACCAGCCTTGCATCCCAGGGATGAAGCCTACTTGATAATGGTGGATAAACTTTTTGAGGCGATGTTGTAGTCAGTTTGCCTGTATTATATTGAAGATTTTTGTATCTATGTTCTTCATGGATATTGGCTTGAAGTTTTATTTTCTTGTTAAGTCTCTGCCAGGTTTTGGTATCAGGTGATGTTGGTCTCATAAAATGATTTGGGAGGATTCCCTCTTTTTGGATTGTTTGGAATAGTTTCAGGAGGAATGGTGCCAGCTCCTCTTTGTATGTCTGGTAGAATTCGGCTGTGAACCCATCTGGACCTGGGCTTTTTTTGGTTGGTAGGCTATTAATTGCTGCCTCAAGTCCAGCCCTTGCTATATTGGTCTATTCAGGATTTTGACTTCTTCCTGGTTTAGGCTTGGGAGGGCGCAAGTGTCCAGGAATTTATCCATTTCTTCCAGGCTTACTAGTTTATGTGCATAGGGTTGTTTGTAATAATCTCTGATGATGGTTTGTATTTCTGTGGAATCTGTGATGATATCCCCTTTATCATTTTTTATTACATCTATTTGACTATTCTCTCTTTTCTTTTTTATTAATCTGGCTAGCAATCTGTCTATTTTGATGATCTTTTCAAAAAACCAGATCCTGGATTTATTGATTTTTTTGAAGGGTTTTTTGTGTTTCTATCTCCTTCAGTTCTGCTCTGATCTTAGTTATTTTTTGTATTCTGTTAGGTTTTGAGTTTTTTTGTCTTGCTCCTGGAGCTCTTTCAATTTTGATGATATGGTGTCGATTTTAGATCTTTCCTTGTTTCTCATGTGGGCATTTATTGCTATATATTTTCCTCTAGACACTGCTTTAAATGCGTTCCAGAGATTCTGGTGTGTTGTGTCTCCATTGTCATTGGTTTTGAAGGACATCTTTATCTCTGCTTTCATTTCATTGTTTATCCAGTCAACATTCAAGGGCCAGTTGTTCAGTTTCCATGAAGCTGTGCGGTTCTGAGTTAGTTTCTGAATTCTGCATTCTAACTTGATTGCACTGTGGTCTGAGAGACTTTTTGTTATGATTTCCATTCTTTTGCATTTGCTGAGGAAGGATTTGCTTCCGATTATGTGGTCAATTTTAGAGTAGGTGTGATGTGGTGCTGAGAAAATGTATATCCTGTGGATTTGGAACAGAGAGTTCTGTAAATGTTTATGAAGTTTGCTTGGTCCAGGTCTGAGTTCAAGTTCTGGATAACCTTGTTAATTTTCTGTCTCATTGATCTCTCTTATATTGACAGTAGAGTGTTAAAGTCTCCCGCTATTATTGTGTGGGAGTCTACGTCTCTTTGTAAGTCATTAAAAACTTGCTTTATGTATCTGGGTGATCCGGTATTGGGTGCGTATATATTTAGGATAGTTAGCTCTTCTTGTTGCATTGATCCTTTTACCATTATGTAATGTCCTTCTTTGTCTCTTTTGATCTTTGTTGGTTTAAAGTCTATTTTATCAGAGACTAAGGTTGCAACTCCTGCTTTTTTTTGCTCTCCATTTGCTTGGTAAATCTTCCTCCATCCCTTTATTTTGAGCCATTGCGTATCCTTGCATGTGAGATGGGTTTCCTGGATAGAGCACACCAATGGTTTTGACTTTTTGTCCAATTTGCTAGTCTTTGTCTTTAGATTGGGCATTTAGCCCTTTTGCACTTAGGGTTAATATTGTTATGTGTGAATTTTATCCTACCATTTTGATGCTAGCTGGTTGTTTTGCCCATTAGTTAATGCAGTTTCTTCATTGTGTCAATGCTCTTTACCATTACTTATCTTATTGGAGCGGCTGGTACTGATTGTTCCTTTCTATGTTTATTGCTTCTTTCAGGAGCTCTTGTAAATCAGGCCTGATGGTGATGAAACCTCTGAGTAATTGCTTGGTCGTAAAGGATTTCATTTCTCCTTAGCTTATGAAGCTTAGTTTGGCTGGATATGAAATTCTGGGTTGGAAGTTCTTTTCTTTAAGGATGTTGAATATTGGCCCCAACTCTCTTCTGGCTTGTAGGGTTTCTGCTGAGAGATCTGCTGTGAGTCTGATGGACTTCCCTTTGTGGTAACTCAACCTTTCTCTCTGGCTGCCCTTAGCATTTTCTCCTTCATTTCCACCCTGGTGAATCTGATGATTACGTGCCTTGGGCTTGCTCTTCTTGAAGAATATTTTTGTGGTGTTCTCTTTATTTCCTGGACTTGAATACTGGCCTGCCTTGCTAGGTTGGAGAAGGTTTCCCATGTTTTCCAGCTTAGATTCATTCTCTCTGTCACATTCAGGTACACCTATCAAACGTAGATTAGGTCTTTTCACATAGTCCCATATTTCTTGGAGACTTTGTTCATTCCTTTTTACCCTTTTTTCTCTAATCTTGCATTCTTATTTTATTTCATTGAGTTGATCTTCAATCTCTGATATCCTTTCTTCTGCTTGGTCAATTTGGCTATTGAAACTTGTGTATGCTTCGCAAAATTCTCATATTGTGTTTTTCAGCTCCATCAAGTAATTTATATTCCTCTCTAAGCTGTTTATTCTCATTAGCATTTTGTCAAACTTTTTTCAAGGTTCTTAGTGTCTTTGCATTGGGTTTGAACATGTTCTTTTACCTCAGAGAAGTTTCTTATTGCCACCTTCTGAAGCCTGTTTCTGTCAATTCATCAGACTCATTCTCCATCCAGCCTTGTTCTCTTGCTGGTGAGGAGTTGTGATCCCTTGAAGGAGGAGAGGTGTTCTGGTTTTGGGTGTTTTCATCCTTTTTGTGCCGGTTTCTTCCCATCATTGTGGATTTATTTACCTGTCATCTTTCTAGTTGTTGACTTTCAGATGGGGTCTCTTAGTGGATGTCCAGTTTGTTGATGATGAAGTTATTTTTTTCTGTTTCTTACTTTTCCTTCTAACAGTCAGGCCCCTCTGCTGGAAGACTGCTGGAGGTCCACTCCAGGCCCTACTTGCCTGGGGATCACCTGCCACAGCTACAGAAGAGTAAGGGTTGCTGCTAGTTTCTTCTTCTGCTATCTTTGTCCCAGAAGGATAACTGCCAGATATCAGTCTGCACTCTTCTTTATGAGGTGACTCTTTGCATATACAGGGGTCAGGGAGCTGCTTGAGGAGACAGTCTGTCCTTTATAGGTGCTCAAGTGCTGAGCTATGAGCTCTGTTGTTCCATTTAGAGTTGCTGGGCGGGTATCCTTAAATCTGCTGCAGCAGAACTCATAACCATTTTTTTTCCCAGGTGCTCTGTTCTGGGAAGGTAGGGCTTTATTTATAAGTTTCTGTCATGCTGCTGCCTTTTTTCAGGGCTGCCCTGCCCAGGGAGGAGGCAGCCTAGTCACAGTCTGCCAGGAGAGGCTTTGCTGAGCTGCTGTGGGCTCCACCCAGCTGTCGTGTGAACTTCCCTGCAGTCCTGTTTCTATGGGTATAGTGAGAACTGCCTTGGCAATGACGGCCCACCTCTGTGATGGTGGACTCTCTCTGTAATGGCAGACTGCCTCGGCACTGGTGGCCCACCTCTGTAATGGTGGACTCTCTCTGTAATGGCAGACTGCCTCGGCAGTGGCACGGCACTTCGTCAATGGGCAATGGCAGACTACCTCAGTAGTGATGGACTGCCTTGGTAATAGCAGACACCGCTCCCCAACAGAGCTGGACTATCCTGGGTTCAGCTGTGCTTGCTGTGAAACTCTCAATCCAGCACAATTCAGATTGCTATTTTTTATGGGGGTAGGACCAGTAGAGCCTTATCACCTGGTCCTACCAGGTGACTCTGTCTCCCAGGCATCCCAGTCACCAGTTGAAATGGTGCCCGGATTTGTGTGATTTCTTGTGTGTAGACCCACTGTACCAGCTGACACAGCTGCTGGAGACTCATGGTGCTTTTTTACTGGGGACTCTCCTGGCCTGGATCCCTATTTCAGTCCCCTTTTTTTCATTTGAAAGGGTGACTCTGTCTCCCAGGCATTTCAGTCGCCAGTTGAAAAGGCACCCAGAGTTGTGTGAGATTTTGTGCAGAGACCCACTGCGCCGGCTGAAACAGCCACAGTGGGGCTCGTGGCACTTTTTTGCCCAGGAATCTCCTGGCCTGGCTCTCTGATTCAGTCCCCTTTTTATCAGTTGAATAGGTGACTCTGTCTCCCAGGTGCTCCAGTCTCCAGCTAGAATGGTGCCTAGACCCTTGTGAGTATTTTTTGCGGAGACCTGCCACACCAGCCAAAACAGCCACACTGGCGACCCTTGGGACTCCTCTGCCCAGGAATCTCCTGGTCTGTGGGCAATAAAAATCTGTCTAGAAGGTAGTGTACACTCGCCCTCCACACTCTTGCTGGGAGCTGCAATCCAAAGCTGCTCCTAATTGGCCATCTTGGATCCCAAATATTCTTTTCCATCTCAATTTATTACCAAGACAGCTTAAATTTGTGTTTTCAACTTCATCTATATATTTATACATCCAACTATCTAATAAATTATATCTCCTTAGATATAATTTCAGGTGTGTCTGACTCATTGTTAAGGAATATGTATAACAATGAAACTGCTTATCTTGTACTCTCTCTCTCTCACAGAGAATGATATCATCGGGAACTCAGTTGCCCAAGATGGAAGTCTGAAAGTCATTTTAGACTATTTCTCCTCATTGTCTAATCCCCACATCCAAATGCACAAGCCACGGTTCTGGTGGATTTGACTCCTAAAATAATCTCTACCATTTTCTCTCCTCTACCACTGCTGTCACTGCCTCCCTTCATCACTTTATTTTATCTTTCTTGAATCACAACAATATTTTCCTAATTGGTCTCTCTGTAGCTTCTCCAATTTCTACTGATCATAGCTGCCAAAAAATATTTTTGAAAACAAATCTGGTCATATTGATTGCATGCCTTCATGAGGAACTTGCCAGTGCTTTCAAATTCAAGATCAACCATTAGTTTAGTTCATGTTTCTGATTCCTGCTCCTATCCCCTGCCTCTCTGCTGACTCATCCTTCCACCCACCATTCTTCTTTGGCCATACGTGACTTTCACTTCAGCTATACCAAACTACTAACAATTCTTCAAACGTTTCATGCATTTTCTGTTTCCCAAACATGCTGGAAAGCCATTTATTCCCTATCTCCATGACCTTGACATAGTTAACTATTTTTCCTCCAGAACTCAGCTCAGTCATCACATTTTACAGAAAAGATTTTTCTGTCTATCTAACCACACTCTAATTTATATGCCTCCTCATTGTATTTCCATTTATCAAGAGTCATAAGGTGTTCCTACTTTTAAAACATGTACTTATCCTTAAAAGTTCCAAAATATAGGAAAGGTTATAATTATGAAGTCATTGGCCCCATCTAGGAAAACAGCTCACTTTTTAGACTTTCAACTTCTGTGACTTCTAAACTAATTACACAATACTTCAGTACATCAGCTGAACATGAATATTTTAAGCTATTGCTTTGCTCTTGGAAACATTCAGATTTGGCAGTGTTGACATCAGTTTTTCTCTTCAGCATTATTTGTCAATTATTTTGATATATTATTGAATGTCATGGTTATTTTGTAAATAATGTAAAAATTAGCAGAAAAGAAAAAAAAGCTGATACAAGTAAAAATACTGGTTCCACAAATGTAATGAAATTGCAAAAAAGAAAGAAATCAGGAAATTTTTAGCTTCAGTTAGTAACTTACTAGAATTAAACTGGTTGGCAGTGTCCCACTGCAAATAAAAGAACAAAAGCCTTCTGTGAATAGCTGTTGGAAACATATTGTCTTAAAAGAAATGCAGTCATGGAGTTTATAAATTTTTTAGCTTTAGAGAATGGACTTTCCATTATAACTAGTAAGCATATTGCACAAATTTCACACATCGTACTTTCATAGACCTATCTAGGGACACATTATGTTTTATTACATGGGCCTATTTGTACCCATGAAAACTGAAAAGCAATCTAGGTATGCATCAGTAGAATGGGAACAAATTAATTGATGCCACAGCCACTAGATAGAATATTATGCAGCCTTTATTAGGAAGGCTATGCAAGAACCTGAAAACATAGTTATAATTTAGTATTAAATTGAATAGCAAATTAAATATTGTGTGCCTATTACTGATTCATTATATATACATATATATATCAATAATATATATATATATCAATAATATATCCCTATATACATCAATTTTATATATATGTGTGTGTGTGTGTGTATGTATGTATGTATGTCACAATGGAAAATTATTTGAAAGAGTTATATTAAATTTACCAGGCTCTTCAGTTTCAATAGTGAGAATATAGATAATATATTTCTATATTTCAAGATCTTTATGATTGTTATTATTTCTAGAATAAAAGTTTAGAATGAGAATATTTCTATAAGCTCAACATTGGGCAAGGAATAAACATCAATCATAACATAAATATATTGGGGCTTTGTAAATCCTCTATTGAGGGGAAAGCATATTTTCAGTTATAAAGGAGGCAGATGCATATTAGTCAGAAGCATGATTTTGCTGTGGGTAGCTGTCAAGGTGACAAGGGCTAAAAAATACTGAACTGTTCTACTGTCAATTTGTTTACATGGAGCAGTGTTTCCGAGAATTCCCTTATCACATCATTTCAGCTTAGAGTTGGCTGAAAGTGAAGTTGCATGAGATTTGAGAGATAGAGGTGAGACACCAGCCATTACACTCTGAATATCAACATTGGTTGGTGGCAAGAAGAGACAGGTGCCAAGGATCTCTGACATGTTCCAGTTTGCCTTCCTCTCCTACTCAGTAACCAACTGTTACTTACCAACTGTTGGCCATAATAACCAACAGAGGCCCCAGGCCTATCACCACCATTTAGATGTGCACTAACCCAGAAAGGCAGCAGTCACAAAGTACCAGCTTCCATTGATGCCTATACCAGTCCTCTTTATGGTCCCACTCTAGTAGTGTGATATGACTGGCTTCCAGAATTTCCAGCACATTCTGATGCATTCCCTTATACTAGAAATAGCTAGGGATATTTCTCTCATCTTCTAACATCCACCCTCCTTTGGAACACTATTGCCAGAAAGGATATAAGATCTTATATCTATAATAATTTCCTTATACCAGGATATACTTCTGTGTACCAAACTAAAGCAGTTATTGATACCAGAAGCTGATAGTACCATAAAATTCTAAAATATGTGGACCAGCAATAGACAGAAATTATGAGTGTCTTACTGTTAGAAAAGGCCTGGAAGACAGACAATTTCTATAAAGGCTGAAGAAAAGGGGATCTAACATGGAAAATTAAGCTTTCCAATAATCACATATAATCTAATTGGAATAGATGGTAGTACTGAAAAGTAGAGGTTAAGTTTCCTCCTAAAGCAGTATATGTTACAGATGAACTCTGATTAGGGAAATGGTCACTCCAAGGGTGCTTGTTAAAATAATGTGGATTATACCTAACCTCCAGAATTTCTGCTTTAGTCATCAAGAAAAGGTCCAGGAGCCTACATTTTGTTTAAAAAGACCCGAGAGGATTGCATTACCAATGAACCAATGACCATTAGAAACCCAGTCATAGGGAGGGAGATGGTCATAGTGGAAAAATTAAATAAACTGGCCAGGTCAATGGAAAATGGAACACAGGTCAAATTTCACTTGAATTTATAAGCAAAAATTCTAGATATGTGCATTAGGTTGAGGAAAATGCACATAAATAAGTCATTCACCAAACAGAAATTTAAAATAATATAAGGCATCCTCCAACTAATAGTTATTGTCATTTTTTTGGTGGATGAGGGTACTTGAGTATATATTAATATTAACAAAGTAGCACCAAGAGAATGTAAAAGAAACAGAAATGTAAGCACAAAAGGTAAAGTAGTAGGATTCTAAAAAGGAAAAGAAAATCACTCATAGGTGGGTGTTGAACAATGAGAACACATGGACACAGGTAGGGGAGCATTACACACTGGGGTCTGTTGGGGGAAATGGGGAGGGACGGGGGGTGGGGAGTTGCGGAGAGATGGCATGGGGAGAAATGCCAGATATAGGTGAAGGGGAGGAAGGCAGCAAATCACACTTCCACGTATGTACCTATGCAACAATCTTGCATGTTCCTCACATGTACCCCAAAACCTATAATGCAATTAAAAAAATCAGAGTGATATAGATATTTAGTCATACTATAATCTCTTCATGTAATTGCATGTAAAATATCAGTTTTGAACTTCAAGAGATTAATCTTACTAGGAGAGAGACAGAGCCAGAGGTAAAGTCTTCTTACCATATCTGAAAAAAATCATTTGATCAATTGGTCCTCCTAGGAGTCAATGTCATTTCTCACAGTCTGAAGTTGCTATTGTCTTTGAAGCAAATAACTTACTCTTGTTAAAGTATTTTATGAGAACTACAGCAAATTAAAGATGATCTAAAGAAATTGATATGCCTGCTATGATGTTCAAATTCTATGTGTCAATTTGGCTAGGCTATGGAGCCTAGTTGTTTCTTCAAAGACTGATCTAGATGTTGCTGTGAAGGTATTTTGTAGTTGTGATTAACATCATCGGTCAGTTGACTTTAAGTAAAGAAGATTGCTCCCAACATTGTGAGTGGATCTTATGCAATCAGTTGAAGGCTAAGAGTGAAGCTGATGTTTCTCAAAGAAGATATTTTGCCTCAGGACCATGACAACATAGAGGTCTTGCCTGAATTTTCAGCCTATCTGCCTGCCCTATAAAGTAAGGACTCAAACTGCAATGTTAGCTTTTTTGCCTGCGGTAACAGCTTGCCAGTCTGCCCTAAAGATTTTGGATTTGTCAGCCCCCACAATTCTGTGAGCCAATTCCTTAAATTTCTTTATGAGTATATCTGTCTACACACACTGTATACACATGCACATACACATGTCCTATTGGTTCTTTTGCTGCTGACCGATATGCCTCCCAGTGAGCAGCAGAGGCTATTTCCTTCCCATCAAATCTGTGCAAGCCTTTGTGGGGTTATTGACCAGTAAAATGCAGTGGAAGTGATGTTCTCAGGACTTCTGAGGTTACATCATAAGAAACCTTGCAGCACTCACCTAGGGTTTTCATGACACTCACTCTTGGAATGCTTGCTCTTGGAAGCCACAGCCTAACTCACATGGAGAAGCATGTGTAGGTTCTCTGACAAACAGTTCAGCTAAGCTCCAGCTAAAGCCAGCACTAACTGCCAGCCACGTGAGTGGCCATCTTGGATGTCTGGATGACTGCAGCATCATGAGAGACCATGAGCAAGAATCACCCCAGTCAACCCACAGCACAAAAATAATGATATTTTAGCCAATACATTTGGGAGTGATTTGTTATATAGTAATAGATAACTTGAGTGATGAAAAAGTGAAAGGAAATGCCTCAAATAGTGCAACCAGGAAGAGAAAATTAAACATTTCTTCTTCTCAGAAGAAATGCCACAGAAAAATTATTATGGACCCAAGGGACAAAGATTTAGAATTAACTTATTTTTTATTTTATTTTTAATTTGGCTTCTTGCAAGTGAGAATTAAAATACAAATCTGAACACTACCCAAAGCACATTATTTTAGATCATAAATTTCTCTGCCAAGAGATATATAATCTTTAAAACACTACTCACAGAGAACTGTATGGTGAAAACTGAACACAAGTAAAATCTGTACAGGCCAAAGGGATTTTCTGTAATAATCTGCAAGATAATGCTACCATCTAATCAACCTAATTTGCAAAATGCCAAAAGCCCATATGTAATCTTGGGTAATGATTAACATAGATTTCTTAAAGATGGGCAAAAGCAAAAAGTAAATTATTTTAATTTATGGATTGAGTATTATGAATTCTGGGAAAATGTGCATTTTGTCCTTTTTATGTTTTTCTAAAGAAACTAATTTATATGATGCTTTTCAGAGACAAGGTAAGGATGACAATGAATATCAGATCCTTATTATTTGGGGTACGATTACACTTAATGGAATAATCATCACCTAAATCAGAATTTATAAGGATCAAATGGGATGGAAGTGTGTTGATTTTAAAAATAAAGGGAAAGATATGAATGTTGATCTTTTTAGAAAGGGCAATGTTTTTATCTTTAAGATCTCTTTTGGCTATGATAGATATAGAGGTAGAAAAAGACATAGAAATAGGTGAGGACATAGTCGGGGAGCTCTAGAACGTGAATAAAGGCTATCCTTTGTGCTCATGTAATTTCTGGATGTAGTTAAATGGAGAAATCATGATCCACACAACTGGAACTGTGTGGGTTTAGTCTCAAAGACCCAATTTCAAGGCAGAATAGAAATGAATGATTTTCACACTGATTCTCACTTCTTATGCCGAAGGCTAGAGGTAGTAGAGTTGTCTCAAACCTAAAGACTATTCTATTAAAAAATGAAAAGTAAGGTTTTAAAGCTCAGGCTCTCTTGCAGTTACCTTGAGCCTTATGAAATCAGTTATACTTTACAGATTAAAATCTTAAAAACATGTACAATTTAATTCTACAGCCCCTTAAACTAAATCTTTTTCTAACACTGACGTGAGGAAGGGGAATTATATACACCTTGAGGCATTAACTTCAAAATTTTCCTCAACTGGGGAGAGAGTTACACCAGGATATTTTCAAAAATCTATGTCAAAAGGAAGATTAAGAGCTTCTATGCTATTTCTTTTTTAATGTTTAAGAAATTTTTCATCTATTCCTAAGAAATGGAGCTGTATCTTTGCTAATGTATGTCCATATAAAGAGACCATTCAGAAAAAAATGTATTTGCCTTTCCCTTACCACCATGTTAATTGTGCATACAATAATTACCTAATGAGTCAGGGCAGCTGACTCAGCATATCCTTCCCTTTTGTATATTAGCTCAACATTCCAAAATTCAAAGAATGCCATGAATCAGAGCATTCATGCATTGATATTTTGAAGGAAACAATTCTGCATAACTTTTAAAGTTGTATGACAGATAAAATTAGTGAAAAGGGGGTTTCTGTGCTGTTACTCTCCATGGGAGAAAAAAAAAACAAATTTTTATCAATCTTTGTGTTATTTCAAAACACTCAGTACTGAAAGGAATCCTGCTGTGTAAGAAAGACAAAGTACAGTAATGCGACAAAAATATTTTTCAAAGGAAAATAGCCTAATGAAAGTAGTTTGATGCCATACAGCTAGCCCCAATGACTTCTTGCATCATAGTTTGTCAGATGTTGAATACCAGAATGCTGTTTGAACTGTGTCATTCCAAACAAGAGACAATGAAATGCTGAACTTGGCAGCAACACATTCTCTCCCTCTTCCTCACTCCCAATCTTAGAGGTTAATAGTGTAACGTTAGATGTTTTTGTTTTTTTTTTTATTTTTTTGAGACAGAGTCTCGCTGGGTTGCCTAGGCTGGAGAGCAATGGCATGATCTGGGTTCACTGCAACCTCTCCCTACCGGAATCAAGTGATTCTCCTGCCTTAGCGTCCTGAGTAGCTGGAATTACAGGCATGTGCCATCATGCCTGGCTAATTTTTGTATTTTTAGTACAGACGGGGTTTCACCATGTGGGCCAGGCAAGTCTTGAACACCTGACCTTGGGCGATCTGCCCGCCTTGGCCTCCCAAAATGCTGGAATTACAGGTATGAGCCACTGTGCCTGGCCAGGTTTTTAAGATATATTTAAAAAATATTTTCCCAAAGACTTAGTCGTTCATTTGTAGTTAAATGACATTGGGCTGTGAGGCATGGGGGTCACGAATGGAAGCTCTAAATGCAAAGTCTTCCTGAGAACAGTCTCTGTCGTAAAACCCATCTCTACAGTGACATCTCTAAGAAGGTTAACACTCTTTCGGATTAAGTGCCCAGTGGAGAATTTGAAGCCCCAGAGTTAAGCCAACGTAATCAAGATTGGAGGTTTTAGAGAGCAAACAAAAGGGTTTGTGGAATTGAACTGGGTTAACAACTTTCTCTCAAATCATTTGATACGATATGTTTTAGCATATTCTTTCTATCTATACCATTTATCTCTATCAATCTATCAATCATCTATCTATCTATCTATCATCTTGTGCAGCCAAATAATATAAAAACACTCCGTCATGAGGGTAGGCAACTGTGCTTATAGAAGGCCAGGAAGCTAGAAAGTTAAAGTGCAGAGAACAGGAAAGAACTGGGCCAGTTGTATCTCTAAACCTGTAAGCAAGCCCATGTTTAGCTGCTTGCCACTTGAAAGCCAGACATGAGAGATGAGGGTTGGTGGGAGGAAAATCAAGTTTATCTGAAGATCCAACAAACTGAGAAGATGGTGAACTAGCATTCTAAAGTACCATGTTACATTTTTTCAGGTTGACCAGAGGGTTTTTATGGGAGGGAAATACAGGGAAGAAGATGGGGTTGTTATCAAGAGGGAACTAATGATCACAGATACCTGGGGGCTAGGGAGCATCCAGCAGGGTTGGGAACTTGTTTATCCTTGCTCGGGTCACAGTGCTCTTATAAATCTTTAACAAAACATAGTTGCTTATATACTTCTTTAATCCCAGAGTTAATTTTAAAAATTTCATGATCACTGTTTTTGCATATTATCTCAGTGCTCTAAAATTATCCTAGCCTACATGCAGGAATGTGTAAAGTCCCCTTAAATAAAATGAGTTAGTTACATTAGATCTTTTGCTGTTTGACTATTACAGGCTTTGTACTGTAAAGGCCAGGGAGTCTTCTAAGCTCACTTGAGTCACAGTACCTTCAAGAATTTGAGTCAAAACAAGTAAAACAAATGGGGCTTTTGTTTCTTTTTTTACATTTTACTTTTTTTATTTTAAGGTGGAGAAAAATTTTATTTATTATTTTATTTTTAAAATGTATTTATTTTACTTTAGGTGCATACTGTATCTGGCATTTCTCCCCATGTTATCCCTCTCCACCCTCCCCTCCCTCCCCATCCCCCGCTGTCTTTCCCCTACCTCCCCCCAACTGTCCCCAGAGTGTGATGCTCCTCTCCCTGAATTCACATGTTCTCATTGTTCAACACCCACCTATGAGTGAGAACATATGGTGTTTGGCTTTCTGTTCTTGTGTCAGTTTGCTGAGAACGATGGTTTCCAGATTCATCCAACTCCTAAAAAGGACATGAACTCATCATTTTTTATGGCTGCGCAGTATTCCATGGTGTATATGTACCACATTTTCTTTGTCCAGTCTATCATTGTTGGGCATTTAGGTTTGTTCCAGGTCTTTGCTATTGTATACAGGGCTGCAATGAACATACATGTGCATGTGTCTTTATAGTAGAACGATGTATATTTCTTTGAGTATACAGCCAGTAGTGGGATTGCTGGGTGAAATGGAATTTCTATTTCTAGATCCTTGAGAAATCGCCACACTGTCTTCCACAATGGTTGAACTAATTTACACTCCCACCAACTGTGTAAGAGTGTTCCTATTTCTCCACATCCTCTCCAGCATCTGTTGTCTCCAGATTTTTTAATGATTACTGTTCTTACTGGCATGAGATGATATCTCAGTGTGGTTTTGATTTGCATTTCTCTAATGACCAGAGATAATGAGCATTTTTCATGTTTGTTGGCCTCATATATGTCCTCTTTTGAAAAGTGTCTGTTCATATCCTTTGCCCACTTTTGAATGGTGTTGTTTGTTTTTTTTTTTCTTGAAAATCCATTTTAGTTCTTTGTAGATTCTGAATATTAGCCCTTTGTCAGATGGGTAGATTGAAAAAATTGTTTCCCATTATGTTGGTTGCCAATTCACTCTAATGATGGTTTCTTTTGCTGTGCAGAAGCTCTGGAATTTAGTTAGATCCTGTTTGTCTATCCTGGCTTTTATTGCCATTGTTTTTGGTGTTTTAGTCATGAAGTCCTTGTCTATGCCTGTGTCCTGGATGGTTTTGCCTAGGTTTCCTTCTAGTGTTTTTATGGTGTTAGATTTTACGTTTAAATTTTTGATCCATCTGGAGTTAATTTTAGTGTAAGTTGACAGGTAGGGGTCCAGTTTCTGCTTTCTGCACTTTGCTAGCCAGTTTTCCCAACACCATTTATTAAACATGGAATCCTTTCCCCATTGTTTGTTTTTGTTGGGTTTGTCAAAGATCAGATGGTTGTAGATGTGTGGTGTTTCTTCCGGGGTCTCTGTTCTGTATCATTGGTCTATGTCTCTGTTTTGGTACCAGTACCATGCCGTTTTGATTATTGTAGCCTTGTAGTATATTTTGAAGTACAGCTGTGTGATACCTACAGCTTTGTTCTTTTTGCTTAGGATTGCCTTGGCTGAGGGGTCTTTTGTGATTCCATATGAAGTCTAAAGTGTTTGTTTGTTTGTTTTTTCCAGTTCTGTGAAGAAGGTCATTGGTAGCTTGATGGGGATAGTGTTGAATCTATACATTACTTTGGGCAGTATGGGCATTTTCACGATACTGATTCTTCCTAACCATGAACGTGGAATGTTTTTCCATCTCTTTGTGTCCTCTCTGATTTCCTTGAGCAGTGGTTTGTAGTTCTCCTTGAAGAGGTCCTTTACATCCTTTGTTAGTTGTATTCCTAGGTATTTTATTCTCTTTGTAGCAACTGTGACTGGGAGTTCACTCTTGATTTGGCTCTCTGTTTGTCTGTTATTGGTATATAGGAATGCTTGTGATTTCTGCTCATTGATTTTGTATCCTGAGACTTTGCTGAAGTTGTTATCAGTTTGAAAAGATTTGGGGCTGAGACAATGGGGTCTTCTAGATATACAATCATGTCATCTGCAAATAGAGACAGTTTGACTTCCTCCTTTTCTAATTAAATATGCTTTATTTCTTTTTCTTGCCTGATTGCTCTGGCTGGAACTTCCAATATTATGTTGAATAGGAGTTGGGAGAGAGGGCATCCTTGTCTATTGCCTGATTTCAAAGGGAATTCTTCCAGCTTTTGCCCATTCAGTATGATATTGGCTGTAGGTTTGTTGCATATAGCTTTTATCATTTTATGATACATCCCCTCAATACCTAGTTTATTGAGAGTTTTTAGCATGAAGGGCTGTTGAATTTTATCAAAGGCCTTCTCTGCATCTGTTGAGATAATCATGTGGTTTTTGTCTTTAGTTCCATTTATGTGGTAGATTACATTTATGGATTTGCGTATGTTGAACCAGATTTGCGTCCCCGAAATGAAGCCTACTTGGTCATGATGGATAAGCTTCTTGATGTGCTGTTGCAATCTGTTTGCTAGTATTTTATTGAAGATTTTTGCTTCGATGTTCATCATGGATATTGGCTTGAAGTTTTCGTTTTTAGTTGAGTCTCTGCCTGGTTTTTGTATCAGGATGATGTTGATCTCATAAAATGAGTTAGGGAGGATTCCCTCCTTTTGTATTGTTTCATACAGTTTCAGAAGGAATGGAACCAGCTTCCGTTTGTACATCTGGTAAAGTTTGGCTATGAACCTATCTAGACTTGGTCTTTTTTTGGTTGGTAGGCTATTGATTGCTGCCTCTACTTCAGCCCTTGTTATTGGTCTATTCAGGGTTTCAGCTTCCTCCTGGTTTAGTCTTGGTAGAGTACAAGTGTCTAGGAATTTATCCGTTTCTTCCTGGTTTACTGGTTTATGTGAGTAGAGCTGTTTGTAGTAATCTCTGATGGTAGTTTGTATTTCTGTGGGATCAGTGGTGATATCCCCTTTATCTTTTTTTATTGCATCTATTTGATTCTTCTCCCTTTTCTTTCTTTTTTTATTAATCTGGCTAGTGGTCTATTTTGTTGATGTTTTCAAGAAACCAGCTCCTGGATTTCCTGATTTTTTGAAGGGTGTTTTTGTGTCTCTATCTCCTTCAGTTCTACTCTGATCTTAGTTATTTCTTGTCTTCTGCTAGCTTTTGAGGTTTTTTTTTTTAAAATCTTGTTCCTTAGCTCTTTCAATTTTGATGATAGGGTGTCGATTTTAGATCTTTCCTCTCTTCTCTCATGGGCATTTATTGCTATAAATGTCCCTCTCGACACTGCTTTAAAGGTGTCCCAGATATTCTGGTAAGCTGTGTCTTCATTCTGGTTGGTTTTGAAGAACATTTTTATTTCTGCCTTCATTTCATTGTTTATCCAGTTGACACTCAGAAGCAAGCTGTTCAGTTTCCAAGTGGTCATGCAGGTTTGTGTGTGTTTCTTGATCCTGACTTCTAGTCTGATTGTGCTGTGGTCGGATAGACTGTTATGATTTCTGCTCTTTTGCATTTTCTGAGGAGTGATTTGCTTCCAATGATGTGGTCAATTTTAGAATCAGTGCAATGTTGTGCTGAGAAAAATGTATATTCTGTGGATTTGGGGTGGAGTGTTCTCTATATGTCTATTAGGTCTGCTTGCTTCAGCTCTGCATTCAAGCCCTGGATATCCTTGTTAATTTTCTGTCTTGTTGATCTGTCTAATATTGATAGTGGAGTGTTGAAGTCTCCCACTATTATTTTTTGTAACTCTAAATCTTGTTTTAGGTCATTAAGAACTTGCTTTATGTATCTAGGTGCTCCTGTTTTGGGGGTGTATATATTTAGGATCGTTAACTCTTCCTGTTGGATTGATCATTTTACCATTATGTAGGGTCCTTCTTTGTCTCTTTTGATCTTTGTTGGTTTGAAATCCATTTTATCAGAGACTAGGATTGCAACCCCTGCTTTTTTTTGTTCTCCATTTGCTTGATAAATCTTCTTCCATCCCTCTATTTGTGTGTGTGTGTGTGATGGGTTTCTTGAATACAGCTCACCTATGGGTTCTGACTTTTTATCCAGTTTGCCAATCTGTGTCTTTTGATTGGGGCATTTAGGCCATTTACATTCAATGTTAATATTGTTATGTGTGAAATTAATCCTGCCATTTTGTTACTGGCTGGTTTTCTTTCTCATTAGTTGACTCATTTCTTCATTGGATTTTTGGTCTTTGCCAACTGGTTTCCTTTTGCAGTGACTGGTACTTGTTCCTTTCTGTGCTTAGTGTTTCTTTCAGGAGCTCTTGTAGGGCAGCTCTAGTGGTGACAAAATCTCTCAATAATTGCTTCTCCACAAAGGATTTTATTTCTCCTTCACTTATGAAGCTGAGTTTGGCTGGATATGAGATTCTGGGTTGGAAGTTCTTTTCTTAAAGGATGTTAAATTTTGGCCCCCACTCTCTTCTGACTTGTAGGGTTTCTGCCAAGAGATCCACTGTGAGTCTGATTGGCTTCTCTCTGTGGGTGACCTATCTTTCTCTCTGGCTGCCCTTAGAATTTTTTCTTCATTTCAACCCTGATGAATGTGATGATTATGTGTCTTGGTGTTGCTCTTCTTGAGGAATGTCTTTGTGGAGTCCTCTGTATTTCTTGAATTTGAAATTTGGACTGCCTTGCTAGGCTTGGGAAGTTCTCCTGCATAATATCCTAGAGCATGTTTTCCAGCTTCTATTCATTCTCCCCATCATATTCAGGTACACTGATCAAGCGTAGATTAGGTTTTTTCACATAATCCCATATTTCTTGGAGACTTTGTTCATTTCTTTTCACTCTTTTTTCTCTTGTCTTGCCTTCTTTTTTATTTCATTGAGTTGATCTTCAATCTCTGATATTCTTTCTTCTGCTTGATCGATTTGGCTATTAAAACTTGTGTTTGCTTCACATAGTTCTCGTGCTGTGTTTTTCAACTCCATCAAGTCATTTATGTTCTCTCAGCTGGTTATTCTAGTTAGCATTTCGTCTAACCTTTTTTCAAGGTTTTTGGTTTCTTTGCATTGAGTTAGAACGTGTTCCTTTAGGTCAGAAAAGTTTGTTGTTATCCATCTTCTGAAGCCTGTTTCTGTCAATTTGTCACACTCCTTGGTCAAGTTGTGATCCTTTGTTGTTGAGGAGTTGTGATCCCTTGAAGAAGAGGTGTTCTAGTCTTTGATGATTTCATCTTTTTTTGCTGGCTTTTTCTCATCTTTGTGAATTTACCTGGCTGTGGTGTCAGAGAGCTGCTTGATGAGGTCATTCGTCTGCCTGTGGAGGTACTACTGGGTTTCTAGGGACTCCTTCAAGTTACTACGGAAGCTTCCTGTGTCTTTTTGTTTATACTGGGAGATTAGTCCTGCCTCTTCCACTGACCTGTAGGTGCTGCTGGGTTGTCAAGAACGCCGTCCTGTTGCTACATAGGCTTCCTGTGTTTTTTGTTAAAACATGTAGCCCAGTCCCACCCCTCTAGTGGTGGGCTGTACCCTTCCTCCACTGGGCTGGATTATTCAGGGTTCATCTCAGACTGTGGCACTGGCTACGTAACCCACTAGAGTCAGAGCCTCAGCCCTCTGGGGTTTGTGGGGGAGGTTAGGGACCCACCCAGCCACACCCGGCAGTCTCCCTCTTTCAGCTTCCTCTTTCTCGGGTCATGGGTTAGGGACCCGCCCAGCTGCTCCCACTTACAGCTCCCTCTCTCTCGGGGCAGGGGGAGGGGGTGATAGCTCAGTCTGCGGGCTCTTATTCAGGGCTTATGGACTTATGCATTTGCTTATATCTGTGCACCAATTCGGGACACCATCCTGGATTATTATTCAGCTCTGCACTTGTAATTCCTGGTGCTTGACTAGCAAAGATCCCCTGTTCTGTGTTTTGCTGAGGCTTTGGGGGAAGCGCTATATCTGGACTGGAGCACCAAAGGTGGAGCTTCAGGCTTGCTGGTCAGATGTACTTTCTGGGTGAAGCAGCACTCCTCCCCCGCTTGGTCTGCCCTGAGTGGGCTTTGCTCACCCTTGGACCAGACCCGTTGAAATGTACCTGGTACCTCAGTTGGAGCTAGGAGATCTCTGGATTTCTGTGTCTCTCACTGGATGTTGTGCACTGGAGTTGTGTCTTATCGGCCATCTTGGATCAGATCACCCTACTTTTTAATTTTTGTGGGTACATGGTATATGTATTTATGGGGTACATGAGCAACTTTGATATAGGTATGCAATGCATAATAATTACATCATGGAAAATGGTGTATCTGTCACTTCAAGCATTTATCTTTTGTGTTACAAACAATCCAATTATACTCTTTTAGTTATTTTTAAATGTACAGTAAATTATTATTGACTATAGCCACCCTGTTGGGCTATCAAATACTAGGTCTTATTTGTTCTTCTATTTTTTTTGTACCCATTAACAATTCCTATCTCCCATCTACCAACCTACTAACCTTCCTAGCCTCTGGTAACCATTCTTCTACTCTCTGTCTCCATGAGTTCAATTGTATTGATTTTTGGATCCCACAAATAAGTGAGAACATGTGATATTTGTTTTTCTGTTCCTAGCTTCTTTTACTTAACATAATGACCTCCAGTTCCATTCATGTTGTTGCAAATGACAGAATCTCATTATTATTTTCTGACTGAATAATATTTCATTGTTTATAAGTTACACATTCTCCCTGTCCATAAATCTGTTGATGGAAACTTAAGTTACTTCCAAATCTGGGCTATTGGGAACAGTGCTATAACAAACATGGGAGTGCAGACATCTCTTCGATATGCTAGTTACCTTTCTTTTTGCTATACACCCAGCAGTGGCATTTCTGGATTGTATGGTAACTCTATTTTTAGTTTTTTAAGCAATTTCCTAACTAGCATCCACAGTTGTTGGATTCATTTACATTTCCCCCAGTAGTGTACAGGGTTTCCTTTTTCACATCCTCGCCAGCATTAGATATTGTTTGTCTTTTGGATATAAGCCATTATAACTGGCATGAGATAATATCTCATTGTAACTTTGTTTTGCGTCTCTCTGATGATAAATGATGGTGAACACATTTTCATATGCTTGTCTGCCATTTGTATGTCTTCTGTTGAGAATGTCTATTCAAAATATGTTTCCATATTTGAATCAGATTATTAGTTTTTTCCCTATAGTGCTGTTTGAGCTTTTTTTGTATTCTAATTATCAATCCCTTGTCAAATGAGTAGTTTGCAAATATTTTCTCCCATTCTGTGTGTTGTCTCTTCACTTTGTTGATTGTTTCCTTTGCTATGAAGAAGCTTTTTAATTTGACATGATCCCATTTGTCCATGTTTGATTAGGTTGTCCTATGCTTATGGGGTATTATTCAAGAGTTTTTTTGCCGACCAATGTCCTAGAGTGTTTTCTCAATGCTCTCTAATAGTAGTTTCATAATTTGAGGTCTTAGATTTAATTCTTTTAAGTATTTTGATTTGTTTTTTGTATATGGCAAGAGATAGGGGTTTAGTTTCATTCTTCTGCATATACATATCCAGTTTTCCCAGCAACATTTAATGACAAGACTGTCTTTTCCACAGTTGTTCTTGGCATCTTTGTCAAAAATGAATTCATTGTATGTGCGTGGTTTTGTTTGTTCTCAATTCTGTTCTATTGGTTTATGATATGGTTTGATGTGTCCACACCCAAATCTCACCTTGAATTGAAGCTCCCATAATCCTCATGTGTCATGGGAGGGACACAGTGGAAGGGAACTGAATCATGGGAGCAGTTACCCTTATGCTGTTCTTGTGATACTCAGTTCTCACGAGATCTGATGGTTATATAAGAGACTTTTCCCCCTTTTACTCATACTTCTCCTTGCTGCTGCCTTGTGAAAAAGGATGTAGTTGTTTCTCCTTCTGCCATGATTGTAAGTTTCCTGAGTCCTCAGCAATCATGCTAAAGTGAGTCAATTAAATCTTTTTCCCTTTTAAGTTACCCAGTCTTGGGTATATGTTCATTAGCAGCATGAGAATGTATAAATACAATTAAATTGGTACTGCAGAGAGTGGGATGCTACTGTAAAGATACTGGAAAACATGGAAGGAACTTTGGAACAGGGTGACAGGCAGAGGTTGGAACTGTTTGGAAGGCTCAGAAGACAGAAAAATGTGGGAAAGTTTGGAACTTCCTAGAGACTTGGAGGGCCCAGAGAGAGGACGATGTGGGAAAGTTTATAACCTCCTAGAGATTTGTTGAATGACTTTGACCAAAATGCTGATAGTGATATGAAATTCAAGCTGAGGTGGTCTCAGATGGAGATGAGGAAATTGTTGAAAACTGGAATAAAGGTCACTTTTGCTATGCAAAGAGACTGGTGGCATTTTGCCCCTGCCCTAGGATCTATAAAACTTTGAACTTGAGAGAGATAATTTAGAGTACATAGCAGAAGAAATTTCTATGTGGCAAAGTGTTCAAGAGGAAGCAAAGCATAAAAGTTTTAAAAATTTTCAGCCTGGTGATGCAGTAGAAAAGAAAAACCCATTTTGCGGAAAACCCACAATGCAGTAGAAAAGAAAACCCATTTTGCAGAAACTCAATCTGGCAGCAGAAATTTGCATAACTAACAAGAAGCCAAAGAATCACCAAGACAATGGAGAAAATGTTTCCAGGACATGTCAGAGACTTTCATGTCAGCCCTTTATATCACAGGCCCAGAGGCTTAAGAGGGAAAATTGGTTTAATGAGCTGGCCTCAGAGCTATCCTGCTGTTCTGTGAAGCCTCAGGACTTGGTGTGCTGCATTCCAGCCATGGCTATAAGGGGCAAACATGGAGCTCAGGCTGTTGCTCCAGAGGGTGCAAGCCCCAAGCCTTGGCACCTTTCATGTGGTGTTGGTCCTGTGGGTGCACAGAAGACAACCACTGAGGTTTGGGAATTTCCACCTAGATTTTCAGAGGGTGTATGAAAATGCCTGGATGTCCAGGCAGAAATCTGCTGCAGGGGAGGACCCCTCATGGAATATCTCTGCTATGGCAGTGCAGAGGGAAGTATGTATGGGGTTGGAGTCCCCACACATAGTCCTAAGTGGAGCACTGCCTAGGAGAGCTGTGAGAAGAAAGCCACCATCCTCCAGACCTCAGAATGATAGATCTACAGACAGCTTGTATCATGTGCTGGGAAAGGGGCTGTACCCTGCATAGCCACAGGGGCAAAGCTGCCCAAGGCCATGGGAGCTCACCTCTTACATCACCATGCCCTTTTATGAGACATGGAGTCAATGGGAGACATGGGATCATTTCGGAACTTTAAGGTTTAATTACTTGCCTATTGGATTTCTGATTTACATGGGGCCTGTGGCGTCTATCTTTTGGCTAATTTTTCCTATTTGGCATGAGTGTATTTACCCAATGCCTGTATGTCCATTTTATCTAGGAAGTAACTAACTTGCTTTTGATTTACAGGCTCATAGGCAGAAGGGACTTGCCTTGTCTCAGATAAGACTATGAACTTAGACTTTGGGGTTAATGCTGAAGTGAGTGAAGACTTTAGGGAACTGCTGGGAAGGGTATGATTGGTTTTGAAATGTGAGGACATGATATTTGGAGGGGCCAGGGGCAGAATGGAATGGTTTGACTGTGTCCCCACCCAAATCTCATATTGAATTCTAGTTCTCATAATCCCCATGTGTCATGGGAGGAAACTGGTGGGAGGTAATTTAATCATGGGGGCAGTTACCCTCATGTTGTTCGTGTGATAGTGAGTTCTCATGAAATCTGATGGTTTTATAAAGGGTTTTTTCTCCTTTCACTCAGCACTTCTCCTTGCTGCCACCATGTGAAGAAGGACATTTGCTTCCCCTTACACCATGATTTAAATTTCCTGATTCCTCACCAGCCATGCTGAACTGTGAGTCAATTAAACCTCTTTTCTCTATAAATTACACAGTCTTGAATATGTCTTTATTACCAGTATGAGAACAAACTAATATATATGTATGTTTGTTTTTATGCCATTTCTGTGTTGCTTTGGTTACCATAGCTTTATGGTATAATTTGAAGTCATGTCATTTGATTCCTTCAGTGTTTCCCTTTTTGTTTGGGATAGTTTTGGCTATTCTGAGTCTTTTGTGGTTCCATATAAATTTTATGATTGTTTTTCTATTTCAGTGAAGAATGTCATTGATATTTTGAAAAGGGATTGCATTGAATCTGTAGATTGCTTTGGGTAGCATGGACATTTTAACAGTACTTCTTTTAATTTATAAACATGAAATATATTTTCATTTTTTGTTTCCTCTTCAATTTCTTTCTTCAGTGTATTCTAATTGTCATTGTAGAAAATCTTTTACTTCCTTGGTTAATTCCTAGGTATTTAATTTTATTTGTGACTATTTCAAATGAGATCACTTTTAAAATTTCTTTTTCAGTTTGTTTACTGTTGGCATATAAAAATGTTACTGATTTTGGTATGTTGATATTGTATCCTGCAATGTTACTGAATATATCAGCTAGCAGGTTTTAGAGAAATCTTTAGAATTTTCCAAGTATAAGATCATATCATCAGCAAAAAAGGATAATTCAACTTCTTCCTTTCTAATTTGGGTGTTCTTTATCTCTTTCTCTTGACTAATGGCTTTAGATAGGACTTCCAGTACTATGTTGAATAACAGTGTTGAAAGTGGGCATTCTTGTCATGTTCCAGATCTTAAAGGAGTGGTCTTCAGTATTTATTTGAAGTTTTTCTTCTTTTTTGATGTAGGTGCTTATAGTTATAAATTCCTGCCTTAGTACTTTGCTATATCCCATAGGTTTTGGTATTTTGTGCTTCCATTATCATCTGCTTCAAGAAATTTTTCAATGTCTATCTTAATTTCTTCATTGACCCACTTGTCACTCAGGAGCATATTGTTTCATTTCAATGTGTTTGTATAGTTTCCAAAATTCCCTGTTATTGATTTCTATTTTTATTCCATTGTGATCAGAAAAGAGGCTTGATATTATTAATATGTTTTGACTGTTTTAAGACATGTTCTGCGAGCTAACATATGGTCTATCCTTGAGAATAATCCATGTGCTGAGGAAAATAATACATTCTGTAGCCATTGTTAAAATGTTCTGTAAATATATATTAGGTCAATTTGTTCAAGAACTTTTAGATCCTTACCTCGACCACACAGAAAAACAACTAATAAAGGACATTTTATGCATTTTATTTTCAAACAGCCCAAACAACTAAATACAGTATAGACTGTCTCAAATCAATTCTATCACTAAATGTCTTCAACTTGAGAAAAGATATTATTTAAGTATATTAGTACAAATCTTGATTGAAAAAAAATTATCTGCCTGATTTGAAAGGTCAAGAGTGGAAGTAAAAATAAAAAATTAAACATTTTTTGAAAGTAACAAGGAAAGCAGACCCCATACACCTGTTGCTGAGGGGCTACAGTTGTATAATGTGCTGCAGGATGAGGGTTGGCCAGTTCCTATCCTGGATGAATCAGACAATGTCTCTGGAATATGTCCAAAGAAGGGCTGTGTCTGACTGACAATGAGAGTTGAAGGAAGAAGGTTATGATGAAGAGGGGCCAGAGGCAGGCCAGATGTGCAAGCTGAAATGATGAGTGTAAACCAGCATGCAAAGGAAGCCTACCACTAGAGAAAAGGGATGGAAGAAGGAAGACAGAGATAAATGAGAGCCCCAGAAAGGAGACAAGTTCCTTGAGCAGCAGTCTCCATTTTTTTAAACAATTAAAAAATGACACGCAAAAAGAAACAATCATCTTAACATTATAGCTTCCTGTGCTTAAAGACACTAGATTCATCAAGTATAGTGTACTCTAAATATTTTCAAGTTAACTGCTATCAATACCCTGTTTGGCTAGCCCCAACTTTTCTTTATCGTCACCCATTCTTTCTTTATTCTTTTCTGTCTCAATAACCAGTCTTGTAACTATTGAAGTATACTTCACCAAGAAACACCTCATTCTTCCCTTGAGAGTATATGGGATGATTTCAATGTAAATGCAGTAGCTACCTTATTTCCAGGTACTGATCTCTAAAATTGGTGATTGCAGAGTTAAAAGTCTCCTTCTCACACTCTAACTTCAAAGTGAAACTACATCTCATTCAACTTTCATTTGTGGCACCTAGCTAGGATTACAGTAAATGTTAATTAAAATGTATTGGCCTTTGAAATTAAATTCAGAACAAGATTCTTCCTGAAAATGAATGAATCATTCTAGCTAAATTTATATAATAAAACCAGACTTTTTGACTTGTTTTATGATATAGCTTTTGAATTAGAATAAACATCTAAAATACTTGCTTATTCAGTAAAATAAGGATGCAATATATGATCATAAGTTTTTATCTTTAAAATCAACTCAAGATGATCTTTTAATCCTTTAAGGTGTAAAGAATCTGGGTACCAATGGGATTGTTTATCAGGTCAACTATGACTTCCTCCAATCAGAAGTCACTTCAGAAAAAAAAATATGTTTACCAGTTTGTATGCGTGTGATTCTGTATATGCAAAAGTTCTACACTTTAGCTGCCATACCTTAATAAAGTACTAGAAAACACATCAACATCAATCACAATCATCTTTAACAGCCACTGTGGAAACCGTGGTGATTTTACAGCAATATTTTATGATCTGAGATGGCATCTAGCTATTCACCATTTGCAAGAATCCTGCCCTTGAATGTTGAAGAGTTAATATCTCCTAAGTATATTCCCCTGCATGGTGAATAACTAGGGCAAAACACCTATTTTATCATTTGGATTTCTCATTATTTTGGATCATTTATGTAGTCTTGTTCCAGAATTACCCATTTCCATCTAAACCATAAAGCACACACTTGCACACACACACATACAGATGCATGCACAAATCACACAGAAATAGAAGCTACTCCAAAGCAAAACAGGTGAAATTCCTTCAAAAATCACATGAATTATTTGGCTTTACTGCCATCCCACATTTTTAAGACCATGTAAATCATCTCAGTAAACTGAAAAGAAGATGAAAGTTATGATTTTCTCTCCAATAAAATGTGGACTGCATGCAACTCTTCATTTACAACTACATTCATTGTGAGCAACTTCCCCAATTTAGAATCTGGAAAAATAGCACAAAGAACACTCACATCTCTCACCACTGAGCCATGACTCTAGCTCCAACAAGCACGTTACTTAGCAGCAGAGGGTAACTTCTGGAGTATTTCTATTGAGCCCATCTCATCATTTCCAGAATTGATTCCAAGTAATAGTAAAAGGGTGGCCAGACCATACAGGGGGGAAAAAAAAGCTCAGAAGGAGATACTTTTAGAGACTCAAATTCAGATTTTTCTTTTTAAAGAAGATTTTGAAGGCTACTTTTGAAGTAAATAAGAGCGATTTCTATTTGTTACTTGGTTGTGGGCTTCACAGAGTGTTTTCGAGATGCGTTATTTCTCCTCATTTGATTGGCCATGTGGGGAAGCCCAGCCCCAGAAGGTGTTACCATTTCTTCATCTACAATGAGGGATCTGAACCTCAGATATTTTCGTCGATTTATAAAAATCTTTCAGGGAATAAGTGTTCAAATCAGGATTAGAACCTGGGATGCAGGTATCTAATCTGGGGCTTTTCAGAGCCCTCCGTTTCTACATAAACAAGTCTACGTTTGATAGCTTAAAATGTTAAACGGAGAGCAGGAATAAGAACCCCCCCCTCCGCCAGCACTATGTCTCCAATGTTCCACAGTTATTCATATTCTTCCCTAAGCACCTAATTTAGTTCTGAGAGTAGCTTAGACCCAAGGGAGCATTTGGTTCACTGATGTTTAGGACATTGTGCACTCCCTAGCCATTGGGTTTAATGTTTCCTATTTTATAACTCCAGGCCTAGTCCCACCTCTCTGCTGGATTGCATTGTCCTGAAAAAATATTTATATGTACCTAGGGATTCCAGTAATGGCCCAATAAAAAATTCAATAAAGAAATGTTTTAATCAAAATACTCTGTCTGACATCACAGAGTCACCAGAATTCTCATTTAAAATTGGAGCACATCGCTGAAAAACGTTGATTGCTGTTGTAACCTCACTGGTTTCTAAATGCATTCTATTCATGCTCTGCTGTTGATGGAACTGGCTACTGATGTGTATCCTTAGAAGAACCTTTTTGTATAATGAATAAAGAATCTCAGAAACACATGAAAAAGGCTTACCATCTCTCCTAGCAATCATGCCAGAAAAACAGAGAAAGGGCAGCCATCCCACTTCCTTTTGTTGGTTATAATGATCATATGAGCACCATAAAAAAGAATAATATATCCTTAAGAGGAAAGAAATGTCCTTTTATTCCCCCTGAGCAACTGCACATGCAAGTTTCTTAAGGTATCTTTTCAGTGCAAGCTGTAGGTCCTTTTCCAAGGTGAATAAAATCCCCACAAATGCCTGCAAGGAGAGATGTTCCCGATGCCTCCCTTGGGCATTTGCTGAGCTAGCCAAAGTCTGCACTCAAGCTATAGATCACTTTGGCACCATTAAAGAATTACAGGGAGTCACATGATCTTGTAGGAATTAATCACTGCTTAACAGTATGTGCTCCTGTGTTTATGAAGTCATTTGGAATATCTGCATGTAACCACTGGCTGGTGAGTCAAGAATCTGCAGGTAATGAACCATGGGATTGTGTTATGGTTGAGCTAGGGAATGTTCCAATTGGTAATTAATATGCTAACAGTGAAATGTATTTCTTATAGAGAAAGTTACATTCATAATTTGAAAACTTTCATAAACCACAGAGAGATCCTATTTACATCATATTTTGCCAATATAGATCCTCACAAAGGATTTCAAGGTGGGGACAGGGTAGTATCAAAGATAAATGCTCTCTGGCATTACTTGACAAATAACTATTAAAAGCATTGTTCATATAGGCATATGCCTGCATTTTTTCTTCAAGAACCGCTCAAAAATATTAACTAAAGAATATAGATTAAATTTCAGTTTCAAGTATTTGCCATCAATGAACTACAACTGCAGGTTATGGCCTACTAAATCTTTAACAACCCTAAAGAAACTTTGGCAAAACATAAATAAAATGAAAGGAAAGGAAAAGAGGAGAAAAGAAGTGGAGATAAAAAAAAATTAAAATTAACCTTATGCATTTTATAAGCAGATAATAGCAGTTAGTGGTTAAAGAGTACAGTGAATATTAAAATCAATTGAGGGAGTCCCTTCCTGGATTTCTCAATTATACAGTTTTTCTTACTTATAAATATTTATCTTGCATGTGTGATTCAGATGATATACTCAAACATCAATTAGCCTCCCAATAAAAGACAAGATGTAAAGATGAGAGGATTTATGTAAGGCTCCTGAGCTGTATGCTGCCAATTCATTTCTAGTTCAAGTTGTTTATCATTATTGTACCTCATTTTTAAAGTGTTGAAGAAGTTTTTAAACAGATACTTTTGGAATTTACATGTAACAAGTACCCTAGAAGGAAGGTACTCAACTTAATACTAGAATTCTGGAATAAGCACTAATCGAATCATTGAGAATTTTATAGAGCTGAAGTAATGCACATTGCTTCCATTTCTGGTTTTAAATTTGTACCAAGAAAGATGAAAAATAGATAAGAAATAATTTGTTTTCCTTTCTTCACTCTTAGATCTTTAAGAATTATTACATTTCCAAATAATTAAGATATAATCTCATATGGTTCTGTTTGATTAGCAGTGGAAATCATCACCTTCAAATTATTTTTCTCTTTTTAGCCTACATTTACTTTGATCATGCTATGTTAGAGAAATAAACTCAACATAACCAGTAACCATAAAGATATGCTTCATGTAGCTACCAAGCTTTCCTGAGTCAGGATTTAGATTTTCAGTTGGTGAACCTCCCAGGCAAGTCTCCGAGTTCCAAAATATTAGAATACAAAAGTATCCATTCATACTCACATAGGCATAGACTATCCTACCATCATCTTGATATGTGCTGGTTATATTATAACAAAAATATCTGAAGTTAATGTGGGAAATAAGAAACTAGTACTAAACACTGATACATTGTTTTTATTAGAAAATAAATATATTTGGAGTCAGAATTGTTTCCCTCCTTAGCCAAGAGGGGAGACAGAGAGAGAGAGAAGGGGAGGGGGGGAGAGAGAGAGAGAGAGAGAGTGAGAGAGACAGAGAGAGAGAGTGAGAGAGACAGACAGAGAAGGTGCTTTTCAGGGAATGAGATCTAAGAATGTCTAGGTCCATGAGAAAGTTTGGAACAAGATGTGAGTTGACTTATTCAGACCCTGTTTAACTTTTCTAGTCCAAAGATATAGGATCCTTTAAGGATAACCATGTATCTATTAAATCAAAGATGAGAATATCTTAGTCTCAACCTTCTCTTAGAATCAAACCGCCTTTTGCCTCTCATTCTGTTTATAGCTTGCAATGCTGTCTCTGCTATCCAAAGGTAGTCAGTCAACCCTGAAACACTTTCTTTGGAAGCAAAGTCAGCAGGGGAAATGATTTCCTCGTGCTATTGAGACCCACCTCTTGCCAAGAACTTTTGCTGCAAATCAAGAAAGCAACTTCCCATGTGGTCATTTCATGCTTCAGTTCTACTGAATTTTTGGTGCTCTTTGAACCCTGATTTGGAATTGAAATTCCATTTGCTTGTATTAAGAGTAGTGGGGGAGAATATCTGGAAATGCATTTGTGTTTAAACGTGAGTCCTCCAAGTTGCTCAATGCTTTGGTCTTGGTTTTATGAAGAAAATTAAAATCAACTGGAATGGCCTGGCTGCCACAACTCAAATCAGAATCACTTTGATTCCTGGCCTTCCAGCCTTGACTTGCTCTAATGTAATCTTGTCTGCTGAAGCAAGATGTGTGACCACTGTGTTATTATCTGCATTTCAGCTCTAAAGCCCTAACAGTGGGGCTTTCTCTCTCCAGCATACCTTTCCATCTTATTACACCAGGCTGTGAAAGTGAACCCTGGCCTCTCTGTTGGCCCCTTCTGCAGCTGTTCAGCCTATATCCTGAATGTCCTGGCAACCTCTTCAAATGCCACTGTTATGCACATTCTCTTGCAATGCAAGGGTAAATAAAAGTTACATGCCTATCAGAAAATCAAGAGTTTCAAGTAAATATAAGTTCTCTCATCATCTCTAATTGTCACTTGCTGTGGATGTCAAACTGACAGAGTAGCAGAATCTAATTTCCTTGTTTGATTCACCATGAAATTAAACTGAACTGACAATTTTTATTTTCACCTGGCAAATTCGTCTGACACTATTTAAATCTAGCTAATCAAGTACAGTTATCTGCTCTGCACACTCATCTCTCCCACCACACCTCTGATTTGCAGTATCCTACTTCCTGAACTCCCTCCGACAGCCGTGCGTTGGATTACATTTACAGTTTTAGAAGGTGTAAAGGAATGCATGAATGTGGTTAGCCAAGGTGCCAGCAAATGTATCATGTCACAAAATTACTACTGAAAGATGAAAACAAAAAGAGTGAAAAACAAAACTTCTGAATTGCAGCACTGTTCAGAAGCCCAACCAGTTGGCTGGTTTAGTGAGGCCTGTGCTCAGTAGAGTAGAAAATGTAATTCTGAAGTTAACTGACTTTTAAGGAAAAAAAAAAAAAAAATGCTTAACCTCTGTAAAAATAAAAATCACTGTTCAGATACAGTCAGCATGATAGTAGGAAGTGCTGGATACATTTGTCTGAGGAAATGAGGTCATCTGGTAGTGTGGGAGTGGCCATTGATAGAAAGAACTATAATTTGAGTTTTCAAAGATAAGGAAGGCTTCACCTTTTGGAATCATTAGATACCGTCTCAAAGAAAAGGTTTTTGGTATTTCAGGGCACAAAAACTGACTATAAGGCTCACCAATTAGCCATTGGCAATTATGAGCATCTAGGAAGGGACAGTTTCAAGGATCATCAAAGAAGGAAGGAACCGGGACTTAGTTAATCCAGAGAACAACTAAATGGTTTTTCTGGTGCCTGGATCCACCAGGAGAAGTATATTAGCTTGGCCCAAAGCTAGCAGATATATCACATTTTTACCTGGAAATATCCTTCAGTTTCAGGCCAGTTTCCAGATTTCTAAGCTCATTTCTACATGCACCTCGCCTTTCTTTACTCTGAAACTGAAATGAAGATCCATGAGTTTAACACAAGCCCCAAGACACCTTCAAAGATAAACAGAAACTCTGGGTTGATTTCATGTTTGGGACAGAATCTAAAACATCTCTCTATGGTTACTGATTAAGAAACATGTAAGAATCTGATTAAACATGAGTTCCAGCCCTTAGAAAAATACATATGAGGAATAATTGGCATATAATTTCACAATGTATTCATGTACCCCTTGAAGCCCTTACATTATCCAAAAATAATCATAGCTACAATTGTGGGAGGACATTTTCTATATGCTGGACATTGTGTTAACACTTTAGAGAGAGCTCACACCATCTTGCCTGGTCTCTTCAGCCCTTCTGAGATGACTCATTAAATTAAAAACTCCAGGCCACTTATCTTGAGGAAGTTACGTGGAATTTTTCTTGTGACAAGCTGCTCAAGCATAAATAAGCATCTGCAAGTAGGAGTGCCTGCCATTGTAACTTTAATTTAGGGCTTCTATTTTAAATTACTGATTGTTTGCATTACTCCCAGCATCTTGGTATATATAACATATTTCTCTTTATAGGAAGTCAAACAGGCCGTTTCACTGAATCTCAGTAAAAGCTGCTCTGGAGAAAAACTGACTAAGTCTGTATGTCTCCCAAGGTTCCCTAAAGTGATTTTTGCATCTACCATGTAATGTAGGTTTCCTTTGAACCATACCAAGTATATTAGTTAAGTCGTTTTTTTTAATCGCATTTTACGTTTTGGGGAACATGTGAAGAACATGCAAGATTGTTGCATAGGTACACACATGGCAGTGTGATTTGCTGCCTTCCTCCCCATCACCTATATCTGGTGTTTCTCCCCATGCTATCTTTCCCCAACTCCCCACCCCGTGATGTCCCTCCCCTATTTCCACCCAACAGACCCCAGTGTGTGATGCTCCCCTCCCTGAGTCCATGTGTTCTCATTGTTCAACACCCGCCTATAAGTGAGAACATGTGGTGTTTGATTTTCTGTTCTTGTGTCAGTTTGCTGAGAATGATGGTTTCCAGGTTCAACCACGTCCCTGCAAAGGACACGAACTCATCGTTTTTTTATGGCTGCATAGTATTCCACAGTGTATATGTGCCATATTTTCCCTGTCCAGTCTATCGATGATGGGCAATTGGGTTGGTTCCAGGTCTTTGCTATTGTAAACAGTGCTGCAATGAACATTCGTGTGCATGTGTCCTTATATTAGAACGATTTATAATCCTTTGGATATATACCCGGTAATGGGATTGCTGAGTCAAATGGAATTTCTATGTCTAGGTCTTGAGGAAGCGCCACACTGTCTTCCACAATGGTCGAACTAATTTACACTCCCACGAACAGTGTAAAAGTGATCCTATTTCTCCACATTCTCGAAAGTATCTGTTGTCTCCAGATTTTTGAATGATTGTCATTCTAACTGGCATGAGATGGTATCTCAATGTGGTTTTAATTTGCATTTCTCTAATGACCAGTGATGATGAGCATTTTTTCATATGTTTGTGGGCTTCATGTATATCTTCTTTTGTAAAGTATCTGTTCATATCCTTCACCCACTTTTGAATGGGCTCGTTTTTTTCTTGTAAATCTGTTTTAGTTCTTTATAGGTTCTGGATATTAGCCCTTTGTCAGATGGGTTAACTGCAAAAATTTTTTCCCATTCTGTTGGTTGCCGATTCACTCTAATGACTGTTTCTTTTGCTGTGCAGAAGCTGTGGAGTTTGATTAGGTCCCATTTGTCTATTTTGGCTTTTGTTGCCAATGCTTTTGGTGTTTTGATCATGAAGTCCTTGCCTATGCCTATATCCTGAATGGTTTTGCCTAGACTTTCTTCTAGGGTTTTTATGGTGTTAGGTCCTATGTTTAAGTCTTTAATCCATCTGGAGTTAATTTTAGTGTAAGGTGTCAGGAAGGGGTCCAGTTTCTGCTTTCTGCACATGGCTAGCCAGTTTTCCCAACACAATTTATTAAATAGGGAATCCTTTCCCCATTGCTTGTTTTTGTCAGGTTTGTCAAAGATCAGATGGTTGTAGGTGTGTGGTGTTGCCTCCGAGGCCTCTGTTCTGTTCCATTGGTCTATATCTCTGTTTTGGTACCAGTACCATGCTGTTTTGATTACTGAAGCCTTGTAGTATATTTTGAAGTCCGGTAGTGTGATGCTTTCAGTTTCGTTCTTTTTGCTTAGAATTGACTTGGCTATGTGGGCTCTATTTTGGTTCCATATGAAGTTTAAGGTGGTTTTTTCCAGTTCTGTGAAGAAAGTCATTGGTAGCTTGATGGGGATAGTGTTGAATCTGTAAATTACTTTGGGCAGTATGGCCATTTTCACGATATTGATTCTTCCTAAATGTGAGCATGGAATGTTTCTCCATCTGTTTGTGTCCTCTCTTATTTCATTGAGCAGTGGTTTGTAGTTCTCCTTGAAGGGGTCTTTTACGTTCTTTGTTAGTTGTATTCCTAGGCATTTTATTCTCTTTGCAGCAATTGTGAATGGAAGCTCATTCTTGATTCGACTCTCTTTAAGTCTGTTATTGCTGTATTGGAATGCTTGTGATTTTTCCAAATTGATTTTGTATCCTGCAACTTTGCTGAAGTTGCTTATCAGTTTCAGGAGATTTTGGGCAGAGACAATGGGGTTTTCTAAATGTACAATCATGTTGTCTGCAAATAGAGACAATTTGACTTCCTCCTTTCCTATTTGAATGCCCTTTATTTCTTTTTCTTGCCTGATTACTCTTGCTAGAACTTCTAAGACTATATTGAATAGGAGTGGTGAGAGAGGGCATCCTTGTCTAGTGCCAGATTTCAAAGACAATGCTTCCAGTTTGTGCCCATTCAGTATGATATTGGGTGTTGGTTTGTCATAAATTGCTTTTATTATTTTGAGATACATTCTGTCAATACCTATTTTATTGAGAGTTTTTAGCATAAAGCGCTGTTGAATTTTGTCAAAGGTCTTCTCTGCATTTATTGTGATAATCATGTGGTTTTTGTCTTTGGTTCTGTTTATGTGGTGAATTACATTTATAGACTTGGGTATGTTGAACCAGCCTTGCATCTCCAGGATGAAGCCTACTTGATCATGGTGGATAAGCTTTTTGATGGGTTGTTGCAATCAGTTTGCCAGTATTTTATTGAAGACTTTTGCATCTATGTTCGTTATGGATATTGGCCTGAAGTTTTCTTTTCTTGTTGAGTCTCTGCCGGGTTTTGGAATCAGGATGACGTTGGTCTCATAAAATGATTTGGGAAGGATTCCCTCTTTTGGATTGTTTGGAATAGTTTCAGAAGGAATGGTACCAGCTCCTCTTTGTATGTCTGGTAGAATTCGGCTGTGAGCCCATCTAGACCTTTGCTTTTTTTGGGTGATAGGCTATTAATTGCTGCCTCAACTTCAGCCCTTGTTATTGGTTTATTCAGGGTTTCGACCTTTTCCTGGTTTAGGCTTGGAAGGATGCAAGTGTCCAGTAATTTATCCATTTCTTCCAGATTTACTAGTTTATGTGCATACAGTTGTTTGTAATAATCTCTGATGGTTTGTATTTCTGTGGAATCCGTGGTGATATCCCTTTTATCGTTTTTTATTGCATCTATTTGCTTCTTCTCTCTTTTCTTTATTATTAATCTGGCTAGTGGTCTATTTTGTTGATCTTTTCATAAACCCTCTTCCTGGATTTATTGATTTTTTGAAGTAGTTTTTGTCTCTCTATCTCCTTCAGTTCTGCTCTGATCTTAGTTATTTCTTGTCTTCTGCTAGGTTTTGAGTTTTTGATCTTGTTTCTCAAGCTCTTTCAATTTTGATGATAGGGTGTCAATTTTAGATCTTTCCTTGCTTCTCATGTGGGCATTTATTGCCATATATTTTCCTCTAGACACTGCTTTAAATGTGTCCCAGCGATTCTGGTATGTTGTGTCTTTGTTCTCATTAGTTTCGAAGAGCATCTTTTTTTCTGCCTTCATTTCATTGTTTATCCAGTCAACATTCAAGAGCCAGTTCTTCAGTTTCCATGATGCTGTGCAGTTCTGACTTTCTAGATTCTGAGTTCTAACTTGATTGCACTGTGGTCTGAGAGACTGTTATAATTTCCATTCTTTTGTATTGGCTGAGGAGTGATTTACTTCCAATTATGTGGTCAATTTTAGAGTAGGTGTGATGTGCTGAGAAGAATGTATATTCTGTGGATTTGGGGTGGAGAATTCTGTAAATGTCTATTAGGTTTACTTGGTCCAGATCTGAGTTCAAATTTCCTGTCTCGTTGATCTGTCTAATATTGCCAGTGGAGTTTTAAAGTCTCCCACTATTATTTGTGGGAGTCTAAGTCTCTTTGAAAGTCATTAAGAACTTGCTTTATGTATCTACATGCTCCTGTATTGGGTGCATATCCATTTAGGATTGTTACCTCTTCTTGTTGCATTGAACCTTTTACCATTATGTAATGTCCTTCTTTGATCTTTGTTGGTTTAAAGTCTATTTTATCAGAGACTAGGATTGCAACTCCTGCTTTTTTTGCTCTCCATTTGCTTGGTAAATCTTCCTCCATCCCTTTGAGTCTTTGTGTATCCTTGCATGTGAGATGGGTTTCCTGGATACAGCACACCAATGGCTTTTTATCCAATTTCCCAGTTTTTGTCTTTTGATTGGGGCATTTAGCCCATTTACATTTAGGGCTAATATTGTTATCTGTGAATTTTGTCCTTCCATTTTGATGCTAGCTGGCTGTTTTGCCCGTTAGTTGATGCAATTTCTTCATTGTGTCGATGCTCTTTACCATTTGGTATGTTTTTGTAGTGGCTGGTGCTGGTTGTTCCTTTCTATGTTTGGTGCTTCTTTCAGAAGTTCTTGTTAACTAGGCCTGGTGGTGATGAAACCTCTGAGTAATTGCTTGTTCATAAAGGATTTTATTTCTCCTTCGCTTATGAAGCTTAGTTTGGCTGGATATGAAATTCTGGGTTGAAAGTTCTTTTCTTTAATGATGTTGAATATTGGCCTCCACTCTCTTCTGACTTGCAGGTTTTCTGCAGAGAGATCTGCTGTGAGTCTTATGGGCTTCCCTTTGTGGGTAACCCGACCTTTCTCTTTGGCTGCCCTTAGCATTTTCTCCTTCATTTCCACCCTGGTGAATCTGAGGATTATGTGCCTTGAGGTTGCTCTTCTTGAGGAATATATTTGTGGTGTTCTCTGTATTTCCTGGACTTCAATATTGGCCTGCCTTGCCAGGTTTGGGAAGTTTTCCTGGATAATATCCTGAAGAGTATTTTCCAGCTTGGATTCATTCTTCTTGTCACATTCAGGTCACCTATCAAATGTAAATTGGGTCTTTTCACATAGTCCTATATTTCTTGGTGACTGTTCATTTCTTTTTATCCTTTTTTCTCTAATCTTGCTTTCTCGTTTTATTTCATTGAGTTTATCTTCAACCTCTTACATCCTTTCTTCTGCTTGGTCAGTTTGGCTCTTGAAATTTGTGTATCCTTTGCGAAGTTCTCGTGTTGTGATTTTCAGCTCCATCAATTCACTCCTAAGCTGTTTATTCTTGTTAGCATTTCGTCAAACCTTTTTTCAACGTTCTTAGTTTCTTTGCATTGGGTTAGAACATGTTCTTTTAGCTCAGAGAAGTTTATTATTACCCACCTTCTGAAGCCTGTTTCTATCAATTCATCAGACTCATTCTCCATCCAGCCTTGTTCCTTTGCTGGTGAGGAGTTGTGATCCCTTGGAGGAGGAGAGGTGTTCTGGTTTTGGGTGTTTTCATCCTTTTTGTGCTGGTTTCTTCCTATCTTTGTGGATTTATCTACCTATCATCTTTGTAGTTGTTGACTTTCAGATGGGGTCTCTTAGTGGACATCTAGTTTGTTGATGATGAAGTTATTTTTTTCTGTTTCTTTCTTTTCCTTCTAACCATCAGGCCCTTCTGCTGTAGGCCTGCTGAGGTCCATTCCAGGCCCTGCTTGCCTGGGGATCACCTGCAGTGGCTGCAGAACAGTAAGGGTTGCTGCTAGTTTCTTCTTCTTCTATCTTTGTCCCAGAAGGATGCCTGCCAGATGTCATTCTGAGCTCACCTTTATGAGGTGACTGTTTGGATATACTGGGGTCAGGGAGCTGCTTGAGGAGACAGTCTGTCCTTCATAGGAGCTCAAGTGCTAAGCTCTGAGCTCTATTGTTCCATTCAGAGCTGCTGGGCAGGTATGTTTAAGTCTCCTGCAGAAGAACTCATAACCACTTTTTTTCCCCCAGGTGCTCTGTCCCAGGGAGTTAGGGCTTTATTTATAAGTTTCTGTCATGCTCCTGCCTTTTTTCAGGGCTGCCCTGCCCAGCGAGGAAGCAGCCTAGTCACAGTCTGCCAGCAGAGGCTTTGCTCAGCTACTGTGGGCTCCACCCAGCTTCCATGTGAACCTCCCTGCCATCTTGTTCATAGGAGTATAGTTAGAACTGCCTAGGCAATGGTGGTCCACCTCTGTAATGGTCTCTCTGTAATGGCGGACTCCCTCAGCAATGGCAGGCTGCCTCAGCAATGGTGGACTACCTTGGTAATGGTGGACTGCCTCGGTAATGGTGGACACCCATCCCCAGTGGAGCTGGACCATCCTGGGTTCAGCTGTGCTTGCTGTGAAACACTCAGTCCAGAGCATTTCAGATTGCTGGTCTTTGTGGGGGTGGGACCAGCCAAGCCTGATCACCTGGCTCCCTGCCTCAGAACCCCTTTTATTTTCAGTTAAACAGGCAACTCTGTCTCCCAGGCACCTCAGTCACCAGTTGAAACGGCACCTGGATTTGTGTGATTTCTTCTGTGTAGGCCTGCTGCACTGGCTGAAACAGTTGCTGGAGGCTTGTGGCGCTTTTTCGCCCAGGAATCTCCTGGCCTGGCTCCCTGTTTTAGTCCCTTTTTTTTTTTTCAGTTGAATGGGCGACTCTATCTCCCAGGTGTTCCAGACGCCTGTTTAAAAGGCACCCGGGTCTGTGTGATTTACGGAGTGGTGACCACCTGTGCCCGCTGAACCAGCTGCATTGGAGATTCATGGTGCTTTTTTGCCCGGGAATTTCATGGCCTGGCTCCTTGTTTCAGTCCCCTTTTTATCAGTTGATTGGGCAACTCTGTATCTTAGGAGCTCCAATACCCAGCTAAAATGGCACCTGGACCTGCGTATTTTGTGCGGAGACCTGCCACACCAGCTAAAACAGCTGCGCTGGCGACCCGTGGGGCTCCTCTGCTTGGGAATCTCCTGGTCTGTGGGCAATAAAAATCCATCTGGAAATGCGGCATCCACTCACCCTCCATGCTTTCTCTGGGAGCTGCAATCCTGAGCTGCTCCTAATCAGCCATCTTGGTTCCTCCTCCCAGTCATTTTTTTTTAAATAAGAGATACAAAAACTTTTAGGTTTATTTGTATAGTTGGATTCCTGATAGCACTGGAAGAAGGTACACTTATCCCTACTTGATATAGTGGAAAGCTAAGTCCCAGAGAAGGTGAATAACTTGCCCTTGTCCACATACCTGTAAGCAGTAAAGCAGAGTTTAGAATGCAATTTGGTTTGACTTCAACAGCCAAATTCTCAGTTGCTTTGGTCTACTGCTCTAGACTTCAGAATAAGAGCCATTGCTAAACAACACTGGTGTATTATAAAATTGACAAGCCATCATTTTACTTTAACTCAAATAGAATAAACAATAAGAAGTTAAATGTATGATAAACATTCAAGTTATCTCTGGCTGAGAAATAAGCTTAGACATTTCATTGCATAAATCCTATCCTATCCACTGCCAAGAGTATCTTCCTTCCTGCAGTCTCCACCTAATCAACCAGTCCCATTTACTGGAAGACTTTGTGATTACCTATAGTAAGCCCAATAGAAAAAACAGACATAAGGAGAATCTGAGCCCTGGATTCTTAAATCTCTATTTTTTCACAGTGACCATGCTATTTTTTAGAATAAATAAGAACTATGAAAATACTTCCTCCTAGCAAACAGGAAACAATGAGCTACGTGGAATCCTAGTGAGCTAAACTGGAGTGGCATGTTTAGGGTAAAGAATTTACACGGAAAAAAACAATGGGGAAATGGAGATTGCATTACAGGAGCAGCTGCTGAAAGGCAGAAGAGAAGCATTGGAGTAAACGTCACTGAGTGGTAGTAGATGATGATGAACTTGGGGAAAGTTGAAGCCTTCTGAAGCAGCAGCAGAATTGCCAGGACAAATCTGAAAAACTAAAGTAAGATGATGGAAATCTGTGAAAGAATAAAGTGCAAGAGAGCAAGGAAGGAAAAAAAGTGCACGACCTACTGATGTTCTAGAGTCACTGCACCATGGGTCATGGTGGGGGGAAGGAGAAACAAGAGAAGACCTTTGACAGAACATTTCCCTGAAAAGATCACTCCCAGGGAGAAACAAGTAGTCACCTGACCTATAGATGAAGGTGTGGGTAGGGAGTGAGCTCAAGAATGTTCTTCCTCAAATACCCACCTGCTAACTCATAAATGCTACTTCCTAAACCATGCACAGATGTTGGACAATAAATTCTAGAAAGAACTCATAACAAGGAGTTCAGGAAAAAACAGAATTCTATTTTTTTTCCATTGGAGATACTGATACCTGAGCACTCTTTCATTTTCTCTCCTTTTTGAAAAAGAGAAAACATTATAAAAAGGCATAATGTAACATAGTACAATATACTTACCATTCTGGTGAAGGCAATGAGCAAGTTCAGGCAATGCCCAATGAATAAAATGTGTAATTGAATTGCTGAAAGGCAAGAAAATCTTGATGATCTACTATATGTTCTATGAACAGAAAAGAACTACATCTAACAAAAGGCTCAAATTTCTTCCAGTATAAATTATGGGAGAACGAGTTTATCTTTCATGGGCAGCTATCAATATGCAGGACAATGCTGTAAGTTGGAAAAAGACTTAAGGGAGTAGAGGAGGGACAAGGTTAAATTTAAAAAAAAAAAAAAGAAAGAAAAGAAAAGAAAGGAAAACATCTACATTTAGGAACCTGAAGAAGAAAATAGAGCTAGAGAAACAAGATTTTTGGCACTCCAAAGGTAAGATAGCTTTGTGGAATAAAGGGGGCAAGTAGAAGACATCGACCAGCTCTACTCAATGTGCTGGACTTTGACGAGGCACGTAGCATGAGCCTGACTAAATCAACATGATTTACCTTCTTTGAGAAGGGCTGGCTACTACTGAGACTCCTACTATTCAAATAATCATAATAATTATAGCCAAATAGACAAACTAAACAGTGAGTTTGGTAATAAAGTTAACTTACATTACTGGTGAAAGCTCCTTATCTCCCCATGGACTGGCAACAAACCTAGTAACAAACAGTTCTGGGACCATATTATTAGCTAGGCTGCTTTCAACTTCAAAATAGAAGATATGGTCAACAAAAGTTTTAAAGGGAGACCAGAGAGCCAAGCAGCAAGTAAGCAACATCAAGACCAAAGGCAGGAGAGAAGATGTGGCTTCCAAACGATGTTAGAAAGAAGTGAGTTATCCAGAGAAAGGGGTGAAGAAAGGACACTGAAGGAGAGACAGAGGACAGGAGTAATAGTCTCTCTGCACATGTAGGGAAGATGTGGACAGAAGAGAGAGATGTGGTATTATTGCTGAGAGAAAGAATATCTGGGCTTCTGAACATTACCCCACAGAGACAGTGCAGTATAGAAAGAAGGGCTTTTTCACCTTCCACATGCATTGGTAAATAAAACATGGGGCTACTGAGAAGGCTACCAAGTATATTTTTAGAGTAAACCATTGCTCTAAGTACCATTTTTAAGATGATTAGTTAATATAATTTATGCTCAAGTATCATGCTAAAGAATTTCATCATTGATAAAGTGCAGCTTTCATTAGTTAAGAAGTTCTCACACTCTGAACCTGATTCTTGGCACAGAGAACAATAGCATATTTGTTTGCTAGGGCTGCCATAACAAAGTACCACAAACAGAGTGGCTTAAACACCAGAAATTTATTTTCTCACAGTTCTGCATGCTAGAAGTCTGAGATCAAGGTATCAGCAGGGTTGATTTATTCTGAAACTGCTTGCCTCAGCTTGTAGGTGGCCATCTTCTCCCTTGCTTCTTCACATGGTCTTTCTTCTGTACATGTCTGCATCATAATTTCCTCTTTTTATACACACCAGTCATTTTACATTAGGACCCATCCTATCAACTTCATTTTAATTTACCGCTTCAAAGGCCCTATCTACAGATGCAGTCATTTTCTGAGGTACAGTGCTGGGGATTAGAACATCAACATATAAATTTGGGATGGGCAAAAGTCAGCCTGTAGAATGGATGAAGCTTCAACCTATGGTGAACGCTGTGAGCACACAGTGTCATGTGCAGCTGTGCTCTCTGCCCAGTTACCAGCACAGCACATTGCCCGTGAAGTAGGGATGTGCAGAAGTCTTTATTTGTATTGGTTGAGTGGATGGTTTTAAATCACTTCCTGATTCCCTTTCAAATTCTTCTTGAATAAAATATCAATATTAACATTTCAGGTTGAAAATAAAAGAGAAAAGTGGAATGGGGTGATGCACAGAAGATAAGAGTCATGGGTGGCACAGCTCAGGCCAAAATGTGTTATGCAGGATTATACGGCAAATTGCTGGTAAATTTAAGGGACTGGGTTCTTTATGCCTTTCTTAATTCATTACAAAGTGCTCTATCAACACATGGCAATATTATTTTCAAACCATACAGGTCACATTTTAGAAAATCTAGAACTTGAAGCCTAGACCTCCAGGCCAAAATCTAGACCTCCAGGCCCAAATGCAATGAATTCAACTTCAGTAACTCCAGATTTCAAGCTTTTTATGTCTTCTTTGACTTCTTTGGACTACAATGCTTATCTTTTGGACTCAATCAGATGACTTTGTGTCTATCTTCTACCTTTGGGGCATTTTTTCACCATTCAATTAGTTCTGTCTGTGGGCAAGAATTCTGTCCAGTCACTCAGGTCAAGGAAAAATGATACTTCATTTGCATCAAGCAGAAGCAAGTGCTTAAGGTGATCAGTTTGGAGCTGCAATAATTCTGCAAGGTTTGTGTGCAGGATTTTATTTTACTTCACTCCCTTTCTAGAGACCATCCCAACCTGCTCTGGTTCTTTGCTCATTAACAGCATAAATCATGCAAAATGTTAAAAGTCACTGTTGCAATGGTATTTGATACAGAATTTAAATTAGACCACAGAGAAAAATGACAGTACTCCTCTGAGGCTCTATGATTCATTTCTTGGTACCAAACCAGAAGTTGAAAATGCAATGCAATTTTATAATGAACAGAAGCATTCCCTCTGGCCTTCATACAACTCCAAAAATAGTTAGAACAAGTCTGACCAAAAACCAGGAAGGCCCTATGCAGAACATTTTTAGAACATTTCACATTCATCTTAAAATACATACATATACATATGTATATTATATATTCTCGCACAAACACACAAATTCTTTTTCTATCTGTATCCCCCCATGCCATGATTCTCTTTCTTTCTTTGAGTTTCTCTCTCTCTGCTTCTTCTATCTCTTGATATCATTTATTCCACTTCTTACTCCCTTTCTCTCTGTCTCTCTCTCTCTCTGTGTTTCTCTTTCTCTGTTACTCTGGCTCTGTTCTTTTTGTCACTGCCTCTGTTCCTCCCTATCCTCTCCATTCTCATTCTCTCGCTGTCTCTCAGTCATTATGCTTTTGTGTCTTCATGTTTCTTCCTATCTGCCTCGTTTTTCTGGCCCTGCGTCTAAGCCTCTTTTCCTATGTGAATCTCTTTTTTCCCCCATCATGCACATATACACACACTTAAACAGTGCCTAGAGCAATTCCATTTTGAAATATTTCTTTTTTATAGAGAAGTTATTTTCTGAAAGTCCTGCAACCCCCTCTGCCTACTGAAACATGGAGGAGCCCTTTCTTGTCTGCTCTCCTCTCACCAAGACTGTGTGTGTATTTCACAGATCATCCAGCAGAGGAAGTGCAACCGATGCTTTCCACGCTGCTTCACCCTGGAAGCTAAACGTGTGCCCTTCTATCAGGCTACTCAGCCCAGCTTAACTCAGTGGGAAACATGCCAGAGGGCTCAGAGCTTCTGCATAGCCAGTTTACCCAAAGACAGTCTGCTAAAGCCATCCCCTGGTTTTGCTATTTTTGCCATTCTAAGTGACTTCTGGGTTACTTAACATAAAGCCCTACACAGTATTTCAGTTTTATGCTTCAGTTCTAAACCTCATACTAGAACTCTAAAGGATGAACGGGTTCTCAGGCTTGAAGAAGAGAGATTGTGGAAAGGTTTTAGATTTAGACTTTTAATAGTGTAAATTTAGTCTTGAAATGAGAGAAAGCAGTTAGGGTCAGAAAACCAAGGAAGAAACCCTTTAAGCAACTGTACATATTACTTCAGAAATGGTGTGTTTTTTACTTTATGTATGGTTAATTGCATAGTTTTTAGGAAAATAAAACAGCACCATGATCACATTACTATATAATTACCACTGTTTTCTAAGAAGTTAATATGTAGTTACTACATTATTACAGAAAAATAAAGCATGTTATTTCATGGTAACTATGCAATTAGTTCATGTCACCATCAAATGTACACTTATTGAACCAACAAAGAAATAAAATGTTCCATTTATTTCCCTCCATGCTCATGAGTCATAATATTGTCCCTCTTTTGGAAATGACATAATGAATCAATGTACTAATGTAGGAAATATGCAGATTATGCTTTTTTTCAAATCCTTTTTTTTTTTTTTTCTGGTGAGCAAATGAATACCTTGGAAACTGCAGATGCAAAACAGTTAGTTAGCACGCCAGATAGACAGGCAAGCAAAAAGATTCTATCAAGCAAATCTACTGTATTTAATGAGAGAGGAACAAGGAGTCCTTTTTCGCTGTGGCCAGGCAGGGATACCTTGGCAAGCCAAGTCCCCCAGTGGCTAGAAGGAATGAGAAAAGGATTAAACATATTTCCTTCTATATTGCATGCAGGCTGAAAGTATAGCAAACAAAAACTGGTACCATGTTATGTGTACATTCACAGAAGAATTTCAGTTTCTGTTGCACATACTGTGAAGGAAAAATCTAGTGTTTCAATATTTAAATCAGTTCTATAAAAAGCAGACCACTTGGTAAAAGTTTGAATTCACTATCAGAAGCTGGTTCTGGTAGTGCAAAAGAGATTTAAAATTAGAAAGAAGGAATACACTATATTTTTTTTAATGGCAGCATGTCTTTCTACTTAAAGCTTTGTGTAAGTTCATCTTTCTATGAAGCTAATTGTGAGCTGCTTAAAATAATGAGAATGGTTCTGTTTATTGTAACTAATTGATTTTCAATTCTTCAAGATTAATTGGGCAGAACAGGTCATCTCCAGCTTTCTTTGAGACATGTTTTAGTGGGCTCTGAATTAAAGAAATTAGTGAATAGATTAGTATAATTTATTTTTACAATTGTTATTTTTCTTGAAATCGCTTTAAAATTCTCCAGGGAAAACACCCTATTCCTGTCCTTTTTCTCAATCCTTTCTATTTTTTTTCCTGAACAGCATTCAACTCATTTCTTTTTTACTTCTAGCAGGAAAATTCCTCTGTTCCCTAGCTGTGCTTAATTTAAATTCTAATCATAAGAGTAAAGAGCACCAAAGAGCATCTAAACTCACTAACGTCTTTAAAATACACAATACTTCCTCTTCAATGGACAAAAAGATACCTAGGAAATTATGTTTCTTTTCTTAGCTATACAGTATTTACATTTGTATGTGGATTTCATGAATCATGGCTGATATGTTATCTTTGGAAAATGTCAATTGAATCCAACACAAGTTTTCAATATTCCTATTAGTGCATACTTTTAATGACTGTTCAAAAGGAGGGAAGCAAATAAAGTTACATTGATGAAGAAGTTGCTAAAGTTATACTTACCTAATTCAACAACTGTCAGTCATGAAAATATATATGCTTCCTTTTAAAGACAAGATAATCAAGTGCTAACAAAGAATGCCACAGAGATTCAGATCTCTTAAAGGCAGATGCAAATAGAACTAAATCTAAGTTTACCTGTGATTAAATAAATCAGGGCTGTTATGCCCTTCTCTTCACACCTAGCCTGTCTTCCACCCTTAACCAGCTCCAACCTTTTAGGGCTTTTATTATACACAAAACACAATCATTCAGTTAAATAGCACTCTAAAGCCTTCGTGTGCCATTAAGGATTCAGAGGAAGACTCATTTCTTCAAAATGAGAAGCAGAGGTATACAAGGCAGAATTTTAAAATGGGCCTGTAGATTTCCCACCTTGCTGGTGGACATCCCCTGCATAATCCTTAGGAGTGGGACTGTGATGGATTTTACTCCCCTAATCAGATTATGTTAAAATAGGGAGACAATCTGGGTGGGCATGACCTAATCACCTGATCCCTTTAAAATATGACACTTTTCTACAACTGGTCACAGAAAAGGAGGACAGTCAGATGTTCCCACTGGCAGAGAAGAAGACCAATATCCATGCTGTGAACTGCCCATAGGGGCCACTACTATGGGAAAAAGCTCCAAAATCCTATCATTGTTGAGAAAGGTCCCTGGCTAATAGCTAGAAAGAAAATAGGTACCCACGGTCCTAAAACCACAAGGAAATGAATTCTGATAACAATCAGTGAGTTTGGAAGAAGACCAAGCCCAGATGGGAACCTCTGACCTAGCTGACACCTTACTTTAATCTGATGAGACCCTGGGCAGAGAATCTAGTCACAAACACTGGACACTTGCCCTCCAAAAAAAAGTAAGATAAAAAATTTGTTGTTTTATACCTCTCAGTTTGTGATAATTTGCTATGCAGCAAGAGAAAAATAATACAATTGGAAAGAGAAGATCTCACCTTTGACTCTGTATAAATTTCTCTCCCTCATACTTTTCATCCCAGACAGTTTGGAGCTTTGCTGTTGAGATTTTGACACCATATTACTTTTTCACTGGCAAAGCTTTAGATACAAGGCTCAGTATTAAAAGGGCATACCTACTGTTTACAGACTTAATGGCAACAACAACAAAAAAATGGTAATAGAGCCAGGGTTCCCTCAGGATATCCACACTCTCTGTTAATTTAGGTTTTCCCATAAATGAAGCCTCTCTCTATCCAACCCATAACACTTCTTATTAAGAAAAGTTTAAATAAGCACTTCATGCCACCCATGACCAGGGTTTGGTTTTATTTTAAGCATCCACTAGGCTAGGGTGTAAATGTTCATACTTTTGATTCACAGACAAAGCCGGGGGAACGAAATCCAGCTTTGTAACATCCCACATCAAATCTGTGAAAATTACAAAAGGGATAAGCTTGCAACTCACACAGTTGATGCTGCTTTGTTAAAGGGATATCCCATCAGACTCCCACACAGAGACTCCAAAAGGAAGCCTATATTGGCAAACGGGCAAAGACATGCAACACTGTGTTTTCCTTTAAAGAGTGTTACCGCAGATAAAGATGTTACAGCGATCTTCGTTAAGCTGAGCCCATGGATAGATGATCATTTAAAAGTACAATTAAATTGCCTTAAAGATAAGCCTTATTACACAACTTGGGAATCCCAAATGGAGTTGTCTCCTAACTGTTTATGCACTGCGTGTCACTTCTCATCAGGTCATGCTTCATTGAAGAATTGGAGGTCGGGGGAGCTTGCTTCTCCACTATAATCTGTTTTTGTTTTAATATATGAGCTGAATATCTGATCCCTGTTAAATAATGCTTATATGTTTTTGTTTTGTTTTGTTTTGTTTTACCATCAAAGCCCCTGGTTTTTTTGTTGTATTGTTTTATTTATTTATTTATTTATTTATTTTTTGAGACGAAGTCTTGCTCTGTCACCCAGCCTGGTGTGCAGTGGTGTGATCTCAGCTCACTGCAGCCTCCGCCTCCCAGGTTCAAGCAATTCTCCTGCCTCAGCCTCCGGAGTAGCTGGGACTACAGGCACGTGCCACCGCACCCAGCAAATTTGTTGTATTTTCAGTAGAGATGAGATTTCACCATGTTAGCCAGGATAGTCTCAATCTCCTGACCTTGTGATCCTCCTGTTTTGGCCTCTCAAAGTGCTGAAATTATAGGCGTGAGTCACCACACCCAGCCCAGCACCTGATTTTTAATGTAGCTTTTTTGAGATATAATTATCAGACCATAAAATGTACCCTTTTAAAGTGTAAAAATCATTAGCTTTTAGTATACATATTCACAAAGTTGTGCAACCATTAACACTGTGTGATTTTAGATCATTTTATCATCCCATAATGAATTCCTTTACCAGAAATCAGTCACTCCCTCAGCTCTCCCAGACCCTGGTAACCTCTAATAATCTTTCTATCTCTATGGATTTGACCATGTTGGATATTTTATACAAATAAAATCATGCCATGCATGACCTTTTGTGTCTTATTGAGATATTATTTCCAAGGTTTATCCATATTATAGCATAAATCAGTACTTCATTTCATTGTAAGACCAAAATGTTCCATTGCATGAATATACCACTTTTTGGTTAACTATATATCAGTTAATGGACATTTAGATTATTTTCTGCCTTTTGGCTATGATGAATAATACTTCTGGGAACATGTATGTACACGTTTGTGTATAGACCTGTGTTTTTGCTTCTCCTGGAAATAGAATTGTTGGATTATATGTAATTCTATTAATTCTATGTTTAACATTTTTGAGAAACTGCCAAATTGTTTTCCAAAGTAGCTACCCAATTTTGAAATCTTACCAACCATGTATAAGGTTTACAATTTCTCCACATACTCACTAACAACCGTTACTATTTCTGCCTTCTTTATTTTAGACATCCTAGAGGGTTTGAAGTATTACCTCATTATAATTTTAATTTACATTTCCCTAATGACTAATGATGTTGAGCATCTTTCTATGTGCTTATTGGTCATCTGTATATCTTTTTTTTTATTTGTATATCTTCACTGGATAAATGTCTACTCCAATTATTTGTCCATTTTTAAATTGGGTTGTCTTTTTATTGTTGTCTTGTAAGTGTTCTTTAAATGTTCTGAATCTATGTTTTCATTCTGTGGATCAACTTTTCATTTTTTTTTTTAATTTATTTATTTTACTTTAGGTGCATACTCTATCTGGCATTTCTCCCCATGTTATCCCTCCCCACCCTCCCCACCCCCCAGTGACTCTCCCCTACCCCCCCAACTGCCCCCAGTGTATGATGCACCTCTCCCTGAGTCCACGTGTTCTCCTTGTTCAACACCAACCTATGAGTGAGAACATGTGGTGTTTGGCTTTCTGTTCTTATGTCATTTGCTGAGAATGATGGTTTCCAAATTCATCCAAGTCCCTACAAAGGACATGAACTCATTGTTTTTTATTGCTGAGTAGTATTTCATGGTGCATATGTACCACATTTTCTTCATCCAGTCCATCATCGATGGGCATTTGGGTTGGTTCCAGGTCTTTGTGATTGTACACAGAGCTGCAATGAACATACATGTGCATGTGTCTTTATAGTAGAATGATTTATAGTTCTTTGGGTATATACACCCAGTAATGGATTGCTGGGTCAAATGGAATTTCTATTTCTAGGTCCTTGAGAAATTGCCACATTGTCTTCCACAATGGTTGAACTAATTTACACTCCCACCAACTATGTAAGAGTGTTCCTATTTCTCCACATCCTCTACAGCATCTGCTGTCTCCAGATTTTTTAATGATTGCCATTCTAACTGATGTGAGATGGTATCTCAATGTGGTTTTGATTTGCATTTTCTCTAATGACCAGTGATGATGAACATTTTTTCATATGTTTGTTGACCTCATATATGTCTTCTTTTGAAAAGTGTCTGTTCATATCCTTTGCCCACTTTTGAATTGGTTTGTTTTTTTCTTGTATATCTGTTTTAGTTCTTTGTAGATTTTGGATATTAGCCCTTTGTCAGATGGGTAGATTGCAAAAATTTTTTCCCATTCTGTTGGTTGCCGATTCACTCTAATGATGGTTTCTTTTGCTGTACAGAAGCTCTGGAGTTTAATTATATCCCATTTGTCTATCTTGGCTTTTATTGCCATTGTTTTTCGTGTTTTAGTCATGAAGTCCTTGCCTATGCCTATGTCCTGGATGGTTTTGCCTAGGTTTTCTTCTAGGGTTTTTATGGTGTTAGGTTTTATGTTTAAATCTTTGATCCATCTGGAGTTGATTTTAGTGTAAGGTGACAGGTAGGGTTCCAGTTTCTGCTCTCTGCACATTGCTAGCCAGTTCTCCCAATGCCATTTATTAAACATGGAGTCTTTTCCCCATTGCTTGTTTGTGTGAGGCTTGTCAAAGATCAGATGGTTGTAGATGTGTGATGTTGCTTCTGGGTCCTCTGTTCTGTTCCATTTGTCTATGTTTCTGTTTTGGTATCAGTAACATGCTGTTTTGATTACTGTAGCCTTGTAGTATAGTTTGAAGTCTGGCAGTGTGATGCCTCCAGCTTTGTTCTTTTTGCTTATGATTGTCTTGGCTATGCAGGCTCTCTTGTGATTCCATATGAAGTTTAAAGTGGTTTTTTCCAGTTCTGTGAAGAAGGTCATTGGTAGCTTGATGCAGATAGTGTTGGATCTGTAGATTACTTAGGGCAGTATGGCCATTTTCACGATATTAATTCTTCCTAACCATAAGCATGGAATGTTTTTCCATCTGTTTGTGTCCTCTCTTATTTCATTGAGTTCTGGAAATACAAAAGTTTTAAATTTTGATATGTTGATATGTTAATTTTATTATTTCCAATTTATCTATTTTACCTTTTGTCACTTTTTTTTTTTTGGTGTCATATGTAAGAAATCATTGACTAATCCAGGGTCATAAAGATTACTGCCTGTTTCCTTGTAACAATTTATAATTTTAGTTTCCATATTTAGATCTATGATTCGTTTTAATCTTATGTGTGTGTGTGTGTGTGTGTGTGTGTGTGATACAAAGTAGGAGTCCAATTTTAATCTTTTAACTGTGGATATCCACTTGACCCAGCACCACTTGTTGAAAAAAACTACTCTCTTACCAATGAATTGTTTTGGCACCCTTATCAAAAGTCAGTTGAGCATAAATGTATGGGATTATTTCTGGACTTTCAGTTCTATTCCATTGATGAATATGTATAACCTTATGCCTGTATCACACAATCTTGATTACACTAGCTTTGTAGTAAGTTTTGAAATAGGCAAACGTGAGTCCTCCAACTTTGTTCTATTTCAAGATTGTTTTGGCTATTCTGGGTTCCTTGCATTTCCATATGAATTTTAGGAACAACTTTTCAATTTTTGCAAAAACTGTAGCTGAGATTTAGATAGAAGCTGCATTAATTCTGTCATACAATTTAATTAGTATCACCATCTTCACAATATAATTATTCAAATCCATGAAAGTGAGAATTCTATTAGATCTTTAATTTTTTCAATGATTTCTTGTAGTTTTCATTATACTATACAAGCTGTGCAATTCTTTTGTTAAATTTATTCTAATTATTGTATTCTTTTATTATAAATGGAATTGTTCTCTTAATTTCATTTACTTATTTTTAATTTTCAAAAGCAAATAAGGGCCTTGCTTGGTGAGCTCATTCACTGGCCCCTGACTCTGATATGATTGGTAAGGATGGCTTACAATTTTGAAAATATTATTTTTCATTTTGCTTAAAACTCTCTCAGTAATCTTCCACCTTCAAAATTATTGACTTTCAACTAGACCTAGTCAGAGCAATGTGTTTTTGGGACAATATGACTATGATGATTCCTAGGACAGCATATCATGACAAAAACATTCTTTGAAATTCTTTCAGTAGTTGTTTTACACTTGCAAGGAATTTTGTGTCTTCCTGTCTTTGTTTCTCAGGTAAGATACTTCCTGATTGTTAAGTAATAGAGACATTTTTATATAAAAATATAGGTATAAATATAAGATTAATTTCCTACATTATTCATTCAGATAACAAACATTTACTGATCATTGTTTATGTGCCAAGGTCAAGCACTGCTCTAGGTGCTGGGGTACATCAGCAAACAAATCAAAGATTTATACCTTCTTGGATCTCACATTTTTTGTGCTCAGAATATGTTTACTGTTTGAAAATGAAAAAATAATTATTAAGCATCTTGTCCTTGAGAAAATTTTCATCTATTAAGGTAGTCAACAAAGTAATAGGCTGATATTTTCCATGAATATAATTATTGTATATACATACACATTGTTTATTAACTTACTTAATTATAATGTAAGGACTTGGAGTATCAAGACCTATGTGAAGTGCTATTTAAGAAATAGCCCTGCCTCAAATGGCTTACATTTTAAAGTGAAAGCTGTGTTGTCAAAGTAATGCTGCTGGATGGTACAGAATAAGCCACAGACAAGATGCCAAACAATTTCAGAAATGAGAGATCACATCTGGCTAGATTCATAGATGTGGTTGAATTTGAGATTGTATGATTAGTATTTGGATAAGTGAGAATTATGACATGGGACCTGCATTATAGAAATGATACACACACACACACACTCTCTCTCTCTCTCTCACATATATAGATGTGTGTGTGTATGTCTCCTTATATAATCTGATTTAATCTTATATGAGGAGGAGGAAGAAGAGAATAATAGGATTGAGAAAAGTGGGAGTGAGAAAAGGAGAAGGAAAAAGGAGGAGGCTAAATAAAAGGATATGAAAGACAAACAGAAGAGCAGTGGAGAAGGAATGAGAAGAGGAGGAGGAGAGGGCAACTAAAATTGTTTTAGTATATTCTATATAGAAAGCACTGAACTAAGCATTCCACTTGAATTGCTGCCATATAAATAGAAACATTATTATCATCTCTAGTTTGCATTTGAGATAATTAAGTCTTCATTATCTCAGTTATCGAAGCTAACTTACTCAAAATCATTTATCTAGTAAGTTGTAGATGCAGGATTTTTCCTGTGTTTGTCCAACTGAGTTCAAAGTCTCTGTTTTTGAGAGTGAAAAGATTACTGAGAGTTAGCATTTAAAACAAAATTTAAAAGTCTTTACAAAATCTTAAGCAATCCTTACCAATTATATCAGTCAGGAGTCAGTGAATAAGATCACTAAACAAAGTCCTTATTTCTTCATTCTTCTACTCCCAGTACCTGGTACAGTGGCAAACACATTGTTCAGTTATATTTGGAAACTAATGAGCGTTTGAAAAAATATTAGAAAAGTAATAAAGATCACAGAGTAGCATCCGAGAAACCAAAAGAGCCTCAGGAAAAAGATGGTGAATGGGGTCCAATGCCACAGAGACTGCAAGAAGCATGAAGACCAAGAAAAGATGAGTAGATGAAGCAATTAAAAAACCTTTTCATTATCTTAATGGTGCCATTACTGATTTATTTTTCCCTTTGATCAATGTTATTCAGGGATAATTTACATACAGAAGCTTGATCTAGTTAAAGGGTACATTTTGATAAATTTTGACCATTGTATATCTCTCTAAATCACCACAGTCAAGACACAGAATAATTCCACCACTCCCAAAAGATTTCTCATGTAATGGTTTCTTTTTAATTAACAATATTTCTTAGTTTTAATGTACTTCAATTTTGATGAATATTATTTCTTTTTATGAACAGAATTTTTTTAATATTAATGTAGTTCAATATATTCATCTTTTTTCCTTTTAATGTGTCTCATATGTTCTATTTAAGACATCTTTCCATATCCCAAAGCCGTAAAGAAATTCTCACATGTTACTTTTAAGAGCATTGTTGTTTTGACATTCACAGTAACATTCCTGGAAATTAACCACCCATTAGCTATAAAAACTGAATAAAATTAAAATATGTATACCTGTCAGAATATCTAAAATTTAAAACATTGACCATTCAAGTGTTAGAAAGCAGTTTTCAGTTTCTTAAGTAATTAAACATATGCCCACACTATGCCCTAGTTATTCTTTTCCAAGGTATTTCCCCTAGAGAAATAAATTGTGTGTTCTTATAAAAATATACACATAACGTTTATAGCAGCTTTATTTGTAAAAGTGAACAAGTGAAAATCATTCAAATATATATCAGAAGGTGAGTGGATACACAGATCTGATAGATTCATAAAATAAAATATTACTCAGAAAAAGAAATTGTTTTTTGTTGAATGAATTTTAAAGTAATTATATTGTGATGAAAGCTAGATGTAAAAAATGCACATACTGTGTAATTTACAAAAATCTTTGAAAATACAAACTTTAGTAATAGAAAGGAAATAAGAAATTCTTTGAGAATGAGGCAGAGCAACGTGGAAGGGAAGAATTAAAAACACACACTAGGACATTGTGGAAGGTGGTCAATATGTTTGTTATCTTGGTTGTAGTGATATTTTTATGAACATAGACATATTAAAGGCTAACAAATTGCACACTTCAAACATCTGCAGTTGTTCATAGTATATCAATAATGCCCAAATAAAGCTGTTAAAAATAAAATTGTGTATATTCTTACAATGGAACACTAACCAGCAAAAAAATAAACTACAACTCTATGTGGCAACATAGATGACTCAAAGTGTTATGCAAAATAAGCCAGAAAATAAAAATTACATAGAGTCTGATTCCATTTAATGTGAAGCTCCAGAGCAGCCTAAACTAATTTATAGCATTGAGAGTTATAACAATAGTAAACTTTGGGGAACAAGGGAGAGGCAGAATTTGGGGAAGAGCATTAAGGGGACCTCTCAGGAGATTAAAATGTTATGTTTTTTGAACATAGTGGTGTTTACAAGAGTGTTTACTTTGTAATAATTCACTGAGTTGAGTGCCTATTTGTTTAGTGTGCTTCAGTGCGTTATATTTCAATTAAAAATCCTTAAAACATGTAATACAATATAAAACAAAAAAGAGGCCAAAGGGTAATCTTTTGAGATTAGTTCAACAGACTGACCGGTATAGAAGTCATGTCATGAGGCGTGAAGCAGCAGTCAATTGTAAATAGCACAAGTAAACACCTCTTTCCAGAAACACTTGAAATAAAACAATATAAACAGAATAAGAGTCAAGGATGTAATAGTACTTCTTAAAACAATAAGCACTGGATATATAAAAACAATACAATATAGTGGTTAAGAGCTTGTCAGATATTCTTTATTTCAAATATTTGTTCTATGCCTTCTCACTGAGATATGGAAAAGTTTACTTAATTTGTTTTCCCTTAAATATAGAATGGAAATAATACTTAATGCTCACAGCAATTGTGTGGATTAAATGATTAGAGTTTAGCATGGAGCACAACATCTACTAAGCTCTTAAAACGTGTCAATAATTGTTTGATGATGAAAATTATTAGTAATTGGAGGGGAAAAAAATCACTTCAAAGAGATTATGGGACATTCTCACAACTCAGGTTTGACCCCTTTCAGAAGGCTATTGCTGGGAAACAGAAAAACCAGCAGTGAGATTGACATTCATGAAGGTGACAAAATGAGTGACTTCAGGGTTCTCACATATGGCTGGTTTCTCCCTCAAAAACATTATAGGGCAGGAGGCCGAAGCACTAAACTGAAATTGTCTGGAGGGCAGATTTGACTTTTCTTACCCTTCCCCATCTTTAAGGGCCTAGGAGACAAAGTCTCAGGAGGCTCACAGTTGGAAGTTCTGGAGTGTGATGCGCGAGAAACAGGAAGAGGAAGAGATAGACTGAGTCTTACCGAAGAATGTGTCTGCAGCACATTCCAGACCCAGTTTAATATCTAGTTGAATTGAGGTGAGCAGCCTGCACTAATAAAAGAGAGGCAAATCCTCTCTGTTGAAAGAAAACATTACATATATGGATTATGATTCTTTTATATACAATGCCTAGAATAAAAATATTACTAGACGTAGAAAAATACATGACCATATGATTAATAACCAAGAGGAAAAAAGTACACGCAGACCAACAGATAATTCATACTACTGAAAATCAAGACCAAAAGTAGTTAAGGTTAGCAGACATGGATCTTAAAGTAACTATGACTAATATGTTAAAATAGTAGAGGAACATGAGGAACAAATGAAAAGACAAAAATAACAAAGCTAATAAGAAAAGGCTAAAGAAAACTTTAAGTAAAAGCAAGCAAAATGAAGGAGAAATTAAGAGGCTCAAACATACAACTAATAGAAACTCTAGCAAAGGAATATAAAGTAAATGACCAAGAAGTCATACTGAAGAATAAAAATTTAGGATCAACTTATTTGAACAAAAAAGTTTTTAGATTAATAGTCTGAGAAAAAAAATTAAATATTCTACACGTAGATATTTTGTATCATAATCATGAAGAATAGAGAAAAACTTTAAAAGCTTCTAGGGACAAATGCATTTTGTTATTGAATAACTGACAAACCAACAGCAGTAACAGATGTCTGAAATCAATGAAGCCATTGCTTCTAAGTGCACAGAAAAAAAAAAATGACAGCTTAAAATTTTATATTTAGGTACAATTTCATTTATGACAAAAGACACAAAGAGATTTTAAAATACACAAAAACTAAGATTTAGTAAGCAGAAACATGAATAAAAAACTTGTCCTTTACAATAAAATATTGTTCTCAGATATACATACAGCATTAAAAATTAGCACATACAAGGTGACAAAGGACATGTTGATAATTTTCTTTGACTGTTGTGGTGAAAATGATCATCAATTATAGGCAATTTAAATAAGAGTAAACAAGATAGTTGAAAATACTCAATATGTTTTAGAAATTTAAAATGGACAAGTTAATAAGGAAATTAAGTTAATAAGGAAATAATAAGGAAATTACAATAAAAATTTCAAAATATTTACAACCATCAAAGCTTATAAGATAAAACTGAAGCAGAGTTTACATGGAAAAAACTTTAAATAAATACATTTATTTGGAAACTTGGAAAGACAAAATTAATGAGTTGATTGCTCAACTCAGTAAGTTAAATTTTTAAATAAAAAACTAAATAATATAGAATGAAAAAATTAAAATAAGAACAGAGGTTAATAAAAATAGAAAACAAACATGCGAAAGAATTTATATCCCCAAAGCTTTTGCTTTGAAAAATTTTGTTACAAAAAGCACAAATCTTTAAGCATCTGCTGACAACATCCACTAAATGAATATCAAATTTTTCATTTCAATAATGGCACCATAAAGCTTTACTTTATGTATTGACTAGAAGCAAAAATTTGCAAGGGTATCACTGATGAAGGCTTAGAACATTGAATAACAAAAATTTACATATAAATAAGAAACTTACTACCAATATTGGAAGTGATTAAAGATACCAATAAGTAATTCGCAGAATGGACAAAAACATGAAAAAATACGTAACCTCACAATTAATCTGAGGCATACAAACTGAAATAACTAAGAGCTACCATTTCATGGCATGACAATGACAAAAATTTTAAAATATGATAAAAACCCCTCCATGAAGGCAAAAATCTTTGATTTTTCCTTGTTGAATCTTCAGCACATAGAACAGTATTTGGTTCATGGGAACCACTCAATAAATATTAAATGATTGGATAAAATACTCAGTACTGGTAAACACAGGGAAAACAGACTTCTCATTTACTTTAAGTAGTAAAAAGAATTCAATAACATTAGAAAATAATCAAGTTGGAAGGTGTACACACCATTCAACCCAGCTCTTCCACTTCTAGGTGTATACCCCCAGGTAACCTTCCACATGGGTTGAAGAATAATCACTGCAACATTGTCTCTAATAGAATATTTGAAATAAAAACCCTTCAATCCCTTTTTAAAATTTTGTTAAATATTAGAACATATTCATATATGGGTGTTTTCCATATGGATGCAACAGTAAAGATGAATGAAATAAAGCTTTATGTAACAAGATAGATTATCATAAGTATAGCAGTACAAATAAAATCTTTGTACTAAAGCATGCTTGGGGATTTTATTTGCCAAGTTTAGGATACTAACTGCCTTTGTCATCAGTAAGAGATGGGAGTGAACACAGCTCTTCTGTATGAGTCAAGGTTATATTTGTGTGTGTGTGATTTCTTTAATTGCATTTTAGGTTTTGGGGTACATGTGAAGAACATGCAAGATTGTTGCATAGATAAACACTTGGCAGTGTGATTTGCTGCCTTCCTCCCCATCGCCTATATCTGGCATTTCTCCCCATGCTCTCTCTCCCCAACTCCCCACACCCCGGTTGTCCCTCCCATAATTCCCCCCAACAGACCCCACTGTGTGATGCTCCCCTCCCTATGTCCATGTGTTCTCATTGTTCAACACTCATCTATGAGTGACAACATGTGGTGTTTGATTTTCTGCTGTTGTGTCCGTTTGCTAAGAATAATGGTTTCCAGGTTCATCCATGTCCCTACAAAGGACACAAATGCATTGATTTGTATGGCTGCATAGGATTCCATGGTGTACATGTGCCACATTTTCCCTGTCCAGTCTATCATTGATGGGCATTTGGGTTGGTTCCAGGTCTTTGCTATTGTAAACAGTGCTGCAGTGAACATTCGTATGCATGTGTCCTTATATTAGAATGATTTATAATCCTTTGGGTAGATACCCAGTAATAGGATTGCTGGGTCAAATAGAATTTCTATTTCTAGGCCCTTGAGGAATCGCCACACTGTCTCCCACAATGGTTGAACTAATTTACACTCCCACCAACAGTGTAAAATGTTCCTATTTCTCCCCATCCTCTCCAGCATCTGTTGTCTCCATATTTTTTAATGATTGCCATTCTAACTGGCATGAGATGGTATCTCAATGTAGTTTTGATTTGCATTTCTCTAATGACCTGTGATGATGAGCACTTCTTCATGTTTGTTGGCCTCATGTATGCCTTCTTTTGTAAAGTGTCTGTTCATATCCTTCTCCCACTTTTGAATGGCCTTGTTTGTTTTTTTCTTGTAAATCTGTTTTATTTCTTTGTAGATTCTGGATATTAGCCCTTGGACAGATGGGTAGATTGCAAACATTTTTTCCCATTCTGTTGGTTGCCAATTCACTCTAATGACTGTTTCTTTTGCTGTGCAGAAGCTGTGGAGTTTGATTAGGTCCCATTTGTCTATTTTGGCTTTTGTTGCCAATGCTTTTGGTGTTTTGTTCATGAAGTCCTTGCCTATGCCTGTGTTCTGAATGGTTTCACCTAGATTTTCTTCTAGGGTTTTTATGGTGTTAGGTCTTATGTTTAAGTCTTTAATCCATCTGGAGTTAATTTTAGTGTAAGGTGTCAGGAAGGGGTCCAGTTTCTGCTTTCTGCACATGACTAGCCAGTTTTCCCAACACCATTTATTAAACAGGGAATCCTTTCCCCATTGCTTGTTTTTGTCAGGTTTGTCAAAGATCAGATGGTTGTAGATGAGTGGTGTTGCCTCTGAGGCCTCTGTTCTGTTCCATTGGTTTATATCTCTGTTTTGGTACCAGTACCATCCTGTTTTGATTACTGTAGCCTTGTAGTATAGTTTGAAGTCCAGTAGTGTGATGCCTCCAGCTTTGTTCTTTTTCCTTAGAATTGACTTGGCTATGCGGGCTCTCTTTTGGTCCCATATGAAGTTTAAGGTGGTTTTTTCCAATTCTGTGATGAAGGTCATTGGTAGCTTGATGGGGATAGCATTGGATCTGTAAATTACTTTGGGCAGTATGGCAATTTTCATGATACTGATTCTTCCTAACCATGAGCATGGAATGTTTCACCATCTGTTTGTGTCCTCTCTTATTTCCTTGAGCAATGGTTTGTAGTTCTCCTTGAAGAAGTCCTTTACGTTCCTTGTTAGTTGTATTCTGGACATTTTTGTTTGTTTAAATAAAAGATCTAAGTCAAACAAAATGTTAAAATTTGTTGAAGTCAAATGGGTAGTAAATACATGAATGTTCTTTAAATTATATTTTCTGTATGTTTGAAATATTTTATAAGCTATTTCATATAAGATATTTGAATAATATATGATATTTCCTAATTTTTTATAAGATATTTCCTAATTTTTTCTAAGATAAAAGAATAGAAAAATATATAAAAGAATAGGATTTTGCCTGCTCCTGAGCCTGGACAGTGTATTTGTCAATTGGGGAGCAATGTGTTCTAAGCAAGAAGGAACTTGAAGTGATATGGCACTAAATGAGTATGGTAATACAAGGCCCATAACCTCTAAGAGCAAGATAAGGATTGTGGTTAATAATCTATGAAACATCCTGAGCTATGTAGATCAGTATATGAAATGCATCTCCCTACCAAAGACAGAGTACATAAAAAGGGTACAGGATCTGAAGAATGAATCGGGGTACCACATATTTTAAAAAGGCAAGATCTGGAAAGGGCTCTTTGTGGTTTCAACATAAGTCTTTTGACAACTTGAAAACCTTGTTGAAAGAAGGCTAAACCGTGGTAATGCTATTCTGAAGACAGAAACAAATAAATATTATTGCTACCAGAGAGAGAATGATGTCATTAGGACAAAGAAAAAATGAGTAGCTTGCTTAGGGCCACACTGAATGCCAAGGACAAAATCAACATAAATATCCCAATCTTTTCAAGTCCTTTCTTGTCCACACAAGAAAATCTGTATATCCGCAACAAATGAAGATTTAAGCTCTGGCTGGCCTTGGCTCTGCCCCCATCAAACCAGAGCTCATTGAACTGTTTAATTGTGAATAGCTTCTTTGGTTATTAAACTGGTTAAATATGATGAAAATCTGTGCACAAATTTGCAAATGAATCAGAGAAAGACAAAGGCCTTTGAAAGGGACATTTCAAATGAGCTAAGTAGGCAAAGGAGCCTGCAAGTAATTGTTCATATTTCATGGGGACTTGGCTTTTCATGAATTCATCTCAGTGTAATCTTTCATACATATTACAGTGTCAGTTCATTAAAATTCTTGATGCAGTGCTGAACCTGGTCAGACTGAAATGGGGCTGACAAACCTCATGTCTGCCGCACAGATAACCAGGCCTTATGAAGGTGAAATTAGTTTTCAGGAGCTGCACTGCTCACTTGATTGATTCCGTCTTAGAAGTCATATGACTTAATGTTTCCTGCTTGGGCTGCCTCTGTCATGCAAACATGACCTGATAACACATTGTCAGGAGCGCTCCAGAGAGCTAACAGCAATCTAACATCTTTCTACTGAGTGTGAAGTTCCATCTGAAATGTGCATATTTGATAAGCAGCTCGTCTTCTCTCTGTCCTTTTCATTTTCAGAAAGTTAATCTTCCCTGCTTTAGTGAGTGCACTGGAGGGATGAGGGGGGCAGACACGCCGCAGGTGGCCCCAGACTCCGGCACCTGGGGAAGCTTACTGTCTAGAGGCCAACATGTTTAGACATCACTTCCAAGAGGCAGCCAGGCAAGAAGTGACAATGCAAGTCTGCCATCATGTTCAGAGGGGTCAGCAATGCTGAGGACTCAGGGGAGGAGAATTAAATCAGAGCATTCCATTACTGAGTGTTACGTTTGACTTCGTTGTCCCGGATTCATTTAACCATCTCTCTACCATGGTAAAAATTTGTATTCTATGTCCAGTCTAAAATAAAAACTGCCTCCTTCTGAATTAGAGGTAGCTGCACCATAGAATTTTAAAACTGAAAGACACATAGAGCCCTCCCACTTCATAGCCCCATTTTACAAATGAGCAAATCTAAGCAGGGAAGAGCTAAGTGGCTCATCAAAGTCACATCGCTATATATTTGTCGTAGATCCAGGACTGACACTAAGATCTCCAGATCAGTTTAGTTCTCCCAGCACTCCACTGTGCCATTCTTCACCTAAAAGTCTGACTCAGGCATCAAAGAGATTCCAGAAAGCAAACATCACATGTGAATCCAATACAACTTTTCATCCTGATCTAGGCTTCTAATTTCCTCATATGATAATATAATTTTTTATTGAACTTCATACATGACAAAGTACAACTACAAACATGATTTCATTGTCCTATACAAAGAAATTTTATAAAACAAAGCATACCAGGCATTGTTGTCACATTACTGGTAAAGAAGCCATGAATCAGAAAAGTAAGGTGACTTGGACAGGGTTGGCCAGAAAGTACTTGGAGGAGTTGGTTTGAGATAACCAAAGAGGAGAAGGATATGAGAACCCAAGAACTAGAGTATCCAATATTGAAGAGTGGCCAACAGCTATGTTGCCAGACTGGAGAGCAACCAGACCAGACAATAAGAAGAGGACAGGGTACTCCAGAAAAAAGACTCCAAGAAAATAACAAAACCAAAATAAGTTATCTTATTTTTAAAAATTACTCTTTCTGGCTTTATTAAAGTAAAATTGACAAATAAAAATTATATCTACTTACAGTGTAAACATGATGTTTTGATATATAATAGGATGTGAAATTATTAAATCAAGCTAATTAACATATCTATTTCCTCATATACTTGTCATTTTTTGTAGTAAGAATATTTAAGATCCACTTTCTTAGCAATTTTCAAGTAGACTATAGGCTCTGTGCTGTGTAATAGATCTTGAGAACTTACTTATCCCAACCAAAACTTGTACACTTTGACCAACCTCTCAACCCATGGCAACCACCATTCTACTCTCTCTGCTTCTATAAGTTCAACTTTTTAAGATTCCACATTTAAGTTAGATTGTGCAGTATTTGTCTTTCTGTGCCTGACTTCTTTCATGCAGCATAGTGTACTCCAGGTTCATCTATGTTGATATGGTTTGGCTCTGTGTCCCCACCCAAATCTCATCGTGAATTATACTCCTATAATCCTAATGTACTGTGGGAGGGACCTGGTTGGAGATAATTAGAATTATAGGGACAGTTTTCCCTATACTGTTCTCATGGTAGTGAATAAGTTTTATGAGATCTGATGGTGTTATCAGAGGTTTCTGCCTTTGCATCTTCCTCATTTTCTCCTGCTGCCACCATGTAAGAACTGTCTTTTGCCTCCCGCCATGATTCTGAGGCCTCCCTAGACATGTGGAACTGTAAGACCAATTAAACTTCTTTTTCTTCCCAATCTTGGGTATGTCTTTATCAGCAGCATGAAAATGGACTAATACATATGTTGTCACAAATGACAGGATTTTCTTCCTTTTTAAGACTGAAGTGTATTCCATTATATATATCACATTTTCTTTATCCATTTATTCATCAATGGACACTTAGGTTGATTGCATATTTTGGCTATTGTAAATAATGCCACAATTAACATGGGAGTGCAGCTATCTTTTTGACATACTGATTTCATTGTCTTTGGCTATAAAATCAGAAGTAAGATTGCTGGATCATACGGTCTCTCTGTTTTTAATTTTTTGAGGAACTGCCATTCTGTTTTCCATGATAGCCATACTAATTTACATTCCCACAAAAAGTGTAAAAAGAGTTCCCTTTATACCACATCCTTGCCAACTCTTCCCTTTTTCCTCACTCCCTACTTTTCCCTTTTTATAATAGTCATTGTAACAGATGTGAGGTGATATTTTATTGAGATTTTTTAAATTGCATTTTAGGTTTTTGGGTACATGTGAAGAACATGCAAAATTGTTGCATAGGTACACACATGGCAGTGTGATTTGCTGCCTTCCTCCCCATCACCTATATCTGGCATTTCTCCCCATGCTATCTCTCCCCAACTCCCCACTAACTGCTGTCCCTCCCTTATTTCCCCTCAACAGACCCTAATGTGTGATGCTTCCCTGTGTCCATGTGTTTTCATTGTTCAACACTCAACTGTGTTTGATTTTCCATTCTTGTGTCCGTTTGCCGAGAATGATGGTTTCCAGGTTCATCCATGTCCCTAAAGGACACAAACGCATCGATTTTTATGGCTGCATAGCATTCCATGGTGTATATGTGCCACATTTTCCCTATCCAGTCTATCGTAGATGGACATTTGGGTTGGTTCCAGGACTTTGCTATTGTAAACAGTGCTGCAATGAACATTCGTGTGCACGTGTCCTTATAATAGAACGATTTATAATCCTTTGGATATATACCCAGTAATGGGATGGCTGGGTAAAATGGAATTTCCATTTCTAGGTCCTTGAGGAATCGCCACACTGTCTTCCACAATGGTTGAACTAATTTACACTCCCACCAGTAGTGTAAAAGTGTTCCTATTTCTCCACATCCTCTCCAGCATCTGTTGTCTCCAGAGTTTTTAATGATTGCCATTCTAACTGGCATGAGATGGTATCTTAAGGTAGTTTTGATTTGCATTTCTCTAATGACCAGTGATGATGAGCATTTTTTCATATGTTTGTTGGCCTCATGTATGTCTTTTTTTGTAAAGTGTTTGTTCATATCCTTTGCCCAGTTATGAATGGGCTTGTTTTTTCCTGTAAATCTGTTTTAGTTGTTTGTAGATTCTGGAGATTAGCCCTTTGTCAGATGAGTAGATTGAAAATTTTTTTTCCCATTCTGTTGGTTGCCGATAAACTCTAATGACTGTTTCTTTTGCCGTGCAGAAGCTGTGGAGTTTGATTAGGTCCCATTTGTCTATTTTGGCTTTTGTTGCCAATGCTTTTGGTATTTTATACATGAAGTCCTTCCCTATACCTATGTCCTGAATGGTTTTGCCTAGATTTCCTTCTAGGGTTTTTATGGTGTTGGGTCTTACATTTAATTTGTTAATCCATCTGGAGTTAATTTTATTGTAAGGTGTCAGGAAGGGGTCCAGTTTCTGCTTTCTGCACATGGCTAGCCAGTTTTCCCAGCACCATTTATTAAACAGGGAATCCTTTCCCCATTGCTTGTTTTTGTCAGGTTTGTCAAAGACCAGATGGTTGTAGGTGTGTGGTGTTGCCTCTGAGGCCTCTGTTCTGTTCCATTGGTTTATATCTCTGTTTTGGTACCAGTACCATCCTGTTTTGATTACTGTAGCCTTGTAGTATAGTTTGAAGTCCGGTAGTGTGATGCCTCCAGCTTTGTTCTTTTTCCTTAGAATTGACTTGGCTATGCGGGCTCTCTTTTGGTTCCATATGAAGTTTAAGGTGGTTTTTTTCCAATTCTGTGATGAAGGTCATTGGTAGCTTGATGGGGATAGCATTGGATCTGTAAATTACTTTGGGCAGTATGGCAATTTTCATGATACTGATTCTTCCTAACCATGAGCATGGAATGTTTCACCATCTGTTTGTGTCCTCTCTTATTTCCTTGAGCAGTGGTTTGTAGTTCTCCTTGAAGAAGTCCTTTATGTTCCTTGTTAGTTGTATTCCTAGGTATTTTATTCTCTTTGTAGCAATTGTGAATGGCAGTTCATTCTTGATTTGGCTCTCTTTAAGTCTGTTATTGCTGTATAGGAATGCTTGTGATTTTACACATTGATTTCGTGTCCTGAGACTTTGGTTAAGTTGCTTATCAGTTTCAGGAGATTTTAGGCTGAGGAGATGGGGTCTTCTAAATATACATTCATGTCATCTGCAAATAGAGACAATTTGACTTTCTCCTTTTCTAACTGAATACACTTTATTTCTTTTTCTTGCCTGATTGCTCTGGCTAGAACTTTCAATACTATATTGAATAGGAGTGGTGAGAGAGGGCATCCTTGTCTAGTGCCACATTGCAAAGGGAATGCTTCCAGTTTTTGCCCATTCAGTATGATATTGGGTGTTGGTTTGTCATAAATAGCTTTTATTATTTTGAGATTCGTTCCATCAATACCTAGTTTATTGAGTGTTTTTAGCATAAAGGGCTTTGAATTTTGTCAAAGGCCTTCTCTGCATCATTTGAGATAATCATGTGGTTTTTGTCTTTGGTTCTGTTTATGTGGTGAATTACGTTTATAGACTTGTGTATGTTGAACCAGCCTTGCATCCCTCGGAAGAAGCCTACTTGATCATGGTGGGTAAGCTTTTTGATGGGCTATTGCAATCGGTTTGCCAGTATTTTATTGAAGATTTTTGCATCTATGTTCATCATGGATATTGGCCTGAGGTTTTCTTTTCTTGTGGAGTCTCTGCCAGGTTTTGGTATCATGATGATGTTGGTCTCAAAAAATGATTTGGGAAGGATTCCCTCTTTTGGATTGTTTGGAATAGTTTCAGAAGGAATGGTACCAGCTCCTCTTTGTATGTCTGGTAGAATTCGGCTGTGAACCCATCTGGACCTGGGCTTTTTTTGGATTGTAGGCTATTAATTGCTGCTCCAACTTCTGCCCTTGTTATTGGTCTATTCAGGATTTCGACTTCCTCCTGGTTTAGGCTTGGGAGGAGGCAAGTGTCCAGGAATTTATCCATTTCTTCCAGGTTTACTGGTTTATGTGCATAGAGGTGTTTGTAATAATCTCTGATGATGGTTTGTATTTCTGTGGAATCAGTGGTGATATCCCCTTTATCATTTTTTATTGCACCTGTTTCATTATTCTCTCTTTTCTTTTTTTATTAATCTGGCTAGTGGTCTATTTTGTTGATCTTTTCAAAAAACCAGCTCCTGGATTTATTGATTTTTTGAAGGGTTTTTTGTGTCTCTATCTCCTTCGTTTCTGCTCTGATTTTAGTTATTTCTTGTCTCCTGCTAAGTTTTGAGTTTCTTTCATCTTGCTCTTCTAGCTCTTTCAATTTTGATTATAGGGCATCTATTTTAGATCTTTCCTTGCTTCTCATGTGGGCATTTATTGCTATATATTTTCCTCTAGACACTGCTTTAAATGTGTCCCAGAGATTCTGGTATGTTGTGTCTTCGTTGTCATTGGTTTTGAAGAACATCTTTATCTCTGCCTTCATTTCATTGTTTATCCAGTCAACATTCAAGGGCCAGTTCTTCGGTTTCCATGAAGCTGTGTGGTTCTGAGTTAGTTTCTGAATTCTGCGTTCTAACTTGATTGCACTGTGGTCTGAGAGACTGTTTGTTATGATATCCGTTCTTTGGCCTTTGCTGAGGAGTGATTTACTTCCAATTATGTGGTCAATTTTAGAGTAGGTGTGATGTGCTGAGAAGAATGTATATTCTGTGGATTTGGGGTAGAGAGTTCTTTAAATGTCTATTAGGTTTGCTTAGTCCAGGCTTGAGTTCAAGTCCTAGATATCCTTGTTAATTTTCTCTCTGGTTGATCTGTCTAATATTGACAATGGGTGTTAAAGTCTCCCACTATTATTGTGTGGGAGTCTAAGTCTCTTTATAAGTCATTAAGAATTTGCCTTATGTATCTGGGTGCTCCTGTATTGGGTGCGTATATATTTAGGATCGTTAGCTCTTCTTGTTGCATTAATCCTTTTACCATTATGTAATGTCCTTCTTTGTCTCTTTTGATTTTTGTTGGTTTAAAGTCTATTTTATCAGAGACTAGAATTGCAACTCCTGCTTTTTTTGCTCTCCATTTGCTTGGTAAATCTTCCACCATCCCTTTGTTTTGAGCTTTTGTGTATCCTTGCATGTGAGATGGGTTTCCTGGATACAGCACACCAATGGGTTTTGGCTTTTTATCCAATTTGCCAGTCTGTGTCTTTTGATTGGTGTTTTTAGCCCATTTACATATAGGGTTAATATTGTTATGTGTGAGTTTGTTCCTGCCATTTTGAATGCTAGCTGGCTGTTGTGCCCGTTAGTTGATGCAGTTTCTTCATTGTGTCAATGCTCTTTACCATTTGGTATGTTTTTGGAGTGGCTGTTACTGGTTGTTCCTTTCTATGTTTAGTGCTTCTTTCAGGAGCTCTTGTAAAGCAGGCCTGGTGATGATGAAATATGTGAGTACTTGCTTGTTCATAAAGGATTTTATTTCTCCTTTGCTTATGAAGCTTAGTTTGGCTGGATATGAAATTCTAGGTTGAAAGTTGTTTTCTTTAATGTTGTTGAATATTGGCCCCTACTCTATTCTGGCTTGTAGGGTTTCTGCAGAGAGCTCTACTGTGACTCTTATGGGCTTCCCTTTATTTGTAACCTGACCTTTCTCTCTGGCTGCCCTTAAGATTTTCTCCTTCATTTCCACCTTGGTGAATCTGAGGATTATGTGCCTTCAGGTTGCTCTTCTTGAGGAATATCTTTGTGGTGTTCTCTGTATTTCCTGGACTTCAATATTGGCCTGCCTTGCTAGGTTGGGGAAGGTTTCCTGGATAATGTCCTGAAGAGTATTTTCCAGCTTGGATTCATTCTCTCCATCACATTCAGGTACACCTATCAAACGCAGATTAGGTCTTTTCACATAGTCCCATATTTCTTGGAGACTTTGTTCATTTCTTTTTCCCTTTTTTTCTCTAATCTTGCCTCCTCTTTTTATTTCACTGAGTTTATCTTTGACCTCCGATATCCTTTCTTCTGCTTGGTCAATTCGGCTGCTGAAACTTGTGTATGCTTCATGAAATTCTCATGTTGTGTTTTTGAGCTCCATCAATTCACTTATATTCCTCTCTAAATTGTTTATTCTCATTAGCATTTCATCACTTCTTTTTTCAAGGTTCTTAGTTTCTTTGCATTGAGTTACAACATGTTCTTTTAGCTCAGAGAAGTTTCTTATTACCCACCTTCTGAAGCCTGTTTCTATCAATTTATCAGACTCATTCTCCATCCAGCCTTGTTCCTTTGCTGGTGAGGAGTTGTGATACCTTGTAAGAGGAGAGGTGTTCTGGTTTTGGGTGTTTTCATCCTTTTGCTCTAGTTTCTTCCCATCTTTGTGGATTTATCCACCTTTCATCTTTGTAGTTGTTGGCTTTCAGATTGGGTCTCTGAGTGGACATCCAGTTTGTTGATGATGAAGTTATTTCTTTCTGTTTCTTAGTTTTCCTTCTAACAGTCAGGCCCCTCTGCTTGAAGACTGCTGAGGTCCACTCCAGGGCCTGCTTTCCTGGGGATCACCCTCAGCAGCTGCAGAACAGTAAGGGTTGTTGCCAGTTTCTTCTGCTATCTTTGTCCCAGAGGGATACCTGCCCAATGTCAGTCTGCACTCTCCTTTATGAGGTGACTCTTTGGATACACTGGGTCAGGGAGGTGCTTGAGGAGACAGCCGGTCCTTTATAGGAGCTCAAGTGCTGAGCTGTGAGCTCTGTTGTTCCTTCAGTGCTGCTGGACAGGTACGTTTAAGTCTGTTGCAGAGGAACTCATAACCCCCCCCCCCTTTTTTTCCCAGGTGCTCTGTCCCAGGGAGTTAGAGCTTTGTTTATAAGTTTCTGTCATGCTGCTGCCTTTCTTCAGGGCTGCCCTGCCCAGCAAGTAGGCAGCCTAATCACTGGCTGCCTGCAGAGGCTTTTTTGAGCTCTTGTGGGCTCCACCCCGCTGCTGTGTGAACATCCCTGCAGTCCTGTTTATATGGGTATAGTTAGAACTGCCTCAGCAATGGTGGCCCCCTCTGTAATGGAGGACTGTCTCTGTAATGGTAGGCTGCCTCAGCAATGGCAGGCTGCCTCAGCAATGGTGGACTACCTCTGTAGTGGTGGACTGCCTTGGTAATGGTGATGCCCCTCCCCCACAGAGCTGGACTGTCCTGGGTTCAGCTGTGCTTGCAGTGAAACTCTCAATCCAGAGCATTTCAGATTGCTGTTTTTTTGTGGGCATGGGACCAGCCTAGCCTGATCACCTGGCTTCCTGCCTCAGATCCCCCCTTTTTTTTCCCCATTGAAAGGGTGAAGGGTGACTCTGTCTCCCAGGTGTTCCAGTCACCTGTTGAAAAGATGCCAGGATCTGTGCGTTTTCCCGTGCGGCAACCCACTGTGCCATCTGAAACAGCTGCGCTGAGATTTGTGGTGGTTTTCTGTCCAGGAATCTCCTGGCCTGACTCCCTGTTTCATTCCCCTTTTTTATCAGTTGAATGGGTGGCTCTGTCTCCCAGGAGCTCCAATCGCCAGCTGAAACTGCACCCGGACCCATGTATTTTGTGCAGAGACCTGCGGCGCCGGGACACCGGCCAAAACAGCCACGCTGGTGACCTGTGGAGCTCCTCTGCTTGGGAATCTCCTGGTCTGTGGGCAATAAAAATCCATCTGTAAAGGGGGCATCCACCCTCCACACTTTCGCTGGGAGCTGCAATCCTGAGCTGCTCCTAATTGGCCATCTTCAAAGCCATCATTCCTTTATTGAGATTTTAATTTGCATTTCTCTGAACGGTGATTTAGGAGTTTTTGCATATATGTGTTAGTCATTTGTATGTCTTTTGAGAAATTTTGATTCATATCTTTGGTCATGTTTTATTGGGTTATTTGGTTTTTCTGTTGTTGAGACATTTGTGTTCCTTATATATTTTGGATATTTACCCACTATCAGATGCATGGTTTGCAAATATTTTCTCCCATTCTGTAGGTTTTCTGTTTACTCTTGATTGTTCCTTCTGCTATGCAGAAGTTTCTGGTTTGATGCAATTCATTTGTCCATTTTTTTTATTTTGTAGCCTGTACTTTTAAGCTCATATAAAAAAAATCATTGCTCAGACAAATGTCAAGAAGCAAACATTTTCCTTACACTTTGTTCTAGTAGTTTTTAGTTTCAGGTTTTACAATTATGTTTTTAATCTATTTGTGGCTGATGTTTGTATGTAGTATGATAGGGGGCCAATTTTATTCTTTGGGAGGTGGATGGACATTCAGTTTTCCCATTGTATTTTCTTGATCCCTTTGTCAAAAAAGCAATTGACTATAAATGTGTGGATATATTTCTGGGCTATTTGGTTTCATTTGTGTATATGTCTGGTTTTATGCCAGTACCGTGTGTTTTGATTACTATGGCTTTATAGTATGATTTGTTTGATCATTAATAAAAGAATATTCATTTGTTGTTGAAAGATCTAGAGGAGAATTTTGGGGGGAAAAAGGTACATAGAAAACTGTAAATTTTAAAGACACAATGATTATCCTTAGGAAATATTCAAAAGAAAGCATTGTTCTGATAGACTATTTGACTCTGATGTAAACAATGTTTAAATGTCATAACAGTACAATCACTGACTTTGGATTAACAAAGATTTGTAATTAAGCATTTTGGGAGAATACTAGGAGCGTAAGAGCCAAATCCTCATCTACACGAGTCAGTTGGCTTTTGCTATGTAAGGAACAACTATAAATGCTAGTAGTTTAAAACAAGAACCATATTAATTGTTCTCGATTCTGCGGGGTAACAGTTTAGGCTGTGCTTAGATGAGATATCTCTGCTCCATGGGATTTCATCTTATCCCTGTGTTGTAGTCAATTAATGGTAGGTCACTTCATACACGTATGTGGCAGTCATTGTCTGTTAGCTGGGCCAATGGTGGCAACTGAGCCTTGTGTCACTCATCCTATAAACTAGCCAAGGCTTGTTTACATGGTAGTAGCTCCACTAGCAGTAATAAGCAAACCATGATGCAAATCTGTGTTTTTATCATGTTTTCTAATGACACACTGGCCAAAGCAAGTCACATGGCCAGGCCCTGATTCAAAAGGTGGAGAACAGACCTTACCTCTTCAAGGAGGAGCTACAGCATTTTATTTAAAATGTGCATAAATTCAGAAATCAGAAAAATGTATGGTTATTTTTGAAATCTACCATACTAAACAATAATAGCACAATCAAGCCACTATATTGTACAAATCACACACGCATATATATACACTATAGTAAAAATGGAAACAAAATGGCTGCCTTTACACTACTTGAATGGAGATATATAGTTGGGATAATGTTTTCAATGAAATTTGACAGAGCTTCAAAAAGTCCTGTGTCTAAAACTATTTACAAGGCAAGATGATGTGCTCCAGAAATGATGTAATGTAACTTAAAAAGTGGATCTAGAAATGAAGCTTCTGATGTTAGTTCAATTAAAGCATTTTATAAAATGTGCAGAAAAATATTTCTCAATTAGTGTGTTATTTTACATACTATGAGTTTAAATGCATCTATAACTAAATTAGGTCTTAAATCCATTATATCCCTGAAATACTGAAGTTGGCCAGAAACTAACTTTCTGTTGAGACAGTGATAACTGCCTTATGTCCTATATATTCAGACACATAGGCTATATTAAGTAAAAAGTATAACAAAATTTTAATAATAGTTATTTGTTGGTAATAGAAATGCTAGGAATCTTAGAAATCCTTTGTTGGAATAGTGTAGTTTTCTAAGGTAAATATGTATTATTTGAGCACTAGTTTCTGTCACCCACTCTATCAGCTTTAGGTCACTGTTGTAGATGGGAGGAAGAAAGACTCACTTACATAAGGTCAAACAATCAATGGATTCACAGCCTAGGTGCTGGCAAAAAAAAAAGCTACCTCCTACATGAAAACTGAGTGTTCAGTGAGTTTAGTTAATGAGGATCAGTGTCCCTGCCGAGGTTCTTCAAACAAACCAGAGAAAAATTAGCTGTGGAGGTGTCGAAACTTTTTCATATCCTTACTGTGGTAGCATTTAGAATTCACAAAAATGAGCACAAAAATAAAAGTCAATTTTCCCAAAGGATAACATAAAAAATAAAATTAAAGCAACACAGAAGTCATGGGAGATAGTAGCTCCCCATTCCTCCAGGATAGGAAAGAATGACAGTTTTTACAAAACATACCTAAAGGAACTGTCTGATTTTAATTTGCTGGAAAGAATGTTTGCATTACATCCTGGATAAGATTTCCTCTTTAGACTAGGCCTAAATGCCACAAACCAAAAAAACCACATAAAACTGTTGAATGTCCATATCAAAAGATATCAAATATTCCTGTCGTATCACATATCAAATAATTTTTTAATTCATTCATTTTTCCCAATGGAAGGCCTATTTCCTAAATCTTTTTCTTTGAACAATTCTATTAGTATCCAGCATTGTATCCAATACCTCACTCATTGTTTGGCACATGGTAAGCATGTAATACATTTCTGTCAAAAATTATTAATCATTTATGTTTACCCCCAGTAGGCACATTCTGATGAAGTCAACATAACACTGAAATTTATCTTAGTATCACCCAATAAATTATTGCTCACTAATGTCATCAACAACCATATAGAGCAAATATAAGTGAAACAAATTCACAAATATGTGCATTTAATAGCCTGTGTCCATTTATCTTCACACATTTTGGGCATGGGCCAGCGTCTGGCTCTACAATGCCTACTGATCCAGACTTTTGAGAGACAGATAAAGATTAGGGTATCAAAGAGAACAGTGCAATTTCATATTTTGACTGGACAAAGGATGGGAAAATAATAATGACCAAACAAACACCACTCCCTTTCCTTTGCTTTTCCTCCAGGGTTATCAGTTTACACAAAACACCAAATCTACCCGTTATATTTAGCATTACTTGGGATGCTGCCATACCCACTCTAGAAGGAAAAATGGGACAGAACTCCTTCTTCAAAGTTGTCACAGCCCAGAGAACAGATACCTAAAGTGAATGTAACCTTTTAACCTAATTCCCAACTGCAAGACTCTGAACTCTATTATGTTCCTTTGCCTTTTGGTTTAGGAAAATTCGTGTTGTTGAACTTAGGTGAACAGTGATGAACACGTGCTCCTGGTTAGTTCAGATCTTCATCAGCCTTCCCCAGGCAAACTGTCGATCTATTTTTTGCTTTTCCAAAATCAAGTCTAGGCTACAGCCACTGGCAGAGCAATTGTTTTACAGGTAAAGCAATCAGTGGTCTGGGGTTGAAATCTCCGAACAGTTTTTCCATCTGTGACATCAATTCTGTTTGGGAGCAGAGGTGACAGGCCTGTGTGTTAGCCAGAGTGTTGGCTCTGATTCACAGAATGAATACTGGCAAGCCACTGCATCACCTCACCTGGCCAGTGCCTGCGCTAAGCTTGTGCAGGTTCATGTCACAAATGCAGCTGCAAGCTTGGCCACATTGATTGCGTGTCCCGGTCCCCCTCTTACTTTAAAACAAAACAAAAAAACAAGAGAAACTGTCCTTTTATTGATCCTTCTTCCTTAACACATTGGAAAAATTTCCTCCAGGTTGAAGCATTCATTCATTTTCCTTTGAAATTCTCTAGATGCATTTTTCAGATCAGCCACTAGATGCCCAGATGCCAAAATAAAACTCTAGCAGCTTTTCTAAGGAAAACAAGATGGTTTTGTAATTTAAAAAGATAGATTCTTTCAACTGTGCTGTCAAGAAGCCTAGGGAAGTCTTTATCCTCAGGGAGTTGTTTTTCTTTCTGTTTTTTAATGTATAGAGCAATATCTTTATACAGATTAAGAGAATAAAGCTCTTAAACCAAAAATTACAGGAAATAAAAAAGTTCAAAAGCTGCCACTACTTCGCTGATAATATAGAGTAGAAAAAAGTAGAGCTTTTGCCTTAGAATACAGTACCCAAGCTTCAACATTCATGCTTCTCACAAAAATAAAATAAAATAAAGGTTTTTTTTAAATGTGTCCTATCAGCATTGGTCTCCAGCTTACCTATAGCAGCACCTGGAAAACCAGGGTCTGAACACACAAAAATTGAGGAAGAAACCAGGGGCATGAAAGTATCTCTGACATAGGTAGGGTTAACATCATAATTTCACTGTCCATGTTCTTTTTTGGCTCTTTCTACTTCTGTTTAGCTAAAGGATAGATGAGGTTCACCCTGGCTTGTTTATTTTTAGACAGAGCCTCACATGGCCACCTAGGCTGGAGTACAATGACGTGATCTTTTGCTCATTGCAGCCTTGAACTCCTGGGCTCAACAATCCTCCTGCCTCAGCCTCCGAAAGTGCTGGGATTACAGGCATGAGCCATTATGCCTGACCATTGTGGCTACTTTTTAGGTGGGACATGGACAATCTACTGAGCATCCAGACACCAGGGACTGGGCTGTAAAGAACCTTCTGGTTAGTTCAGAACTTCATTAGCCTTTCCCAGGCAAACTGTTTATCTATTTTTTGCTTTTTTCAGAACCAAGTCTAGGCTACCCAGAACCTAGACTTGGTTATGGAAAAAGCAAAAAATAGATAGTTTGCCTGGGAAAGAAAAATCACAGCCTGGAAATACTAGTGAAGAAACAGAGTTAGATTTGCACGCATTACAGTGGCTGGGAAGAGACGGAAAGAGCAGAGCATGATGAAAGGTTTTTAAATACCAAAAGGACTATACATGGAATTCCAAAATTATGGAGCTAGAAGGAACCTTTGAGGGCACTTCCACCAACAGAAAAGACAATGTTCTCACCCTCATGGCCCCTTTCCTCACTGATGGACATAAGCCCTTCCTTTGCACTACAACTAAGCATGCTATATAATGTTCAGCCACGCTTTAATGATGGTCCAAAACAATGGAGAAAAAAATACTGTTTAAATAAATTAAAATCCCCAGGCCAGCCTCACACCCATCACGGGGTTTATCACTCAGATGTTTTCCTGCCCACTCCCAACCTGCCTCCACTGGCCAGGGGCACTTCACGTTCTGCCACAGCAAATCATCTCACTGTCTCCACACTTGGGGATCCAAGCCAAACTACCTCCATGACCCTAGAGAGAGAAGAAAGTTGTTTTATCCTTTTGTGCAAAGACTCACTTCTGCAAGACTTCCTTCCTTGTTCCATGATATTCCTGGCGTGATTACATAATCACCCCAGGTTCTGATCCAGATACATGGTGAAATAGGCTGAAATATTTAGATTTTTCCACTGTCGCCTAATGCAAGAAACAATTTTCTAACTGTTAAAGCTGAGAAAAGGTGAAATGTGTGAAGTTCAAAATACTGAGCACTCCATCACTGGAAAGGGTTTAGAATGAGGCAGCCAAGTCCCAGCCCAAGATGCTGAGAAAACAGTTCCTGAATTGAGAGAACAATCTGCTTCAGAGTCCTCACTTAGTATTTCCCCTCCAATTCTATGTTTCTATTATTTTTGTAGACCCCATACTGAAAGTAAAAAGGGCAGGCCCAGCATTTGCGAGCCACACAGAATAATGGTTTACCAACATTTTTTTTAAAGATAGATTTCCCTAAGGTGACACGTGATTGCATGAGATTCTGGAGGTTAACTCTTAACAGAGCTGTACATAAAACTGAAAGAACCTTTGCTTTAAAAATTATCAAAAAAGAATGACTCCACGTTTTTTTAATAATTATGCCTAGCTTGAGCAATGCTGTCTATGAAATATTGACACCTAAATGATCCAGACAATTCTAGAATCACTTCTTTTAAGAAGTAAGTAAATCTCCTTAATGAAAAAGAGAAAGTCAAGTCAGTATTCGTGTTGGCAAATGCTAAACCAGGATCTGGCAATGCTGGTCCCATCATTCCCATATTCCGTGTTTTTCAGAAATATAATCTGCACCATCCCACACCATATCCAGGAGGAGTTTCTGCCATGTCAGTGAGGGCAGAGGAGTGTGTAGAGTTTATTGTCAGGTTGCAGAGGCAGAGGGTAGCAAAAAAGACAAACCATTTGCACAGATTTCTCCCAGAAGCAAGGGACTAAGCAAAACTCTTGTATTAGGAGTATTATATGTCAAATAATTCAAAGCAATATTTACACTCAAAGGAACTATAGGGGTTACCCATCTGTCCACCTATGGTGTTACATGCTATCCAAATTTCATGCTCTGGAAAAGCAGCTTCTCAAAGCAACATTCACCCAGAAAAGGACCAAGGTTTGGGAATGAAGCCATTGCCACTCCAAGATTTACTCATGCCAACCTTGGCTGTAAATTTATTTCTTCTGCTACATACCTATGTTTTACAGCAGAAAATTTTAGCCCAAAGACCATAAACCTACCTATGTTCCCTCTTCCCTATGAGAGTCTGACAAAATGGTATATTAACTATATGCAATTTAACTTTGGTTCAAATAATCACCATTATTAATACCCTCCCAAAAGTTACACTAAGAAGACTTGCCATTTAGATGTTGTCATTGCTCCAACAACATAGTTTCTGTTAATCATGCAATGACATGGAGGAGGACTCAAGGAAAATGAAGTAAGGAATAACAGGCTATGACTTAATGTGTTCGTTCACTTATCTATTCCACCATGCATTCAGCGTTGATCGATCAAACAGTGACTATATGCCTGGAACGCTATTAGGCATTACAGGAGAGATATGTGCAAGATCCACAGCCCCTGCTCAGTATGAGACTGAGTGTCAACTCAGTACAGTAAGTTGCACAGGGTATAAAAGAAACAGAACATGCACTGGGTGAATGCCCTTATCTCAGCTTGAGCAAGGACTATGGTTTTTAGCTTAAAAGCTGAGCACTGAGATCAATAATTAGAGGAGAAAACATGAAGGCATGAGGAAGCCAGTCCTTTGGTTATGGAGTATATGAGGGTGAGAGAACACGAAGCTAGAAAGGTGTGGAGCAGTCAGAAAATAAAGAGTTTGCATGACTTTGTCCTAAAGTCCTGATGAATTAAGGAATTTTAAGAAAGGGATGGTTAGCATAATTAGATTCATGTCCTACAAAGACCACCCTATGGCAGTGAGAACAATGTACTGTAATGGAAAGAGAGAAGATCAGAGGAAAAGAAAACAACCAGGAGGTCCCACTGTATGGGAGAAAAATTGTCTTCTCTTAGGTTCAGTACCTGGGGCTCTGCAAATTAAACTGACAGATTAACGGGAAAATAAAAACAGTTTATACGTGTAATACTTATTAATGCTTATAGACACAGAAGAGCTCATTGAGGGGTAACTCAAATGGGGTGGTTAGAATTTGGAACTTATATGACTTTTAATAGGTGACAAGGAGGAAGAGAAAGGTACTTACAGAAAAACACATGACTTTTTGGAAAGATAGGTGGGTTTTTAGGGGAACAAACAAGAGATAAGAAGGTTTATAATGTTCGTCTGTACAGGTATGAGTAATCTTTCAGTCTCTTCAGGGTTTTGGTATAGGTCTCATTCACATTTTCCCTTCTGGGATTAGATTCTAAGATTTGTGGCAGTCTTGTTCCTGCTTTAAAATCAGATAAGAAAAGCTCTAAGAAGGCTTTTTTTTTTCTGTATCTGTTGAATCTCAAATGTCTTCAGCTTCAAATAATCTTTATACCAAGGGGCATATTTTGGGGTGGCATATTCTGATCCCCTTTAGCAACAAGGAATATTCTAAGGCAATGGCAGGGAAGATAAAAAGGAGCCAATTTACAAGGCAGATTTGTGAGTTTTAGTTGACCAAATAGATATTGGGGACCAGGGTTAGAAAGGAGAGGAAATCCGGGTTCATTCATGGGTATCCGGCTTGGTCTACAACTGTAGCACTTACAACTAGGTGCACAGTAGAATTAATTAAAGAGGCTTTAATAATATCCAGCCTGGGCCCTCCTTCCCTCAGGGGTCCTATTAAATAGGCCTGGGATGAGGCTCAGGGAATGGTATTTTTTAAAAGCTCCCCAGATGACTATATTGTGAGTCAGGTTTGAGAACTTGCAATCTAGGGGATAAATGTGATGCCAAGAGACAGGAAACTCAGGAAGTTGGAGACAGGTGGCTGCTGTTGCATAGAGAGGAGAAGGACATCTAGGGTTTCTCTTTGGCTTTCCTGAGGTTGAGAAAGAGGTCAATTTCAGGTTAGCACAGATTTCAATGTCTGTGCTATTACTCAACAACGTGCCATAACATTTGTTGAAATGCTCTGAAATTTGGTTCCAAATGTACAGTTTCCTTTAGTATGAAGAAACATTGGTAAGATGTGAGAAGAGAAAACAACTGTAGGGAAATGTTTCCGCAAGAAAAGAGGAAAAAAAAAAAAGTGTCAAGGATAAAACAGCAGGAATTTACATTCCAAATCCTAAACCATGTGCTGCATTTCATTTCTCGGGGAAAGCTTTCTAACCCATGAATCCTTTTCTTAGTGAAACTCGAGTCAGGAAACTATTGCTGTGCAGAAATCACGCCAGTACCCTGGGGCACTGAGGGATTAATGAATACTTGTATAGCTAGCCCATCCCATAAGCCAATGGTTAATCAATGGTACTTAAATCTCCTCAGGTAATTGAATTGCAAATCTGGTAGTAAAAGAACCTGTATTCATAAAATTATGCCCATATCTGTTTCTTAGTGTAGATATTGATGAAAGACTACAACTTGTGGATTATTTCTTTCTTATCTGTATTAAAAATTGAGCACAGCAAATTGGCTGTAGGTATTTTCTGCCTATACCTTGTGCACATTGAAGTACGACTGACAGCTACATAAGCTATCGCGTCCACCTCCCACCTAGATGACGTTACTACAAAAGTTACTGTAATGCCTTCCATTTACTCTCAGGACTGAAGTGAGGAACAAACACATGATAGCTGATAAACGGTAGACTTTAGGGATCTAAAAAGTAAGTTTTAGAACGTTATAATTGTACAGCGGATCCAGTGAGATTTCGTATTTTTCCTGAGGGAATACACGCACACACACACATATATGTATATAAAACTTTTCCTCAGGAAAATATATAAATACATGTATATAAATATATATATATATAATATATATAATACATATAATACGTGTGTGTGCATATATATATATATATCTTAGTATGAATTCCCAATATAAAAATGAGCATGCCATTTAGTAGTAAATGCAAGTGCCATTGTCCAAAAACAATCACGGTTTAAAATAACGCCATTTAAAACTGCTTTGGATGGAGCATGCCTCTTTCTAAGCTGTACAACCTTGGATAAGTTATTTAAACCTCTTTATGTCTCATCTCTCTAGTCTCTGAAGTGGGCTAATAATTCCTCACCCCATAGAGTCAAGAGCATTAAAATAGGTAGTCGATCAAAATCACTTACAGTAGTGCACAGAAGAAATAAGCACTCTATTGGTTAGTGCTATTATATCTAGTTTCCTCTGCCTTCAAAATTCAAGCCTGAGCTTCAGCTTCAGGTATTGATACTGGTAGGCTAGGGGAGCCCCGCGACACCAGTGAGGTCTTGGTCCCTGCTGGTGTCCAGGCTGTTGATGCCATCACAAGAAAGAATTCAAGGATGAATCAGAAAATAGTGAAAGTACGGGGGTATGGAGGTATATTGCAAAGCAAACGTACACATTCAAGAAAGGGGGGTGTGGAAGTACCCGAGAGAGAGAGTCTTGCACAGTGAGGCATGGGGTTTCTATCTTTATGAGTTTCTTTAACCCAAGAGGTGGAACATTCCTGAAGATTCCTGGAAAAGGGTGGAGATTTCTCAGAACTGTGGTGCCACTCATTTTTACACCAAATATGGGTGTTCTTGGAACTGTCATGGTGCTAGTGAGTGTGAGATTTAGTATGTTAATGAGCATATAATGAAGTCCTAGGTGAAACCTAGGTCAAACCTAGGGCCATGTTGGGTCTAGTCAGTCTTAGCCAGCTTGGCCCACATCCTAGTTCTTGAGGGTCTGATGAGCCCCTACCTTCTGCAGCTACTTCAATAGTTCCCTTTTTCTAGTCATATGAAACTGCTGCCTGAAATTCTCTATGCCTGCGACCATCCTATAGTATTGCTGTCTTGGTATTACATGAACCATCTCCATGAAGTTGTACTAGTCATTAGCTGTATCTGGTCATATCTTATTACCACCTGTATATCACAAATAACTATTCTAAATCATTTCTAAACTCCTCCTAACAGCAATGATCTTCTCTAATTCTAAACTTTCCCATTGCTCCTCACTCTTTTGTCACACTCGGTATTACTTCTGTTACCCTGCACATTCTTTTGGTTTAAGGAATATGAGCCATCATAGCTGCTAAGAAATAGAAAAGTATACGCAAAAGTCCAATATAGACATAAGTATTCGTTTTCTATGCTGTTGTAACAA
>NW_016107584.1:1132637-1181362 GCF_001604975.1 Cebus imitator
CTTTTCTGTATTTGAACAGCTTGCACATTTTTGTAAAAAGTGAATTTGGACATAACCTGCTAACAGAATAACATTTAAAGAAAAGGATAGCAAGTTTTAATTCATAAAGGCCATTGTTCTTTAAATATCAGATACCCTTAGATATCCTAAACCATGGAATAGTCTCTTTTCCTTGAGTGGTTTTGCTCTTGACCCTGGGATGTGCCTGGGACCTCAGGAAGAAGCCTCCCATCATCAGGTGGGACCTGCTTCACCAGGTGTACCCCCCTCATCAGGCAGCTAGAGCTCCTGCTAGAGACAAATAAAACAGACTCAAGAAAAAGGAATCTAGGAAAGATTCAGAATACCTTTTCTTTTAAATTAAATACAATATTTTCTTAATTCTGTTTTCTTAAGTATCTCAGGCTGGGCTGACATATCTGCTTCTCTCACATTTGAACCACTCTAGTGACCCTCTCCCCCAAGCAAGAAAAAAATTATCAAAATACACCTTTGGTTCTATAAACTGAGGTGGGCTTTACCAATGAAACCTGGTTCCTAGTGCTTTCTTGAAGCTAATAATTTACCCTTTTTCTGTTTCTAGTCACCACCACCACCCTCCCCCTGAAAAAAAATAAAAAGAAAAAATTCCCTTACGTGGAGAAACCTATTTTATTACATCGATTATCAGCTAGCTAAGAAAAAGCACACCCATTTCCTTACCTATTAAAGAAATAACTGTATAAATGTTACTTTGGTGGCTGTGATGGAGGGGCTGGCTGTAGTCAAGAGCATCAAAGCTGTCAGATAGAAAATATTTGCTGTGTTGCTGAATCCAGCAGCTGACACTTGGCTCTACTGCAGTAGTTATGGGCCATGATGACAAGACAGGCAAATTGGAGATCAGCATAAGAAGGGTTAACAAAATGCCCTTCACCATACTGCAGGCAGTTACATCTGCGAAACCCTCAACCTTTGCCAGTTTTATTTGCATCTAGGAGTTGGGCTCCACGTTACGAGGAAATCTGTCCCCAAGACTTTTTACTTGGCCTTTCTCTGTTAATTCTAGTAATGCGCAATAAGACTCACCACCAAAGGGTGGCCCGAGGTGGAACGGCCAAGCAGAAATTTCATTTCCCAACCAAGGGAACATTTCAATTTCTAGGAAATCAATTGAGCTTCTATTAAAAACAATGACACATCTATGTGCTTTCCGCAAATAGGCTGCTTCCTGTTGGAAGGCAGAAAGCTGCCCTCCCCTGGGCCTCCAGATGAGCTCTGATTTATCCCTCCTGCACCAAGAATCATGTGAGCTGAAAGGTCAGGCAGTTAAAGATTTATGCTTTGTTTTATAAGATTGCTCAGAGAGAGACTCTTTTCCCTCTCTTGTTTATTTTTTATCCTCCCCCAGCCTGTCGTCCATTTTTCTGCTGAAACTATACCATAGAAAAGGAAATGGGAAAATGTCCTGTAATAGGAGTCCAAGAGCTTGCTGTCTCCCCAGATGGCAGGCTGTGTTGAATCAATGAGGGCAACCCCTGTGGCCGGCCACCACAACCCACCCAGAGAGGGGCATATGCATCAGTGCGCCTTGTAAATCTTTTTTAACCTTAGTTCTGATCTGGGATTTATTTGTTTTTCTAGGCAGATGGATCTGGCTCTCTCTGGGCCTTACAAAATGATCTGTCACTGTCTACCCTAATAACCTACGACAGTCTGTAATAAAGTCAGCTTGCCAGGTCTAGCAAATGGACACCATAGCTTAGATCATGTTAGGGCTTTTTGTTTATTAGATTCCTATCTTGGGCTACCCAGGCATTTGTCTTTTCTTTAAAGTATATACCCGCATCTCCCACCCCGGGACAGCCATCTGAGCAAGGCATTGCAGAAGATGAAGCCTAGGTGTGTTTATTACTTCCTTGCTGGGTGTGATCTTTTATGCTTATTATTGACATGGTAATATTTGGGGAAACATCTAGTCCAAAAACTGATAGGTGAGAATATGTTAAAAATCTTAAGAGCTTACAAATTTTTAACCAATTCATATCTTACCAATCTCATTTGCTTCTCTCAAACCTGTTTCTCTTTTCCTATTTAATATAATCAAGTCCCTGTGAAGAGAGCTAGACACCAATCAGCATGTTTTGACTCTTCTCTGTTCCCCTTGTATCAAATCAGCCCTGTTTCTTACTGATTGAGCCTGCAAAACGCCAGTGCCTCACTGCAGCCCTCCGTGATGCCTCCTAGGCTTATTCCAATAACCTCAAAACTGTCTTCTCCACCAGTCTATATCCCTCCTCCTTAGTCTATGGATTTCAACACAGCATCCTACTCCAGAAATCATCAGTGCCTAATCTTTTATTCAATGTAAAGTCCCAAATCCCTATAATAGCATCCCCTTCACTGGCAAGACTCATTTGCTATCCACTCCCCTCACACTCATACCTATGAGTTTGCCCCACTGCCCCTGCACCTTCCTCAACCTTTCCAAATCTCCATGCATTTAACTGCAGTTTTTCTGTCTAGAATTCCCATTGTCCTTCCCTTAACTCAGAAAAAAACAAAATAGCCACTTCTTTAAGATTCACTTCAAAAGTCATCTTCTCCATTAAGCATTCCTTAACACCTCCAAGAAGAATGAATCTCTTTTTCCTGTGATGCATCTTTATTCATTCTGCTAAGTAGACACCTATACCTCTGCATCATAGCAAGTTACAAGCATTTCTCATTTCCCCCATGTCAGACTATGAACTGTTTAAAGTCAGAGCATGTCTTATCTGTATCTCTACCCCTAGCAATGGACCCAGTATTTAGCCATTAAAATTAGAATTCTCTGATCAGTTGCAGGAGCATGACAAATGATTTGATTAAGTCTCTGAATGCACTTGGCTTTGCAAAAGGTCACTTAAGGAGAATTATGTAGATATAGCCTATAATATTTTCTAAAGTCTTATAAACTAAATCAGGTTCAGGCACTTAAATTTCAACTGAACTTGGTCCCTCTCTATAACATCTATCCTTATAATGTTTAAATGTTATAATAGCAAATTTTAAGTCCCAAGACTTGCAATGACCTTGTAGAGGTCGGCTGTTGCTTTTGTGGCTTCCTAGCATCCATTGTCTATTCTCTTGGTGAAAGTATTCTGAGCTCTTTGGGGAACTTACTAGCTTTCTCTTTGTGTACATTCCACTAAGGCTGTTAAGCAAGATTCTGAGTCCTGTTCTAACCACAGTGGTCGCATATGACTCATGCCAACCAGAGGATACCCTCCTAGAATTTGAATGTTGAGCCCTGGGGTAAAGTGTTGAAGACAATTTGTTTAAACAGAGCTTGGAGAGCCTTTTGAAAACTGTTGCTAGTTAAACACAAGGAACTATTGTTTGTTTCTGAGCCAAGCTGTACAGAATTCCTGTTAATTCTGTGAAGTACAAAATATCCAATATCCTTAACTTATTTTTTGCTCAAGTTATCCAGGTTGGCTTTTATGGCTAGTCAAAAGAAAGCCCAGGCCAGGCACAGTGGCTCACACCTGTAATCCCAGCACTTCAAGAAGCTGAGGCAGGTGGATTTCTTGAACCCAGGAGTTCAAGACCAGCTTGGGCAACATGGGGAAACTCATCTCTTAAAAAAAAAAAAAAAAAAATTAGCCGGGCATGGTGACGTGTGCCTGTCGTCCCAGTTACTTGGGAAGCTGAGGTGGGAGGATGCCTAAGCTTGTGAGGTCGAGGCTGCAGTGAGCCAAGATCACACCACTGCACTCCAGCCAAAAACAAAAATAATAAAAATATATTAAACCTGTTCACGATAGTCTAAGTGTTAATTCTATTATGTTATGCCCATTGATTATATCCAGATTGTTTAGCTAGGTATGAAATACAGGAAGTCTTGGTTATAATCTAATTTGTGATATAGCCAAAATAATTCATGCCTAAAATCATTTATAGGTTACTTGAAGTCATAAAATGTATATACAAGATTTATTCTAATCCTCCCATCCCTCAAGAAATCAACATAAGCTACTTTTTTGATACACGTGGAGTTTCTTTAATGTTGACTCACCTAATCATTTTCATGTATAGTTTTGTCCCCCAGCCCAATGCAGCAACCATATCAAATGGTAAGGCACTATGAGTATGTGATACATCTAGCTTATTTACAAAAACTATAAAGAAACTAGAAAATACAATTTTGTAGGACCCACGAAGTTCTACAGCATGCAGGCACAAGAAAGCCCCTTTTATCCATGATGTGAGCTCATTCCATCATGACCTCCTTCTCTCTCAGAACAAAGAATTCTTCTAAACTTCTCAGACTTCTCTCCAGGTAGGAGACACCCAAACCACTTATTTTACAACTGATAATATGTACGTTATTTGCATAAACATTTCTCAGTAAGATTATCATGAGGAAGAGGGCCTATTGAAACGATGACCAACAAAAGAAACCTCTAGTTTAAAAAAACAAAACAAAACATGAAACACTAAAGTCTTGTTCTAGGCTTTTACTCTTGTGGTTGCAAGAATGCATTCTTCTGCAATACATAACTTCTTATCTTATTCTTCTCTATGATTTATTATTGGCCTATCGATGTTCTCTTGAATTCACTTGCTTCCAGCATACATTTCTAAACTAAACCTACAACATTTACCTTCTCTTTGAAGTTGATTTGCCTTCCAATCTCACTACTCAACATAAATCAATTGTGTCTATGGTTGCAACTTCTGATGTGAACCAACTTCAGATTCGGGTACCATCACAAACTAGCTGTGTAACTGGGGGAAAAAAAGCCAAAACACTAAAATTCTGAGTATGTTTTCTCATCTTTAAAATGGGTCTAATAAGTGTACTAGCCACATAGGAATGTTGTGAGGATTAAATGAGATCATGTATATTGCCTGGTATATAGTAAGCCCTCAATGAGTGTTAATTTTGTTGAGTATGATGACAATATTGATTAATAATGTTCCATTTTAATACATTCATTTAGGAATTGAGGGTGATCTGTACTATTGCATTCCTTCTTAGTCACCTTCATGCCATCAAAGATAACAACACTTAATGAAAAGCTGGCAGCAATAATAGAAAAGTAGTCATCCCCAATATGAAGCAGTTAACAGTCTATAAGAAAAATTTCACAATAGGGAGGATAATGCTATGATAAGTTTTTTTCTCAAGTAAGTCTAGGCATCTTAACTGAGACCTTTCAGTCAATTTCAAAACATTTTACCTTGCCTTTCCAATACTGCTCCTTGGCATAGTGTTTCTATTTTAATGTTTTTAATGTTTCTGTTCTGCTCTAATATGCTCTAAAAATAAGGCAAATGTGTAAAGATTATGGCTAATATTCCTACTTAGACATTGTTTAAGGTACAAAGATCCAAATTTAACAGAAACACATAAGAACAGGGGGTCCAAGTCCTGAGTTCTAGTCCAAACTTTGCCATTCACTTCCTATGTGCCCTTAAATCAATTCCTTAATCTTTTTAAATAGGGTTCCCTGTTAAAAAGGAAACCTTAGACAAGTCTTAGTTTTAACTAAATTTAACCAAAACTGAAATGGTCAACAAATACAAGACAAAACAAAGCAAAACCAGTTCATTAATTGGGCAGCCCTCCAACCCACAGCAAGTTTATAAAACTCCAATGAATTACGTGATCTGGCAGCATTTGAAAGAAACAAAAGTTCAGTGAAGAAACAACTTAATTGGTTAGACCTTAATTGGTTAAGTGGTTACAGAACCTCCTGCAATCACTGAAGTTCAGTAACTGTAGTTAAATTCCATATTGAGCTGTTAGTCTTAGTTCAAGATGCTTATCCAAATCAATGGCCTCTCATAAATTTTATTTAATAAAAAACCTCCCTCTAAGTTAGAGTCTCGATGCAGGGCAACAGGGCTACTCTCAGCCACCATCATCCTGGATTACAGGCCTCAAAACATCATTCATAGATTATGGCAACCTTATGATTACATTTTTTGGCTCCTTATTTCAGCTGAAAAGAGACCATTTACAATTCAGCAAATGGCTGCACATAGACATTTAAGACTGAGGAAACATCAGGAAACTACTGTGACTATCAAGAGGAAAATATCAAGAATTTGGAGTATGCTCTTCGCCAGGGTCCTCATGAACCAAACCAACTAAAAGAAGTGGATGAAAGAACGAGCCAGATGAGGAGTCTCTCCATTTTAAGCAAATAGCCTGTTCATTAGTTTCTTGTAACTAAGTTTCTACCATATCCAATTTATTTGTGTGCAATAAGAGTATTATATTGCCTCTCATAACTACATTAAGTTAAAACAGAATAATTGAGCAGAAGTCTAGTGACATTATCCTGTCAAGCAAAAAAGGAAAGCATAGGAAATAAGAGGGGTAAGAGTCTCATTCTGATGAGTTTTGTCTCAGTATCCTGGGCGAAAGCTGTCCACATCCAAGATGCTATCTACTTTGAGGATAAAAACTTCCCTGGTCAGCTTTACCTTAAACTCTCCAATAGATATACAGTTCTAAGGGTCTGAAGGGGCCTTTGTAAGTTGAAAAATGTGGATTCAAAGTTCAAGGCTCTGAAGCTTTACTGTAGTATGAATGGTGAAAAGAATCTGGTATGGTTCTTGCCAATGGGATTTAAGAGCAGTCCTTCTCTCCAATGCCATTTCCAGAAGACCCAATATCCAGGTTCTAGATCATGAAAGGTCTGGTTATCATCAACTAGAGGATTACAAAAAGCTTCCTTTATCTGATGAAAATACACTCTGGTACAATACATCAGAGCCCTCAGCATTTAGAATTTAGAAAAGCAGGAGACACATAAGGTTCTGTTATTAAAGATAGAGGTCTTCCAGTAACTATTTCATCCATTAAAGCTACTGATAATACCCTTGGCAAAGTCAGTCCAATTAACCCACCAATTTTAATTTCCGTATAGTGTTTATCCTTTCAGTCTTTCCAGAAGCCTGATCATGACAGAGACAATAGCAATGACATTGTGTTAGTAACACCTTAACTGTTTTATCATTTTCCCTGTATAGAGGGTATCCCTGTCATTGGAGATCTCTCCAGAGATGTCCGATAAGGAGAATAACTTTTTTTTTTTTTAACTACAATTACATTCGTCTTCCTGCATGGAAAGCTTCTACATAAGCAAAGAACATAGACTATTACAAGAACACATTTACATCCTATTGAAAACAGTAATTGAATGAAATTCCTTTGTAAATGTTCAAATGATCTGTCATGTACAGAAATGAAACACCTGGGGTTTTTATTGGCCTCCCAGTGTCACAGGATCTTTGGGGTGTCACTTTTCCAGCCAGAGACCTCTGTAGATCGTGGCACATTTGGCTGAGTTTTGCTCAGGCCCGCTGGGCTTGTTCTGCCCACTCAGCCTGGCAGGCTGCACTCAGATCACACTACTGGCCTGGATTCTACATCTGCAAAGGTGAGCCAGGCACAGAGTGGTGAGGAGTGTGTGAGTGACTGATATGGTTTGGCTGTGTTCCTACCCAAATATCATAGTGAATTGTAGCTCCCATACTTCCCATGTGTTGTGGGAGGGACCTGGTGGGAGGTAAATGAATCATGGGGTTGGAACTTTCCCATGCTGTTCTCATGACAGTGAAAAAGTCTCACAAGATCTGATGGTTTTATAAAGGGGTGTTCCTTCCACTGCAAATGGTGTCTTGCCTGCCGCCATGTAAGGTGTGACTTGCTCCTCCTTGTCTTCTATCATGATTGTGAGATCTCCCCAGCCATGTGAAACTGTCAGTCAATTAAACTTCTTTCCTTACAAATCACCCAGCCTTGGGTATGTTTTTATTAGCAGAGTGAGAACAGACTAACATGGCAGTCAAGCATGGAGTCTGACCACTATAAACAGCCAGTCATGGTGGCTGCATTGTGGTGTGCAGCTCCAGGTGCCAGCACCAGTGACATCTCCATGAAAGTTTGCAGATGGACCACACATACCATAAACAGCTTCCACAGCTAGCACCAGGGAATGTGGCAGTGCCCAGAAGCTTGGAGCTACCAGAAACCATAGAGCCCCAAAGAGGGTGTCACAGCTCTGGCTCAGGGAGCTCCTAGGTCTGGGCTCCCCAAAAGGCCAAGCTCTTCTCTCCTCTCTTTTCCTTCTTGTCTCCCACAACATGGCAAACAAGGGGCATGTTTCAGTTTGTGTTACAGCTCTTTCAGCACCACCATTCAGAAGGCCCTGAGTTCTTGTCCCATATTCAGGAAGAATTAGGTACATGGACAAGTGAAGGATGAGCAAGGCAAAGAAGTGCTTTATTGAGCAACAACAGCTCAGAGGTGACCTGCAGTGGGTGGCTCCTCTCTGCAGGCAGGTCATCCCGTTGCCTAGCTGAGTCCAGGGTTTTTATGGGATTCAGAGGGGAGGAAGTGTGTGTTGATTGGTCAATGGGCAGCCATGGGTGGGACCAGAAAAAGAACCATAAGTTCTCACTCCAGTGTGTGGAAATGGCAGCCTGGTTCCCAGGCCTCATGCCAACCCTGTTCTGAAGGTGGAGTCTCACCAAGGAACTACTACTTTCTATCCAGGAAACTGTCTGCCTCCTGCTACCATCAACCTGCCATCCACGGTGCCCACAGTGTCTGTGCTGTTCATGCTGAGGGGTTCCTACAGGTCCATGCTGAGCCACCCTTATCTCTTCCTTGGCCTCCCTACCATGTTCATCAACACCCAAAATCTGGAGGGGGCCAAGGCAGCAGAGGTCTGGCATGTCAGCAGTGCCCCAAGTGTGGAGACATCCAGCCAGATCATGACAGCGCCTGGGCTCAGCCACAACTTTGCTCCACAATCGGAGTGGGTGCCGGGAGCAGGGAGAAGCTAGGCAGCAGGAACAGACACTCTTGAGCCTACAGGGGCAGGAGGGCTTCCAGGGCCCCTAAGGGTGCAGGGATTCCTGGGTCTGCAGCCATGGCTGCAGCTGCATCCAGGAGGGCTGGGCCCCTGCTTCTCCAATTCGGAAGGGGTTGGAACAGGCAGCCCCAGCTACACCTCCCCCACTGAAGCTAGCATCATGGCAGCAGCTGCTCCAAACATGCTGCTGCTGCCATCACCAGGATTATAGGATTGACAAAGCAAATATTGGCCATAAACCATTTTAGCAATTTTATACCAGTCACCCTCAAATATTTATTCATTATTTGGATCATCCTACATATTCCATGATGAGTTATAAAGTGCAAGGTTCTTTACAATAGAACCTTCAAGGATTCAAGGATGACTAGGCAAGCATCCAGTTCCTTTGTGAGTACATGTTTAAATATAGAAATTTACACTAAATTTCTCTCTTCAGATACTGATTTCGCTTTTCCAAATCTAGTGCATTATACTCTTAATAAATCATTATAGGGAAGTTGACTTGGATGAATTTTAAGGAGTTCATTCAAATTGCACATCTTACCAATTTCAGCATTGGCTGACCTCGCATGAAAATCTGCCAGAACACATCTTTGGTATTCAATTAATTCTTGTTCTACTTGATTTTGTGTTAACTTTATAAACCAATCATTAAGAATTTCAGGAACTCCCACCCAGTCTAATGGTAAGATCTTAAAGTTATGAAAAACTTGTACTTGTCAAAGTTCTTTCCATGAATCTTTTGAAACTACAACACTTTTTGAACTATAACCAACTGAAAATGCATTTAGAGAAGAAATAACTGAATGCCAAAGACTTAGAATGGCCATGTTAAAACATTATAACCAGCATTTGACAAGGAAGTTTGGTTATCTCTATTGCAGACAACATTTGAAGATAACAACTAGAATTATCACTGATATCATTATATTAGGACTAGTAGATATCTATGAATTTCATAGAATTTCTGAAACATGTTCATAAAGAAAATTCAGAGATTTAACATCATATTATTTGCTAATGCTTTCCATACAACATATGAAACGAGCCTAATTAGTTTAAAACCTCTACAGAATGAGATACTTTCTAATGCTCTCCAGGTACCCACCTAGAAAGTCCCAAGTCAATTGTAGATTAAAAAGACTAATTTATCATTTGATTTGGGGTAACGTAACAAATGGAGATTTACAACACTTGATCAAGATTACAGGTCACTATGAAATGGTCACTTAATCAGAGTGATAATTAAATACAGAAAGACACATAGTGGTAGGAAAAATCCTAGCTCTTTAGAAGAAAAGACTCGGTTTTCCTATGTAATCAAACAACCTAATAAGGCTGTATTCCCTATTAAGAACAGATCAATTTTCCACAAAATCCTTTTTGTTTTAACATAGAAGACTAGATTCTAACTTTGCATAGCTACACATTTGATATCAATGCTCAGTTCTTAGAAAAACAATTCCCCTCTAATCGTTATCAGCTTGACCACACGAAATTCCTTTCACAAAACTTATCTTCCATAAACCTTCTACAACTTTCTTAGCCATTCAGTTTTATTCATTCTTTCTTTATTCTGAAACAACCTTTAAACGGTCTGTAAATTAGACAAAATTGCTCTCAACAAAAATTAAAAACCCACAGCTTTCATATTGTATAGATTCACTTAACCAAAAACATCGCTTACTTTACTCGTATATGAAACCATATAGTTTTTGTTTGTTTGTTTTAATTAGAATCTCCTCAACTCTTAGTGATCTTAATTTCCAATGGAAACCTTGGAAGCAAGCAATCTTGAACTGTCTTATAGTAGTATTTTGTAGATGAGCACCATTTCAGCTTAGAAACCACCATTTTTGCTTGGTCTTTGTAGTACTACCCTTTTTATGTTTAATAGAGTGTAAGAAGTAGAAAAATTCCTCTTCAAAGTTTCCTTTCTTGTTAAAAACTAAATCACAAGAGTTAGAAATAATAGTTTGTTTTAAACATTTTCTTCAAAGCCTTTTTGCTAATAACTCTTTGTTAAGCCCTATCCTATGTAGTTGTTAGACATGCTCACAGGTATGTGGTACATTCTATGCCTTTGTACTTTAACCAAGATATCTGTGATAGATGTGCCCACAGGCATTTCCCAGCTCATAGCCTATGCCCCTCCCTTATTTAAACTTCCTTTTTGTTTTCCATTGGTTTTACCTGTTTAGAAAAGTTTTAAGTTTTTAGCCAATCAAGTTTCAGTTTTAGATTGTGAAGTCTAGCTCCAGCCAACAGAGATCAGACACAGTAGTAGATGACCCCAAATGCGTAAAAGATAAATATGTCTGCTTTTCCTTTGTTCGTTGTACTCTCCTAGCAAGACAGCTAACAAGAGCACCCTTTCTGCAGAAACTAAAGATTGCCTTGCTAAGAGATCCTTTGTCTCAGCGCTAGTTTTTCTTTGCAGCACCGAGCATCTGTTTCCAACATAGACCAAAATAGACTGATTTGTCTATACTGTAAAAGAAAAAACATAATATACCACTAGCACAACTTATTATCAGACATAAAAGCTGAGACCATCACTATGTTTGGTATTAGATAAGTGGCAACAAAAATGGCTGACACAAGAAGGTCAGTTCAGCCATTCAACTATTTGTAGATAGAATTGGACAATTTCTTTTTCTTTTTTTTCAGGATTGCAATTCACATCTATTATTTACAAAGAAACCACAAAATCGTAAGTAGGTGAATTCATCCATAGACCACTTCAGTGAGTATTTTTTGCTTATGATCATACCAAAATAGTTTGTTTCTTTGTTACAAAAAATTATTTGCACTGAAAAAAATATGCTCATGCTGTCTTCCTCCCACTCCTGCTTTCAAAATTCCATTCTCTTTTAAATGTCATCCTCTCCTTTATCTTACTTGGAATTCCAAGTGGTATATCTGGCAATTTCATACAGGTTACTTTTATATGGCTTAATAAAGGTGTAATAGACAAAAGTGTAAAGCAAAGTCTATAAGACAATTTCCATAGTCAATCAAGCACAGCCCTGATTCCATAATGCTAGAGTAACAGGCACATGAGTGAAAAGTCAATGGGACTCCATAGCCATGTAAAGACCAACATTAGGCTTTTGTGAGTGTGGTGACATGTGTCCTACTCATCAAGACACAGTGATCTGTTGCTTCCCATTTCTCCTAAAACATAGACTGATAAGTAATAAAAGATATACATTTAAAAAATATTTTTTGCAGCTTTTTAGTTGATTCCTTAAACTTGCTTTATTCATCAATATTAAAGTCAGGAAGTAAAAAAGCATAATAGCCATGATAACACCCAAAATAGTTTTTTGATGATGTTAACTATTTTTGAAGCCTTCAATACCTAAAACTTACATATGGACTTACATATGGACAATTCTTTTTCTTTCTAGAACACAACTACTAATTTTCTTATACTGTGTGTATGTATGTATCTGTTTCTCACATGACACTGAGGGAAAAACACTATATCTACTCTGTTTGTTTATACCCCTGGCCCTACTACGATGTGTGACACATAGTAGATAGTCAAATATCTGCTTAGTGAATGAATATGGCCAAGCATTGATTATCAGCCTTAAACAGCTCATCATTGTATTACTCTGTTTTCCAGGAGGACACATTCTACATTCTCACTGGAAGACGTGAATAGCTGCTTTATCTTTAGGACAGTCTCTATTAGCCTATCCCAGTCATTGAAAATAATTGGAAAGTCCCCCACTAGTCAAAAAAAAAAAATCATATTTATCCTATCTTCAGGCTTCTCTCCTCCAAAACACAATGAGATCAGAAGGGTTGAGGAGCAAGTTTCAGTATCTTAACTTACTTAAAAATGAGTCACACATTTCATAGATATCTATCACTCAATCCAACGTAACTTTAAGACCTCAGATAATAAAAGATTCTTGTGACTCATTTACAAGTTTCCAACCTATTTACATTCACCTAGTTTACTCATTCTTAACAAATGTGCTTAAATTGCTCATTACACAGAGGTACCCATTGAAGTTCAGAAAATGTTACCCCCAAATATTATCACAGTGATATTGATTACCAATATGTAAGCAAGGCAAGGCTTTCTGAATTCCCCTTATCTGCTAAAAACTGATTCTCTCAAGGGACTCAACTGTTATCAATCCTGTGAAGATTAACTCACAAGAAAGGAAGTCTCATCACACCCTGATAGACCTTGCTACTCAAAAACCATTTACAGGGCATGAGAATATTTTCTTTAACCATTCAACAATTTACTTATTTCAGCACAGGGATTAAGGGATCCTTGACCATTTCCTGATTGACCTGCCTGATTATTGCCCTAAGTTATTGTTACCTAGGTCATTCATTGAATTCAGGTTTCAACCCTAAATACCATTACCTGCCAAGACAAAGAAAGGAGGAAGCCTAGCTAAGACAAATGGTCAGAGGTAAGGCTTATTATATAGACTCTGATCTTTTTGCCTTCTCCATTGTAAAGCCTCTAGTGACTTAGTTCTTCCTGTCTTCCTGGTGCAGAGACACAAGTCTTTGTAAATGGAGACTTTTTCTTTCATTAAAGATAGGTCTCAAAATAACTAAAAATAGGCAGCTTCATCCCAACTGAACCTGTATTATTTAAATTACTGGGTTCTGGGCAGAGCCTATTAAAGAATAAGGCAGAGAAAGCATTTTCCATACAAGACTAGGATACTTTTTACTATCATTCTGAGCTCAAATTTTAGCTTACAGAAGTAGACTCTATTGATCTAAGAGCTCAACTTATATAAATAATTTTTCCCCTCGCATTTTAGTCTCGTAAAACCTGTGTGCTAATTCATTAATGAATGTCATGGTTTCTATGGGGTTTTCTCTTTCTAATATACACTACAAATAATTTTACCCAAATTAAAACTTTCTAATTGTGGCCACTATAATTCCAAATTACCTTTGGCAAGGTTTGCCCATTCCTCTTTAAAAAAAGAAAAGTATAATTCTGGGAATTATTATGCATGAATTGGGCTGGGATTCCAAATGTAGAATTTCCAGACCCTGGACTCATTCCAGTTTCTATTTAACACAAGCCAGCCACCCCAAGAAGGACACATACGCCTTTTCACAGCACAAATTAACTCTGGGTGGAGTTTCAGAAGGTGGAATGGAATTCCTTACTGGATCCAAGTGAACCTATGACTTTACCTTCTAGTAACCTTACCTACTGAACCCGGTTCAGTTTCATGGAGAGTTTAAACCCAGCTTAGATTTTTAAAAATTGCTCAAAAACACTCAGATTGCTCAAAACACACATTTGTGGAGCTTCACAAATTTGAGAGAGAACTCACTCATGATTCCCAGAAAAATGCAAGAAAATAGTGACTATAGTAGTCTCAGTGGGCATCTATGCCTGATTGCTTGATACTTTTGGGGTGGCAGGAGTTCTGTTCTGATTCCTACCAACCATACCAAATATCTTAAAAGGAAAGTCTTAGTCAAGTTTAAATGTTAAGTTCAATTGAGCAAAGAAAAACAAAGCAAAACAAAAATGATTCATAAATTGGGCAGCCCCTCAAACCAGAGTAGATCCAGAGAATAACAACCAATAACCTGATCTGATAGCATTTACAGGAAATGGAAGTTTGATATAGAGACAACTTAATTGGTTAAAGCTTAATTGGTTAATTGGTTACAAAGGCTCTTGCAATTAACAAAAACTCAGCTACTGTAGTTAAACTCCATATTGTTTTGTTCTGTTAGGCTTTGTATAGAAGCCTAGTCCAAATCAACGGCCTCTCACAAATTTTATTTAACATCCCAAATGGTGACTTGGGTATAATTAGGCTTGTAAATATTTCTTTCAGTGCTTCAATGAAATCAAAAAATTGGTTGTGATTCCCACTTTAGGTAGCTTTGCTATTCTTAATTTGCTCGCAAAAAGCCAAGGGCATTTTCTTATTCTTGAATCAAGTCCTAAGATTGTAGTATTTTTAAAGAACTGTCCATTAGTGTGAAGGAAACAACCTGGTTAAAGCCAACTGTAGGAAACTGAATGTATAAATAGAAAAGCAGACCAATAAACTGATGTTTTTCTTCCCTTTCTTGTGAAAGAAACCTGTAAGATTCTCACATTCTCTGAAGGCAGTCCTGCAAACTGGTTTGGAGAGCAGATGTAGACTCAACATAATTAGAGTAAGAATGAGGGAAAGAGAAAAAAAAGGATGCAGGAGATAAAGAGAGAAAAGTCTGAAAACAAAATCATGTGTGTTTTTTTTTTTTTTTTAAGACGGAGTCTTGCTCTGTCGCCCAGGCTCGAGTGCAGTGGCATGATCTCAGCTCACTACAACCTCCGCCTCCTGGGTTCAAGCGATTCCCCTGCCTCAGCCTCCTGAGTAGCTGGGATTACAGGCGCACACCACCATGCCCAGCTAATTTTTATATTTTCAGTAGAGACGAGGTTTCCCCATGTTGGTCAGGCTGGTCTCAAACTCCTGACCTCATGATCCACCCGCCTCACCCTCCCAAAGTGCTGGGATTACAGGCATGAGCCACAGCACTCGGCCAAAATAATTTCTTGCCACTCAAAGTGTGGTTGTTAGGCTAGCAACACTGGCATCACCTTAGGGATAGTTTGAAATACTGAATCTCAAGAACTGCCCTTATCTACTGTATGGATGATGTTGGTGGCACTAAGCAGATTTTTCACCTGCTAGTATCCCAGTTCCCTAGATACCCTGAGTATTGGCTGATAAAAAAAAACTCTCAGCTGATCCTTTATTTAGAGTATTATCCCCACCTGGAAGTCTGTACAACACACATTCCCATAACGCCGCTCAGCAAACTTCAGCTAATGACTAACTCCTGCCTAGGAACGGAAGGCTGGGCCTTCATCTCAGGATGAGACCCTGCTGCAATTTGTGTTCTAAGAATTCCCCAAGGGTTTAGATTGAAGCTAGTCTACACTTGAGATCACATTCATAAATCTTTTTAAGCCCACTCTATCAGGCTTTCCCCACTTCTTTTATACTGAAAATAGCTTCCTCCCACTCCCCTCATCAATCACTTGAACAAGAATCCCCATCTCAGGCTCTTTGTTTAAGGAACTCAGCCTAAATCAGTTTATACCAGAAGTAAACCTAAGAAGAAGACTAAGGATAGACTTTTGCTGGCATCAGCTTGCCAATCTGACTACCTGGTGGTCGGTGATGTATTAATAGTCTCTGGCATGCTGTAGTATGCGACTACTCAACTTTCAAATGGGGGAAATGGGATGGGATCCAGGTAGAGGGGATGCACTAACTGGTGAAATTTCACAGGCTTTGCAGAGATATGGGAAATAGCAACTATAAAGACTGTGAAATTGAGTGGCTGTTCCTAAGTGCCATTGATTTATTGAAGAAAGAAAATGACAGGCTCAGACCTCTTAACAATTTAAAACAAAGTGTAAGTGTTAAAGACCTCCTTGGCAGCATTTAAAAAGACTCTCCTCCCCTGAAGGCCGAGGGCAGATACTGCTAAAGATTGTAGGCAGAACTTAAATGTAACATTGTCAGAACTTCAGAGGATTTTTGGCCTAGGCACATCTTCAGTGACAGTGTGGGGCTCTGAGTTTGAGATGGTGATACACGGGTAAGTAAACTTGTGAGCCCTGTATCCTTAATTTCTCAGAACCCCAGGCTAGGAGATATGCCCCACTCCTTTTTGGAAAAGCAGTCATCCCTCCTTGTTTAAGACGATATAGGGACCTCAAATGAGACAGGTTTCAAACAAGTCAATGGCTGACCTTCTCACAACCTTCCCTCTCCTCGCAGCCCTGGCACTAGACTTTCAATTATAGTTAAATCTCAGCACAACCATGCCAGAGAAGCGCAGGTCCCACCAAGAAATAAAACGATTATACACTGAAGTTGCCACAGGGCCAATGATCACATCATTGGCAGAAACCAGGAGATGATGTCTGAGAGTGAATCCTGATGGGTCTAGATCAAGAGGGGTAGAATATAAAGCTGGATAAAGAAGGCTTTATGACACGAGGGAACTCCCTGGTGTTACAGGACTTAACTCCCTGGCAGGAACAGTAGGTGATGGATCTGGGATACTGCTGAGATGACTCTTAGAAGCATGGGAAAAGCTACAGCTGACATTAAATCAAATAGAGATGGCAAAAGTACCAAAGAAAACTGTAAGAAAGAGCTCAAAAGGTATATAGAATTAAGCATGCTATAATGTATCTGTTATACAGTTGACCCTCAAACAACATGGGTTTGAGCTGCATGGTTGGCTCACTGACATGCAGGCTTTTTTCCTGCCTCTGCCATCCCTGAGACAGCAAAACCAATCCCTTCTCTGCCTCCTCCTCCTCAGCCTACTCAGTGTGAAGACCAAAACGATGAGGACCTTTATGAGAATCTACTTCACCTAACGAATAATAAATTTATCTTTTCTTCCTTGTGATTTTTGTGATAACTCTTTCTTCTCTCTAGCTTACTTTATTGTATGAATACAGTATATTACCAAGTCCAGCTCAGTCATAGAGACCCCGTCCAGGCAGCACTGAAAGCATTAAGAAACAGTCACAGAGATAGAGTGCAAAGTGGGACTATCAGGGCGCAAAAAGCCGTCTGTGCTGAGAGCCTCGTGCAAATGCTGACCCATGTATTTAGTCTCTCTGAACAGCTGATTATTATTAACAGGCAGGTGTTCTGTGTTTTCTCATAGAACCAAGAGAAACTAGGCAGGCAGCTGATGCCTGCTTACCACTGATCAGAGACAAACCAGAAAACGTTCTCCATGAGTGAGCCATGGGGACAGGGTCACATATCCCTTGTTTAAAGAACTAGTTTAGCTGGTGTATGATATACACATACTGTTTACTACTTTAGAAAGCCCTAAGCAGTTTTCTGCTTGGGGGGCCAGCTCGATTTTCCTTGCCATTGTTCTCAGCAAACAGCATGATCCATCACACGTTAGGAGTTGTCTCCGCAGTATATAATACATATAATGTATAGAAAATGTATAAATCAACTGTTATCAGTAATGCTTCTGGTTAACAGTAGCTATTAGTAGTTAAGTTTGGTTGGGGGTGGGCATCAAAAGTTTATGCCCAGATTTTGGACTGCACAGAAAGGTCAGCACTCCTAACCCCCATATTGTTTAAGTGTCAGCTGTATAAGACTGGAAAACCAACAGCTGGTCATTTTCCTCAGGAGGGCCTAAAGAGTACTCTGTTTATTGAGGCAATAAGAAATGACCTGGCAGAGAATATACCAGCATTGCCACCAAGCCTAGGTCGTGCCTTTCCTCTGCAGGTTGATCTCCTGGTAGGAGAGATGCTGTCACAGAACTGTACCCCCTAGAAGCAATGGGGATAATAGAATCTTGGGTAGTATGCTTAGCAAAAACAGAATGATGGCCAGGACAGTCTGACTTACAATGATCTATAGTGATCTATACACCATCTATACATGGTGTTCCTAGAGACAAGATAAATTGTCAGCCAACAAGGGTGCTGTTTTATGTATATCCAAAAGAATCAAGAATAAATGAGCAGAGAGCAGAGGTTTTCCTCCTCAATGGAAAGTCACAAAATTTTGCCCAGTTTCCAGATAGGAGCCAGATCCCAGAGGTAGAATTCATTGACTAATGGAGAGGCATAGCTGTACACGTGTCTGTGATCTCAACTACTTGGGAGGCTGAGGTGAGAGGATTCCTTAAGCCCAGAAGTTTGAGCCCAGCCTGGAAAACATAGCAAGACCCCATTTCAAAAACAATATCATAGATCCTGTGGCAGAACTTGGGAAAAAAAAGGAAAAAAAAAAGTTAATATAATTTTTTTAATTAAAAAAATCAATAGCCTATAGGCTTTCTTTTCCCAATGGGACCTATCACTATTTACTTTTATAATGGCATACTTGGAAAAGACGAATACTCAGATACTTCAAGGCCATCTGGATGCAGGACCCAAGTTTAATTCGATAGCAGCAGATCCAAAGTGCCATCTCGCCCCTCTCCCTATGTTCAGGTAATAAATGGACTTCGGGCACAGGCCTGATCCACACTGGGGCTACTGGCCCTATGGACCTACTTCGTTGTCATTTTTCTGGTCACTAAATATATAATTCAAGCGGATATGTTTAGCAGTTGGCAAAAAGTTTCTTGATCTATAAGTAAAAGTGGTTAACACAGAGAAGCCAAGTGAGAACCCCTGAAACTATCCCTGCCCTCCCCAGCAATTAGAGTAAATAAAAACAATATCACATCACAGCACTATAATACAACCAGTGCTACACTTAAAGACTTTAAACACACAGAGCTGATATTCCCCACTACATTCCCATTTTATTCACCAGTCTGGTCCCTGCAAAAGGCTGGCTGGATTTACAGTTCTACACGTGGTTATCTTTCTTAGGCAAGATTAACACAGCCTCACATATATAGTAGTAGACATTGAACTGGAAAAGCGTGTACACTCACAAAGATCAGAGCAGTTTACATTCTCATGGGATATAAACTTACTGTCACATCCCAAGATTGTGTTAATTCTCATGTTCTCTGTCATAATATAGATTGAAGGGGCCAGGACAATCTGGACAATTTTTTGAAAATTAATATCATATTGACTAAGTGATCATATTGGTTAGTATGATAACATAATAAATTAATACATTAACTAGTTACATGTGCATTTCACTTTTTGGCATGTACTATATGTGCCCTGAAAATGCACATGTAATTCAGATAATGGGAAAAGACCTCACATTTCCTACCACAAAGGATGAAACCCAACCTTGGTAGTCTTCTTGGGTTTTGTAAGCAGCATATTTTGCACTTGGGAATTCATTACTTTGGGTCGGAAGCTGTTAACTTTGACTGAAGCCCAGAAAAAGAAAGTGCTCTGCAGCAGTTCCTCCTGTGGTTTCAGAAGTGCTGGCACTAGATCTCTATGACTCAACAGAGGTATCTGTGGTAGATAAAGACACTGCGTACAGCCTTTAGCAAGGCCCCTTAGGAGAGTCACAACAGAAACTCTTGTGATTTGGAAGCAAAGCCATGCTACATGCAGCAAGTTGCTATACAGCATTCAAAAAACAGGTCCCGGAACCCTATGTAGTCCTTGCAGGATCTAAGCATCTGACCTTGGGAATTAAGTGACTATGAGACCATAACTGCTCAGCATAAATTGGATATTTTCAGATTCACCATGTCATCACTTCAGGTGGTTCTAGCAGCAATCCATCACATAATGGAAGTGGTACATCCACAATCAAGCTCAAGCTGGTCTGGAGGACATATGTAAAGTACATGAAGAGCCTGCTCAGAACTCATGCTTCTCTGGTGCCTTATCCTCAGCTTATGCTTCAACTGCACAGCCATTTATTATGACTAACTAAAGGGAGAGGAAAGACAGCAAGCTGGTTCACGGGTGGGTCGGTTTAGTAAATGGATGCAAGCCAAAAGAGAATCGTAGCTGCACCATGTCCCAATTCAGGACAAGGCAAGAAAAGAGTGTTGAGAGAAAAGCCTTTTGTTGGGCTGAGCTTCAAACACCGCATGGAATGATATAGAGTGCAACTGTAAAAAGTGAATGATCTGTACATGTACCCCAGAACCTAAAGTACAATAAAAAAAAAAGTGGATCAAGGTAAGAGGATCCATAGACTCAAGAACAGGGAAAATGGCATATCTGGTAGGTGAGTAGCTTGAAAAGAATTAAATTAGATGACTGGGGACAATGACGTCTGGGGAAGTAACAGATGTATGGACATTTGAGAGTAAGCACAAAGTGTGAGAATCTTTGTATCCCATGTTAATGCCAACCAGAGAGCACCCACTACAGAAGAGGCCTTTATCCACCTAGTGGACAAGACGGCTCCACTAGTAGATGTCTTCTAACCTTTATGTTTCACCACACTGATGTTTGCACAATAGTCCCAAAAGGGAAGTGGCTATGGTGGCAAAGATGAGCCAGATAGCATGGTCTCCCTCTCAGTAATGCTAATATAGCTCCTGACCCTCTTGAACATCCCACCTGCCAGCAAAAGGGAACCGTACTGACCTCAAAAAAGTACCACTCCTCATGTCCTTCACCCACTTTTTGATGAGGTGGTTTGTTTTTTCTTGTAAATTTGGTTAAGTTCCTTGTAGATTCTGGATACTAGGGGAGGGATAGCATTAGGAGAAACACCTAATGTAGATGATGGGTGATGGATGCAGCCAATGACCATGGCATGTGTATACCTATGCAACAAACCTGCATGTTCTGCACATGTACCCCAGAACTTAAAGTACAATTAAAAAAAAAAAGAGTATCACTCCTCAAGAGAACCAAGCAGCCACTTGCAAGTTGATGTTTCTGGACTTCTTTCCCCTGGTAGTGGCAGCAATTCATCATTGACTGGAATAAACACATATTCCAGGTATGGGTTTGCCTTTCTTGTCTGCATGCCTTAGACAGCACTGCTATTCAAAGACTGATAGAGTGTTTGATCTACCAATGTCGTCTCAGGCCAACACATTTTACTTAAAGAAGTGCTTGGGACCAACTGCAGCAACCTCACTATGGTCTGTCTCACAAACTCTCTTTTTGTAAGTTTTCCCAAAATTAACCCAAATCCTAAAGAGCTGTCTTTAGAAAACATGAACTTAATGTGGGAAGGATGTGAAAAGAAATGCCAGAAGTTGATATTAATAAATGCTAGTGATTCCTCATTGAGATTACCTCTACCAAGTAACTTAGATGTGAATTTTGGCTTACAAAAACTCATGGCTGCTCCCGTTTCCAGATAATTGCCTTTTTCCAAACAGGAGCTGCCTTGATGAGTAGGCTCTTCCCTGTCTCCCCCTGGCATAGACGTTAGTCAGTGTGTGACTAGCTGTGGTTACAAAAGGCTAGCTTTCTTTAACTGGGAGTGGGATAAACTCTCTAGCATATTCTATGCTCAGGCAGTAGCATCAGACGGTCTATGAAATACTCACAGGCAAATGATTTAATAATTTTTTTCTTTGGGTCTCACTCTGTTGTCCAGGCTGGAGTGCAGTGGCAGAATCATAGTTCACTACAGCCTCGAACTTCTGGGCTCAAGTGATCCTCCTGCCTCAGCCTCCTGAGTAGCCTGAGTAGCTAGGAGTAAAAACACATATCACCTTGCCAGGCGAATTTTCTTTTTCTTTTTTGTAGAGATGGGGTCTCATTATGTTGCACAGATGGTCTCAAATGATCCTCCTTCCTCAGCCTCCCAAAATGCTTGGATTAAAGGTGTGAGCCACCATGCCCAGCCCTAATGTAATAATTCCTTAAGCATCAGCTTCCTAATCCATTAAACATATTATAAAAGTAACCACCTCGGTGAGTGCCTGTAATCCCAGCTACTCCGGAGACTGAAGCAGGAGAATCACTTGAAAATGGGAGGTGGAGGTTGTAGTGAGTCAAGATCTGGCCACTGCATTCCAGCCTGGGTGACAGAGTCAGACTCTGTCTCCAAAAAAAAAAAAAGTAACCACCACATAAGGTTTTTTAACAATTGAATAAGCTAACTTAGAAAAAGTGCTTAGATGCATAACACTCATTAATGGTGGTGATGGTGTTATTATTAAGGCTAAAAACCAAAAATTTCAAATTTCAAATTTCAAAATTTTTTTATTAAAAAATGTATCCTGTATCATTCTGCAGTCCAAATGTTAAACAGGCAGTCTCAGCTAGGATTTTTTTAACTCTATAATTCTAGAAGAGTAAGTGTAAAGGTGTGTGTGTGTGTCTGTATGTATTGTATATGTATATATGAGTGTGTCTATATGTGTGTATGTATGTATTATCATTAACTTATATGATGTAAATATTTGTGTGTGTTGGGCAAAAATTCAGTAGAAGAGAAAACCACTTCTACTGTAAACAGCTACATGGGAAGCAAATATATGGGCCATGGACCAGCCTACACAGTCGTCAGGCCCCAAAATAAAAATGCTGAGTCACTTGTTTAAAAATTAAGCATGGCAATATACTGGGGGCAGAGCATTAAACCAAGTACAGGACCCTCCTGAGCATGGGGCCCTGGTGACCTCACACGTCCCACACTCATGAAAGTGGCCCTGCTTGGAGGACGTGCACAATTGTGCATTTGAGGAGGAAACATGACAATGATATTAGTAGAATATCCCTAAATTTTGTCAACAGTACAAACATTTGGCAGACGTATATGATTCCTGAAAATATTTGCAAAGTTATATATGGTCTAAGATGACTATTGACAAAGGTTAATTCATCAGAAATATATGTATATATCACCAAGTGCTCATAATTCAGGGAAATGATGTTTCCCAGGTATTAAACCTGTCTTCCCTGTTTAATAAATGTATGCACACACCTAAGTAGCCACCCACCTTCTATTTATCATTTAATGCATAACAGTGTTTTGATCTTCTTTTCTTTGTTGCGTAATACTTTGTTGCTACCTGATGCTGTTTCCAGATAATAATAATTTACTAAAACTTGTAAAAAAAATAATAATAATAAAAAAAATAAAGAAGGAAAGAAAGAAAAGCACGTATCCATGACAGAGTGAAATCTATGTATCTCTCTATCTGATGTTTGCTATGGAAAAAATATGCTCCTGAGAGTTTTAAATAGTGTATATAGGACAATGTGCCATATCAGAGGGCATATTAGAATGTAACAGCTAGGTAAAGTGTTTAAAGCCAGCTGTTGATAGTTTTTATGTCAAATAAAATCTTCTAATGGAAGATTTTGTGGTGACAGAACATTCTGATTAAAGATGACTAGGAGATATGAAAGAAAGATCAATAGTGCTTATAAACAATAGTTAGTTCAGCAGCACACACATTAAGAGTAAGTCAGTAAAGGGGAAGCTCAGACTTAGTAGAGAACCACAGATTAAACATACAGATACACTATTTCCTTCTCAAGAGAGTTCTGGGAGAAGGTTAGGAAACTGCTGTATTCCTTCTGAATCATTACTGTAGCCATTTATAAATATTCTATAGTCTGGTTTGGGCATATCCTAATGTTCACCTGTTCACAGGATAGATGGTTTAATCTCCAGTTAATTCCAATGGTGAAATTGCTGCACAAGAAACTGTCTGAGTAATTGCAGAGATAACTGACTTAGCACCTGTGGCTTTAGCTTACTTGGAGAAGGCTGGCGATGAGTGCATACACACACAAAAAAGCTTTATCTGCAGCCAAGGGGGACAATTAGGGTGGACGCAGCAAGAAACTGCATTAAACATGTTTCTTCCTGCAGGCACCAGAGCCCCAGGAGACTTCTCAGCTGTCTCCCTGAGAAGTCTCAGCTTCCCCACTGCCCAGATTTCTCTCTTTTTCTTAGAGACAAACACATTCACAAACACAATTTTATGATCTGATATTTTTCATTTAAGACACGAATAACTTCTAAGCGGAATTACTTGTGCTTACTCTGGCTGTGACTTGCACCTATGAATCAGTCTTGTGCCAATAAACCTAATCCAATGGTACCTCTAACCTAAAGTTTCCAGCAATAGGATTCCTCATGCTGAATCTGCTGCAGTTTTCTTATAAGGCTCATGTTGGTTGTATAGGGTTTAGTAAAGGAAGGTAGAGCTTGTAGGAAAAGGGCAAATAGCTCTAAGGAATTTTGTAGTTTAAAGTCAGATTGCTTTCTATGTCATTTCATTGAGGAAGGTGGCAAATGAGACAGTGAAGACATAGGAAATGGTGGCAAAGAACTTGGATAGTTTGAGAGGCCTATTATGGTGTACAAAGAGAAAATTAAGAGCTGATATTTAACAAATATATTCCATGCCCTGTACTGGCCAATTGGAAATAAATAGGCTTTAATTTTTATATTTTCTAGAAGAGACTATAGCTCAGAGAGGTTGTGTAACTTGTCCAAGATTTGCAGCTAGTAGGTGACATATCCCTGGTTTGGTTCTAGAGCTGTCTTTCTTGTAATATCATCCTGCATAAGGAGAAGCTGCAGAGGGAGAGAGTGCCACATATCACACACCGATAGTTCCACCAGATAATTAAGACATGATGAAAAAGTGCAAATGGACTTATTCCCTATAATCTTCCACCACGGTGAGGCCGGAAGGAAAGCATAGATGATGGGACAGGCTTGCTCTGTGCTGTGGCTGCTGAAGGAAAGACCCCTATGAAGAAAAGACTATTAACAATCCCAGCTCCATTAAATTTAAAGCAGCTGCTAACAGTGGGGGCCTTTCCATTGTCAATTATATGAATTTTCCTATTACTATGTCATACCAAAGAGCAATGATAGCACATTCATCAAACACTGCTTCCGCCTCTCTGGTTCTGTACATTAATGCCACAGTGGCAGGCCTTAGAAATCCTTGAAGACAAATCTGACATGCAGACTTTAATTGTTTCTAGGATTTGTGGTCAGAAACAACACTACGTGAGTAGTAGGGGGTCAATTACACAATTAGATGGTGATGGGCAGAGACCAGCGGAACTCACACAATGCACCAAATATTTATATATCAGTCCACTTCTGGAAATGCTTTGACGCCTACTACTTCCCTTCAGGTTGACATTTATCCCATTAACCTGTCTTGGAAGTATTTAATTATTCTGCCTTTTTTTACAATGGAAGTAATGAAGACCAGAGAGTCTCTGGCTTGGGAGACCACTACTGTGCAGTTTGACACCCACTGAAGAAGCAAAGGAGCAGCAAATGGCCAGTCTAATCTAATTAGTCTGCATTCTGACAAAAGGAAATAAACTGCTCCTAAGAAAGAGAGAAGAGAGAAAGAAGGAAGGAGGAGAAAAGAGACAGAGGGAAGGAGGGTAAGTGCCGAGCTGAGCTGAGCTGAGCTGAGCTGAGCTGACTGAGGACGGATCCTAGTTGAGTTAGCATCAAGTCTTTAACGTATGACGTGTGTGATGCTACAGCCCATTAAAGACAGAGACAAATTTTCAGAAAACAAGGGCATGAGGAGAAAGGAAAAGAATTTAGTTATCTTTAGCAAAATTTAACTTCAGATAAAGCCCACCTACTCTTCAAAAGGACAATTAGAGTGGACCCAGCAAGAAACTGCATTAAACATGTTTCTCCCTCCAGGCACCTGAGTCGCAGGAGAATTCTCAGCTCACTCACTGCCCAGATTTCTCTATTTTTCTTAGAGACAAACACACTCACAAACACAGTTTTATGATCTGATACTTTTCATTTAAGACATGCATTAATATCTAAGTGGAATTACTTATACCTACTCTGACTATGACTTGAACCTATGAATCAGTCTTGTGCCTATGATCTCAACACAAACAGTTTTGAAATCACAAGAAATATGCCCTCTGCACAAGATGATCCTCTTTAGTTCCATGCGATGAAGCACTCATTGAGCCCCTGTGTTACAAGTTCCTTTACCACACATTTAGTAGATACTGAAATGAACAGTAAAATTGTCGTGGCCTTTGGAAAATTCACCATTCCTGGAAGTGACAAAAAAAAAAATTAGCAGATGATTCAATGCAGCATTTTGATAGATATGATAGAGATGATATCTCTACAAATGACAGAGGTGTGCTCAAGTTGCCGTGAGAGGACAGGGGACAAAGAGCACAGAGAAAAGCCTGGAGGAGTTGCCCCAAAGCTGTCTCAACTGATATGCAAGAGCTGATGAGGTGAAAAGAGAGAGGCAGAGTGGGACTTTCCACAAAGGAATAGCGTAAGATACAGATTCTGTTCTACTACTTGGCCAAGTACATTATGGAAGGAGACAGAAGAGTAAGCCAAATTTAGAGAACAAATGCTTCTGATTAGATGCCATGTAACTCAATCAATGGAATGCCTTAGTGTGGTGTAGGCCCAGGACAGAGAAGTTAAGGTCTACAGATAGCTAGAAATCATCAAACATTTCTTCAGCCCTGTACTCCTCACACCAGCTCCCCATATTCTCCCCAGGCACTGCTCCTGCCCTAGTCTCCTTGCCACTACCTCAAGTCTCTGGGGACACACTGATCCCCTGTCTGCTTTGACCAGGATGTGAAGAAATCCAATATTCTCTTAATTCAAGTATGATAACCGCCAAAAGAAGCTACAAATAAAACAAACCCAAGTTTTAAAAAATTAAAAATTACCAATGTTGGGAATGGAAAACCAACTCATCCAGTTGTCTATTACTGCAAAAAAACTACCCTCAAAATTAATTGATTAAAATAACCATTTCATTGTACTCACAGTTTGGTGAGTCAGGAATTCTGAATGAGGTTGGCTGAGTAGTTGGTCCCTGATCCACATTAGTTGGAATGGCTGGGTCTGGAGAAGCCATTTTCAAAATGCCCTCTTTACTATATCCTGGGAGCTTCAAAACTTCCAAATTCCATTAGGCTTTCTCTCTTTCTCTTTCTCTATTTCTCTCTCTCTCTCTCCCCCCCCCACCCCACACTCCTTCTCCATATAGGATGTTATTCTCTAGGGTTTAATCATGTGGCTCAGATTTCTCACAGCATGGTAATCTCAAGGTAATTTCCCTTCTTGCACAGCAGCTGGTTTTCAAGAGAGCAGGCAAGAAGCTACCAGTCTTCTTTCTAAACCTCTGCAACTTGAATAACATTACTTTTGCCACATGCTGTTGGTCTAAACAGTCACAAGCCATCCCACATTCTAGTTGAAGATAAACAGATCCTTCCTCTCAATGGAAGAAGTATCATCATTTAAGGCCATCTTTAATCTGACATAGTAACTCAATAGAGATTTGGCCAAAATGTAACTTCAATAAACTAAAGCGTATCAGAGCCGGCATCCTCTGACTTCTCATTTCTCGTAATGATGAAACAAAAAACAAGCTTACATCATAAGTTCCTTCTCACAACTGTATGATATGCTTACAACACTGTGTATAGTGGCCCCATAGAAGGAATAGGGAGACAGGGTGCTAACTGCAAAGAGATCCACCCACAACAATACCTGTTTATCCCCTTCAGGACTTGTGTAGTAGATGGAATACAGATGAGGGTCATTATGAGAACCACACAACTCTCCTCAGCTACCTACCTATAAATAATTGCTAGGACAGGTCAAGCATGTTGGCTCACACCTACAATCCCAGCACTGGGGGGAAGCCAAGATGGGAGAATTGCTTGAAGTCAAGAGTTCAAGACTAACCTGGGCAATATAGCAAGGACCTGTGTCTACAAAAAAATTAAAAACAATTTAGCTGGGCATGGTGGTTGCAAGTGCCTATAGTCCCAGTTACTCGGGAAGCTGAGGTGAGACAATCACTTGAGCGCAGGAGATCAAACTAGGTGGCAGGGGGAGATCTCATCTCTATAATAACAATAATAATAGTAGTATTTGCTAAATTTTTAGCATTATGCTAACCTTCCTAGTCTGCCAAAATATATAATTCTGAATTTTTTTTTAATTATGTTTTTTCTGTTATTCCTATCCAACTTTTTTTTTTTTGTACTTTAGGTTGTGGGGTACATGTGCAGATCATGCAGGATTATTGCATAGGTACATACATGGCAATGTGGTTTGTTTCCTCCATCACCTATATCTGGCATTTCTTCCCAACCTCCCCACCCGCCACTGTCCCACCCTTGCCCCCTCCCCGCAAAGACCACAGTATGTGACATTCCCCTCCCTGTATCGCTGTGTTCTCAGTGTTCAACACCTGCCTATGATTGAGAACATGTGGTGTTGTGTCAGTTTGCTGAAATTGATGGTTTCCAGATTCATCCATGTCTCTATGAAGGATACGAACTCATCTTTTTTATGGCTGCATTCCATGGTGTATATGTGCCGTATTTTCCTTCTCTAGTCTATCATCCACCGGCATTTGGGTTTCTTCCAGGTCTTTGCTATTGTAAACAGTGCCACAATGAATATGCGTGTGCATGTGTCTTTATAATAGAATAATTTATAATCCTTTGGGTATATACCCAGTAATGGGATTGCTGGATCAAATGGAATTTCTATTTCTAGGTCCTTGACGAAGCACCACACTGGCTTCCATAATGGTTGAACTAATTTACACTCCCACCAACAGTGTAAAAGTGTTCCAGTTTCTCCACATCCTCTCCAGCATCTATTGTCCCCAGATTTTTTAATGATCGCCATTCTAACTGGCATGAGATGGTATCTCAATGTGGTTTTGATTTGCATTTCTCTAATGACCAGTGATGATGAACATTTTTTTTTTCATATGTGTGTTGGCCTCATGTATGTCTTCTTTTGAAAAGCTTCTGTTCATATCCTTCACCCACTTTTGAATGGGTTTGTTTGTTTTTCTCTTGTAAATCTGTTTCAGTTCTTTGTAGATTCTGGATATTAGCCCTTTGTCAGACGGGTAGATTGCAAAAATTTTTTCCCATTCTGTTGGTTGCCAGTTCACTCTGATGGTTGTTTCTTTTGCTGTGCAGAAGCTCTGGAGTTTAATTAGGTCCCATTTGTCTATTTTGGCTTTTGTTGCCAATGCTTTTGGTGTTTTGGTCATGAAGTCCTTGCCTATGCCTATGTCCTGAATGGTTTTGCCCAGGTTTTCTTCTAGGGTTTTTATGGTGTTAGATCTTATGTTTAAGTCTGTAATATATCTGGAGTTAATTTTAGTGTAAGGTGCCCGGAAGGGGTCCAGTTTCTGCTTTCTGCACATGGCTAGCCAGTTTTTCCAACACCATTTATTAAACAGGGAATGCTTTCCTCATTGCTTGTTTTTGTCAGGTTTGTCAAAGATTAGATGGTTGTAGGTGTGTGGCATTGCCTGTGAGGCCTCTGTTCTGTTCCATTGGTCTATATCTCTGTTTTGATACTAGTACCATGCTGTTTTGATTACTGTAGACTTGTAGTATAGTTTGAAGTCAGGTAGTGTGATGCCTCCACCATTGTTCTTTTTGCTTAGGGTTGTCTTGGCTATGCAGACTCTCTTTTGGTTCCATATGAAGTTTAAGGTAGTTTTTTCCAATTCTGTGAAGAATGTCATTGATAACTTGACGGAGATAGCATTGAATCTATAAATTACTTTGGCCATTTTCACAATATTTATTCTTCCTAACCATGAGCATGGAATATTTCTCCATCTGTTTGTGTCCTCTCTTATTTCCTGAAGCAGTGGTTTGTAGTTCTCCTTGAAGAGGTCCTTTACATCCTTTGTTAGTTGTATTCCTAGGTATTTTATTCTCTTTGCAGCAGTTGTGAATGGGATTTCACTCATGATTTGGCTCTTGTTAGTCTGTTATTTGTGTATAGGAATGCTTGTGATTTCTTCACATTGGTTTTGTATCCTGAGACTTTGCTGAAGTTCCTTATCAGTTTAAAGAGCGTTTTGGCTGAGATGATACGGTCTTATAAATATATAATCATGGTGTCCGCAAATAGAGACAATTTGACTTCCTCCTTTTCTAATCGAATACCCTTTTTTTCCTTTTCTTGCCTAATTGCTTTGGCTAGAACTTCCAATACTATATTGAATAGGAGTGGTGAGAGAGGGTATCCTTGTCTAGTGCCAGATTTCAAAGGGAATGCTTCCAGTTTTTGCCCACTCAGTATGATATTGACTGTAGGTTTGTCACAAATAGCTTTTATTATTTTTGTGCTATGTTCCTTCAATACCTAGCTATTGACAGTTTTTAGCATAAAGGGATGTTGAATTTTGTCGAAGGCCTTCTCTGCATCTATTGAGATAATCATGTGGTTTTTGTCTTTGGTTCTGTTTATGTGGTGGGTTACATTTATAGACTTGCATATGTTGAACCAGCCTTGCCTCCCTGGGAAGAGGCCTACTTGATCATGATGGATAAGCTTTTTGATGTGCTGTTGCAATTGGTTTGTCAGTATTTTATTGAAGATGTTTGCATCTATGTTCATCGTGGATATTGACCTGAAGTTTTCTTTTCTTGCCGAGTCTCTGCCCGATTTTGGTATCAGGATGATGTTGGTCTCATAAAATGATTTGGGAAGGATTTCCTCTTTTTGTGTTATTTGGAATAATTTCAGAAGGAATGGTACCAGCTCCTCTTTGTACATCTGGTAGAATTCAGCTGTGAACCCATCTGGACCTGGACTTTTTTTGGTTGGTAAGCTGTTAATTGCTGCCTCAACTTCAGCCCTTGTTATTGGTCTATTCAAGGTTTCAACTTCTTCCTGGTTTAGGCTTGGGAGGGTGCAAGTGTTCAGGAATTTATCCATTTCTTCCATGTTTACTGGTTTATGTGCATAGAGTTGTTTGTAGTAATCTCTGATGGTAGTTTGTATTTCTGTGGAATCAGTGGTGATATCCCCTTTACTGTTTTTTATTGCATCTATTTGATTCTTTTCCCTTTTCTTTTTTATTAATCTGGCTAGCAGTCTATTTTTTTTTATTTTTTCAAAAAACCAGCTCCTGGATTCACTGATTTTTTGAATGGATTTTTGTGTCTCTATATCCTTCAGTTCTGCTCTGATCTTAGTTATTTCTTGTCTTCTGCTAGCTTTTGAGTTTTTTTGATCTTGCTCCTCTATTTCTTTCAATTTTGGTGATAGGGTGTCAATTTAGATCTTTCCTCACTTCTGATGTGGCCATTTATTGCTATAAATTTCCCTCTAGACACTGCTTTACACGTGTTCCAGAGATTCTGGTATGTTGTGTCTTTGTTCTCGTTGGTTTCAAAGAACATCTCTATTTCTGCCTTCATTTCATTATTTATCCAGTCAACATTCAGGAGCCAGTTGTTCAGTTTCCATAAAGTTGTATGGTTCTGAGTGAGTTTCTTAATCCTGAATTCTAATTTGATTGCCCTGTTGTCTGAGAGACTCTTTGTTATGATTTCTGTTCTTTTGCATTTGCTAAGGAGTGATTTACTTCCAATTATGTGGTTGATTTTAGAGTAGGTGTTTGTGGTGCTGAGAAGAATGTGTATTCTGTAGATTTGGGGTGGAGATTTCTGTAGATGTTTATTAGTTCTCTTGGTCCAGATCTGAGTTTAAGTCCTGGATATCCTTGTTAATTTCCTGTCTCATTGATCTGTCTAATATTGACAGTGGGGTGTAAAAGTATCCCACTATTATTGTATGGGAGTCTAAGCTCTTTATAGGTCATTAAGAACTTGCTTTATGTATCTGGGTGCTCCTGTATTGGGTGTGTATATATTTAGGATCATTAGCTCTTCTTGTTACATTGATCCTTTTATGATTATGTAATGCCCTTCTTTGTCTCTTTTGATCTTTGTTGGTTTAAAGTCCATTTTATCAGAGACTAGGATTGCAACTCCTAGTCTTTTTTTTTTTGCTCTCCATTGCCTTGTTAAATCTTCTTCCATCCCTTTAGTTTTAGCCTATATGTGTCCTTGCACATGAGATGGGTTTCCTGAATACAGCACACCGATGGGTCTTGACTTTTTATCCAATTTTCCAGTCTGTCTTTTGATTGGGGCATTTAGCCCATTTACATTTAGGATTAATATTATCATGTGTGAATTGGATCTGGCCATTTTGATGCTTGATGCTAGCTGGATGTTTTGTCCATTAGTTGACACATTTTCTTCACTGTGTCAATGGTGTTTACCATTTGGTACTTTTTAGAGTGGCTGGTGCTGATTTCTCCTTTCCTTGTTTAGTGCTTCTTTCAGGAACTCCTATAAGGCAAGCCTGGTGGTGACAGAATCTCTCAGCAATTGCTTGTCCATAAGGATTTTATTTCTCCTTCATTTTTGAAGCTTAGTTTGGCTGGATATAAAATTCTAGGTTGAAAATGCTTTTCTTTAAGGATGTTGAATATTGGCCCCCACTCTCTTCTGGTTTGTAGGGTTTCTGCTGAGAGATCTGCTGTGAGTTTGATGGGCTACCCTTTGTGGGTAACCTGAACTTTTTCTCTGGCTGCCCTTAGCGTTTTTTCCTTCATTTCAATCCTGGTGAATCTGATGATTATGTGTCTTGGGGTTGCACTTCTTGAGGAATATCTTTGTGGTGTTCTCTGTATTTCCTGGACTTGAATGGTGGCCTGGCTTGCTAGGTTTGGGAAGTTCTCCTGGATAATATCCTGAAGAGTGTTTCCCAGCTTGGATTCAGAATTCTGTCCGTCACTTTCAGGCACACCTATCAAATGTAGATTAGGTCTTTTCACATAATGCCATGTGTCTTGAAAGCTTTGTTCATTTATTTTCACCCTTTTTTCTCTAACCTTGCTTTCTCATTTTATTTCATTGAGTTGATCATTAATCTCTGATATCCTTTCTTCTTCTTGGTCTATTTGGCTATTGATATTTGTGCATGCTTCACAAAGTTTTCATGCTGTGTTTTTTCAGCTCCATCAAGTTTTTTGTATTCTTCTCTAAGCTGTTTATTCCAGTTAGCATTTCATCTACCCTTTTTTCAAGGTCCTTAGTTTCTTTGCATTGGGCTAGCACATGTTCTTTAGCTCTGAGATGTTTGTTATTACCCACCTTCTGAAGCCTGCTTCTGTCAATTCATCAGATTCATTCTCCATCCAGCTTTGTTCCCTAGCTGGTGAGGATTTGTGATCCCTTGGAGGAGGAGAGCCATTCTGGTTTTTGGTGTTTTCATCCTTTTTGCACTGGTTTCTTCCCATCTTTGCGGTTTTATCTACCTGTGGTCTTTGTAGTTGGTAGTGGCTTTTGAATGGGGTCTCTGAGTGGATGTCATTTTTGTTGATGTTGAAGCTATTTCTTTCTGTTTCTTAGTTTTCCTTCTAACAGTCAGGTCCCCCCGCTGTAGGACTGCTGGAGGTCCACTCCAGACCCTGCTTGCCTGGGATCACCCATGGGGGCTGCAGAACAGTAAGGGTTGCTGCTAGTTTCTTCTTCTGTTATCTTCATCCAAGAAGGGTATCCGTCAGATGTTGGCCTGACCTCTCCTTTATGAGGTGTCTCTTTGGGTATATGGGGGTCGGGGAGCTGCTTGAGGAGACAGTCTGTCCCTTACAGGGGCTCAAGTGCTGTGCTGGGAGCTGTTGTTCCATGCAGAGCTGCTGGGCAGGTACGTTTAAGTCTGCTGCAGCAGAACTCATAACCACCTCTTTTCCCAGGTGCTCTGTCCTAGGAAGGTCAGGCTTTATTTATAAGTTCCTGACATGCTGCTGCCTTTTTTCACAGATGCCCTGCCCAGGACAGAGATAGTCTAGACACAGTCTGCCATGGGCTCTGCCCAGCTGCTTTGTAAACTTCCTTGAGGTGTTGTTTATAGAGATAAAGTTAGAACTGCCTTGGTATTGGCAGACTGCCTCAGTAGTGGTGGACGCCCTTCCCCCCACTGAGCTGGACTCTCCAGGGTCCAGCTGTGCTTGCCTTGAAATTCTCAATCCAGAGCATTTAAGATTGCTTGTTTTGTGGGAATGGTACCCACCGAGCTAGATCACCTGACTCCCTGTCTTAGCCTCCTCCCTTTCAGTTGAATGGGTGGCTCTGTCTCCCAGGCATTCCAGGAGCTGGTTGAAATGGCTGCCCAGATTTGTGTGAGTTTCTGTGCACAAACCCACAGCATGGGCTGAAACAGCCACACTGGAAACTTGTGGTGCTTTTCGGCCCAGGAATCTCCTGGCCTGTGGGCAGTGAAAACTCATTTCAAAATGCAGTGATCACTCATTCTCTGTGTTGTTCTTGCTGGTAACTGCACTCCAGAGCTGTTCCTATTTGACCATCTTGGATCCTCCTCCATAATTCTGAATTTGAATCCTATTTCTCTGTTAACTTCAGAGTCACTGGCAGAAAAATCTGAGACCTAATTTTCAGTGTGTCTTTTCCAAAAATTCCCCATCAAAACCATTCTCAACATGAAGTATAGTGTGATTAGGTAGAATCAGTATTTAAACCTTTAAAAAATGCTTAAATATGCTGCCATATAAGTAATTGATGGAGAAGAGACTGGAGCCCTGGACATCTGACCACCAGACTCCAAAACTCATTTTTCTACTGTCTGTAGTTGGCTTCCTAATGCAAAGAAAAAAAAAAAAAAAAAAAGAAAAAAAACAAAGCTTCCAAAAAAAAAAAAAAAAAAAAAAAAAAGAAGCTCAAGAATGGCGCAGGGATAAAAAATGCCATCCTTGCTGAGAGAGCCTAGGAGCTGCCACTGCCTGCAGATCCTTTTTAGTTGCCAAGTGGTCTTGACAGGTAAGCAGACAGGGTGCCTCTAGGGAGCTGCTAATGAACACAGGGCCAGGAGAAGCAAAGCAGGATTAAAGAGGAAGCAAGCTATCATATCAACAGTTGCCTCCTGGATCTGTCTGCTGCTCTGGGGCATTGAGGGTGGCCCTAGGCACATTTTCAGAGCAGGAAGCTTGTCTACTAAAATTCGTTTTCCCTCTTTTTATGTACTCTGGAACTCCATATCTTATCTGTCCCCTAACTATAGTCACCACAGCTTCTTAAGTATCCAGGTTCTCAGTAATGTCAGATTCCTCCCTCCTTCACCAATGCATCCCTGCCACATCCTCTCTGCAATAGAAAGCGGCATAGAAGAATGACCCCAATATCTGCCATTTGCATTTGGGTGTACAGTTCACCACTGTACACCCTTCAGGGAGTATGTGCTGCCTCTCCTTCAGGGAGCATTTGCAATTTCATCTTCCCCTCCTTTCCTCCTCACTGGCATCCTCCAAACCAAGTAATGGAGGCAGCAGCCATTTGGTCATCACCCAATCCTAAGAAATGCATTGTTCCATCAAAATAGACTTTAATCAGAGGATTTGAAGGGAGGACAAAAAGGAGAAGCAATAAATGATTTCACCTCAAATTAGCAAGTCGTTTTTGAGAGCAAGTAAAAATTTACCGTGTCTTTACAAGGCTGTGAAAATTAATTGTAAGAATCCTTCTATACCCTATAAATTAGTTTTCTAGGTAGGAATGATATTTTTAAAAATTAAATAAATAATGCTTTATGCATTCAATTTGTCTTACATGAGACATGAATAAGAATGAAGATAAGACTAGGACAGAAGTCATCTATTTGCAAATCCCTTGATCTTTCTATTTCCCTACTACTTTAACAGATTTTCCTATTACTTTAGCTCAGTCTCTACAGTAACAAAATGAACCTTTCCAGATCTCCTTATGGCTTAATAAAAACTTTCAAATGCATGTTTTCATGTGCTTAAAGGTAATGGGGATCTGACAAAAGTTTCTACTTTGTTTCAACCAGGTTAGGCTATTAGATTAAGCTGCAATAAAGAGAACCCCAAAATCTCAGAGGTATAAACCAAAAAAAGTTTATTTCTCACACACATTCAAGTCCGAAATAAGTCAACAGACAAACTCTTTTCTCTAAACTTCTTGGGGAATGCAAGCTGAGAGAGCTCCATGTTGCAGATGCCTTCACTGTCGCTAAAGCAATAAAGATGCTGAACTGTACCCTGGCTCTTAAAGCTCCCACCTAGATGTGACACAAATCTCTTCCACTCACAGTTTATTGGCCAAGGCAAGTTGCATGGCTATGCCTAAATTCATGAGTGATGGGAAGTACTACCCCACCCTGTGTCTGGATGGAGAAGTGATGGAATATTGTGAATAACAAGAATTATTACCACACACACAAAAGAGAAATTAGCATGAACAAAGATTATCATAAATACTAGATAACACAGCAACTCAAATATAATTCATTTGAAACTCATTTGTAGTCTATGAGTGGACATCAACAAAACTAAGGTAAAACCTTGAGGTGAGCATGGTTCACAAGAATAACAAAATCTGGAATAAAAAACAATTTTCAAATAATCTCCCGAGTTAGTCATAAGGGTAACTGATGGTTAGACATGTGTAAATAGTTCACGTAATCAGCAGATTCCTGGTTAGTATATTAAAACAGTACCATAATTAAAACCAAAAACCAACAATTACTAAGCTGATATTCAAGGCTTCTAAATTATCTCAGAAGTTATTTTAACTGATAATTCAGAAAAGGAAAGTGAATGGAGAAAATTATCATGAAAATTTTGTTGAAGTGTCACTGTATAGAAGTTCATTTTCCCTGCGATATCTAAACTTACTTTGTTTATTGAATTATTTATTTAGAGATAACATCTTGCTCTGTTGCCCAGGCTGAAGTACAGTGGTGCAATCATAGTTCACTTCAGCATCAAACTCTTGGGCTCAAAATATCCTCCCACCTCTGCCTCCTGAGTAGCTGGGACTATAGGTATGTGCCATCGTACCTGGCCACATTAATTTTTTTTTCTCTTTTAGAGATAGAGGCTAAGTTGCCCTGGCTGGCCTTGAAATCCTGATCTAAGTAATTTTCTTGTCTAGGTCTCCCAAAGCTCTTGGGTTATGGGTAGGATCCATCAAGGGGACCTAAATTTATACGTTTAACACTACAATTTACACGAAGATTTCTCACATATCATTGCTGAAAACCTGCACAACAGTCAAGCAAAGCAGGTTATCCTTGTTCTTATCGCCATTTCACAGATAAAGAAGCTAAGGTTCTGAGATTTTACATGGTTTGCCAGAGGTCACTCTTGTGAAAACAGTCAAATTTTGAACCCTCTTCTGTCCCATCACCACCTACTCAAGAGTGGGTTGAAATGTGATAATCAAATCAAGGATGTTACATTCTGAATGCTGGAATTATTGCTTAGTCTTTCAGCCCTCAAGCTGTGTTCCATAAAAGAACAGATATTCTTGGAATTAAGGAGAAAAAGAAAATAGGTTTGGAGCCCTCCTCTGGGTTAAAGAAAATAAAACATAATTATTTACAAGACTTTACAGAGCCTTTATTGTGCTTTTAAACATTGTTTCCGTGAGTGAGGAACCACTAGGCAGAATAATGACCTCCAAAAAATGCCTGTCCTAGTCCCCAAATCTGTGACTATGTTACCTTACATGGCAACCCGGGATTTGAGGATGTAATTAAGTTAAGGATCTTGAGATGAAGAGGTTATTAGGTTAGCCTAGATTATCCAGGTGGGCCTGATGTGATCACAAGAGTCCTTACAAGACACTGGAGACAGAGGTCAGAGTGCCTCCAAGGCTACACGCCAAGGCAGCTGGAAAAGACAAGCCAAGGAATGTGGGTAAGTTCCAGAAGCTGAAAAAGACAAGCAAGTGGATTCTGTTCCAGATCCTCTAGAAGAAAGACCGCCCCACCAGCACCTCGACCCATTTTAGACCAGTGAGACCCATTTTGAACTTCTGACTTCCAGAATTGTCAGAGTACAAATTTGTATTATTTTATGCCACTACATTTGGGCAATTTGTTACAGTAGCATAGGAAACTAACACAGAGGGACAGTAAGTATTTGCTCTTAAACTTATTAGCAACTGAACCTTTTATCTCCTGAAATACCTTCCTCAGAGAACACAGTGTGGGGAACACTGGTGTAATGCAATCCTCTCCAATTTTCCTGAGATGTGGATAATTGTACATTACTGATGTTAAGAATAGAGCATTTCACCAGGGTAGAAAAAACTCATAGAAAAAAGAGAAGAGAATATTATAATTTGATAACTGGAGCTTGGTGAAATAACTTAGTTATCCCTCAATTTTAGTCCCAAAGGTTTTATCTTCTAAACACGGAACGTTCCTTCCTCTCTCAGATGCCTGGAGTAAAAAGGGGGCCCTCCCTCCCCTGGTCTTTCTCTTCAGTACACTGTTCTACTAAGCTGCAGGCAAAAACGATTTGAAGCAGGTGACAGCAGAGCTTCTCTTTTTAATGCCCTTTGCCCCAGGCACAAGACTGGGATCTTTTCCAGACACTAGAAATGTTTTGAACAAACCTTCACCTCTTCTCCCCTTGGCAAAGCCAAACCACACTTTCAGTTGGTTCTCAGAAATGCTGACAACCATCAGAGACCCGACAGACTGCTTCTGAAAAGGGTCTCCCACGTGGCACTTTTTACCCATGTCTTATTTGGAGCTGCTGCTCAGCAGAGCGGAGAAGAGGGAGGGCAGGTCTCTTCAACCTTCACTCCTGCTCCTGCCTAGCAGAGATGAGAGGGGCAAAGAAAATCTGTCCTGTTAATCCAATAGGCTTAATGTTGGTTGCTTTAAACCAGCAGAACCACAAAATTGCAAACCTTCTCACAGTGCAGCATTTCAGGATCATGAAGAAATATAAATCATCACAAAAACAGTAGAAAACTGTGCCCCCAGCCTTCACATATTTCTACAAATCATTTTTACCTCTTACCCAGGAGAACCACTCATGATACATTAGGTTTGCAGAAAAGAGAAAAAATTCCTGGTGAGCACAGCTCTGGTTATGTCACTATCATTGAGGGGGGCAGCGTGATTGAGCTGTTTTGCCCGGGCAGTAGCTTCAGTCCACTGAAGGCAATTGCAATACTCCAGTAAATACAAAATGAAGGCCTGCACAATAACCTAGAATGATTGTTAATGTGAGTTCCAAAGACATTAAATATGCTTTATTCCAGCCTGTCAGAGGGCCATTGTTTATTCGATTTTCACAGCCTGCCCTACTTCTGATCAACATTTGTTCATTGGGATTATGGCCAATATCCTATGGGCTGGAAAACAAGTGACTATGAAACAAGCAAGCTGCTGGCAGGCTGCTACATTTTTCTTTATCTGGTTGGAGGGCCCAAGTGATGTGCAGATGTCTTCCAAATGAGGTCTGCTTCTTTACACAGAAGGAAAGCTATGGCCATAGGCTATTATTTAATATTTTCAGCTGTCAGAAAAATTTCGATGACTGAAAGCATTCACCTTGCTTCTGGGAAGATAATGGGTTGATTTTTAAGAAATCCTAGTATACACATCACTTATCATCATTATTGTTTCAATCATTCATCCATCAAACACTTGAGAGTCTTTTTACAAGAATATGGAGATGACTAACTCCTTATCCTCAAGGATCTCATGGTGTTTTGCATGAGTTGAAATACATGTAAATATATGGAATAGAATTAGAGTTTAAAGAGCAAAGTAATTATTTCATCTAGGGGTCAAGTGAATGCATCATATTGCAAGAAGCACTTGAGTTGAGTCTTTAGAAAACAAGAATTCAGAGGTAGTGGCTTTCCAGACCTGGCAGAGGTATGGAGCAGAAAAGCAGCAATGCCCACTTGGGGAAGGCCAAAGGATTCTGAACAGCTGCATTCTGGGACAAGGCAGGAAGGGTCAGAAAGTAGGTTGAAGAGACAGGCAGAAGTCATATTAGGGAGAGCCTTGTGTGACATGAAGGAGCTTCAGCTTTATGCCACATCAAAGAGAATTCACAAGTTTACTCATACTCAGCACCACTTGAAATAAATCGCATGAGCTGAAATTGAAATAACCTGTGTTCTCTCTGTTTACCCAGCTTTTTCACTTCTCATATCAGTTGGGTCCAGGTATTTCAACTCCAAGTATTTCAAACAAAAAGAAAATATTTTTCGAACAAAGAGAACTGAATGAGGGCATTGTTTACAGAAGTGATAGAAAAGTTAAGAAACCAAATAGGGATAGTGATGCAATCCGGAAATTAGCAACAGCAGAAAACCACTATGTTGTGTTATGGAAACTCAGAAGCCAAGGATGTCTGGCTAGAGATAGGATTATGGCGGGAATTTTTCCTCTCGGTGATAGAAGATAGTGCAGTATGCTTCCTGGTAAGAGCTGAAATCATAAGTGAGATGGACCTGCTTCAAAGATGCTACCAGATAGGGTGAGGGAGGAAGAAATAGATAGGCTTTTTTGTTTTTCTCTGTTTATTTCTCCCTAGTACTTCCCATTGGTCAAGCACATCCAAGGAGTTTATAAGCAAAGGAATATGGGAAATGTATTTATTTGTGACACAAACCAGAGCTGGAGAAGTACAGAGTTTGAGAGAAAACATCAGCTGACCTACACAGTCCACCCCATTTTTGGTGTACAACATACAGTTTATATATTTATTTGTTTACATATTTATTTATTGCATGTCCATATTTAACTCCCTAATTATAACAGCCTTTTTTCCCCATTTTACAAACTGTTATCCAAAGAATCCACAAAATAGCTATTCCGGATTAAATGAAGCTGTTCTTATCCTATTCTCAAATGGGAAGATGTAAAGGACCACCAATCATCATGTCCATATCAAAGTTGAATATCTTCACATCATATGCAGTACTCCCCTTCAGGGCATCACTAGTCCTGTGACCTATTCTCTTTCCTCTTTGCAGAGTCATCCTGATAAATAATTTGAAGGCCCTTTAGAGTACAATTTGGAGGATGATTTATAGTATATACTTGTGGCAGTTTTTTAGAATCCTTCTTCAAGGAAACATAGTCTCCTACTTAGGCTTGGCTCTGTGAATTGACTAATGTCTGGGAAGAAGAGAGGCTGTGACTTCCTGTGGTACTTACTCAAGATGATTTTCTCTTCACTAGATCAAATAATGCTCTGTTGGGCTATCCTTCTATTTAATTCCTAGGGAAACTATAATCAATTAGCTACCACCATAGATTTCTGTAGGTAAAAACATCTGAATTGCCACTCAACCCTCCCTGCTCATTACAGTAATTATGGTCATTTTGTCTCTGCCAGTAAAGTGCTACTGCTACCTGATCCCTGACATTCCAAGATCTCATCTTCCCATTAAAATGATTTATTTCAAAGTCATCAAATCTTGGTGTCATCCACAGCCTGTAGAGAAAATTCACCACAAATGTTGAGGCTCCCCCCGTTAATGCATTTATCAATGGTTTAGTACAAGAAGAGTCCTCTGGGTTCTTTTGCAAGAATAGTCCGGAAGAGAGAAAGTAGGCTGAATATAATAAATGCATTCCAACATTATCATCTCCTTATGCTTTTGAATCCTCCATCAGCATTATTACAGGAAAGTTTGGGGATCTTATCCTCACTTCACATAGGCAATTATTAACTCTCTGTTTCAGCTAACCAACCAATCAAAGTTTTAGTACAGTTTTCAGCTACTTGAACTAATACATTTAATCCAGATTTCCAAATCAATATACCGATACTGATAAATACTGACAAATCCTACATTATATTCTGTGCTCCTTATTCTTCCTTACTTAGATTATATCTCCACACATTTTCAAGAGAATTTCCAATAAAAATTAGCAAATATCTCCAATTCTTTTTATGTATACATTACTTATTCTTGGACCAGGCCTTATAATTCTCCACTTGAGGCGTGTTGGCATTTGATTGTAGTTTTGGGTTTGGAAGCAATAAAAGATGCTTCTTGTGATTATTGAGAAGAAATAGACATCTCCTTTTATGGCAACTTCTTCAGATGAAAAAGTTAAAGGCTTCTTAAGTAAAGAAAGATGAGCCTCACTGAACATGGTTGCATTTGCTGGTTACAGAAACTTGGGATATATTATGTTCAGAGTTTTCAAATGCAACTGCATCTGCTCAAATATCCCCCATCTCAACTCTCAGGGCTTCACTACTTACAATTAATGGCTTAGCACTAACATACTAAATTGGTGAGTCTGTGTTTTCAGTATGCATAATAACTCTGTATACTACACATAATTCTGACTCTCAACCATAATTTCCCTCTTGGTAAAAATATTCTAAGAGTGTCAAAGCAGCTCTTGGATTCTCTGGCTGTGCTTTGATCTAAGAGTTTAAAGGTCTAGACTTATCATTTTCTTACTATAAGTAGTTCAGCATAGTCAGAGACAGCCATTCCATTTTTGTAGTGAAATGAAACACTACTTGCTTTCCCAAAAGACTTGCTTTCAGCTAGTACATTATCCCAAACAAACTAGGTAATAATTTAAGTTATTGTGATGTTATTTGATGAGGCACTTTAATTGTAATATTTCATTTTTCACCTGAAAGAAATTCTTCACTGTGTTCAAGGTAAAAGAAGCAAACAATCTAAGCTCAGAATTCCTTCTTAAGATCTATTTCCTGGGACTAATCCTAATATAATATAATTGTATTAGTCAAGGTCTAGTCAGGAAAATATAGATCAATCTTAGTATTTTGAATAAAGAAAATTCAATACAGGCAATGGGTTACACAAATTTTTGTAGAGCTGAAAAACTAAACAGGAGATCGTGAAGCAAGCCACAGAGCAGCAACAACAGGAAAGACAATATCATTCCACAGCGCTAGAGAAAGAAGAATGTGACTTTACAGAAGCCCCAAAGCCAAGGACATGTAATGAGGGCAAGGACCACAAGAGGAGTTGCCTGTGGGAGCTATAACCACTGAATGTCAGGTTATCTGCCAAGAGCTGCAGTTAAGGAGAAGATGCAACTGCTGCCAGAGATGCTGCCTAAGTCAACATGAGAGAAGGAGCGATAAACTTTAAACTCATCTCTCTTACTCTTCAGTCTTATCTTCCTGTTGGCTGACCCCACCTAGCAGCTAGCAGTTCCTTGCAACAGAGTAGAAAAACAAATTTCTAGCAATTGATTTGAGAACAAATAAGCAAATGGCTGGCATCCTTCTACAAAGAGAAGATTAACAAGGAAGGTTTGCTGTTCTTTGATTTGGAGCTTTGCCCAGGCCAAGTCAGAAGTAGCTAGAATCCATTGCACCCACTTCCTATAGAGTTGCTTTCTGTATCATGCACATGTTTCTAGTTTATTCCAAGGTAGAAAATTTGACGTTATACAAAAAGTTTCATAATCTAAAGGAATTTAGACAAGAAAGTTTGGGTTTGGATTAATGTCTGTAAAAGTTAACTAATTATAATGGCATTAAATACAGACTAATAATTCTTCCAGTGCCACCACTATTAAAATAATTGATGTTGACTTCACTCAGATTTAAATAAATATGGTAAAGAGAGCATAAAGCACATTGAAATACATAAGCTAATGTGACAGATTAATCCTCATACTAAAATTATGCAATTTGAGTTTAGATTTTAGTGATTCACCTGTCTGGGACTCAGTCTACCACTGTCTAAAACAGGTTAAAATCATGTATAAGTCTTTTCTATGTATTTATTCAACAAACGTTTTCCCCAGTCATCTTGCTAATTGACTTTAAGCACAAAGGATATAGTGGCTTAGCACTGTATATACACTATGTGTTTCATGAAGCTAAGTAGTATTGTTATTAATCAAACAGGCAACTAAATATTAAATTGTAACTGTTCTAAATGTTATGAAGGAAAAACACATTTTTTCATGAGGGGGATTTGGTCTAGTTGGCAGCATCAAAGAAAGAGTCCATAAAGAGGTGATCCTTGATATGTAGGAGTTTAATAGAAAAAAGAAACGAGAGTGTTCAAGCATGTACAAAAACCTTGTCTCTGGGCCCAGGCGTGGTGGCTCACACCTGTAATCTTGGCACTTTGGGAGGCCAAGACGGGTGAGGTCATGAGCTGGAGACCAACCTGGTCAACATGGCAAAACCCAGTCTCTACTAAAAATATAAAAATTAGCCAGGCATCGTGGCACATGCCTTTAATCCCAGCTACTTGAGAGGCTGAGGCAGGAGAATCACTTGAACCCAGGAGGTGGAGGTTGCAGTGAGCTGAGATCATGCCACTGCACTCCAAGCTGGGTGACAGAGTGAGACTCCACCTCAAAGAAAAAAAAAAGTATCCCTGGAGGAATATCACTTGCATATGAGGCTGAAAGAAGGACAACGTTCCTGGAGTGAATTAAAGAGGATAGATGTATGATGCACTCTGACACTGAAGGGGCAGTGAAGGCTGCAGTACAAATGACCACAGAGCATGGAAAGTAACACTGTTTTTATTCTTAGAGCAGTAGGAAGCCATCAAAAAATTTTAACCTGGAAAGTAACTTATTCGGATTTGCATCATGAAAAGATTACACTAGCTATGTTGCAAAAAAATAATGCACTGAAAGGCAAGTATTTTACTGTGGTAGATTAGGTAAAAGTTGATAGAGATGATGAGTAGTGAATATATTTGAGTAATTCTTTTAAAAAGTAAAATATGACAGGGCTTAGTGCTGAATGGGATTGGGGCATTAGGTTAGGGGGATTTGTCAAAGATGACTACTAGCTGCTAGCTTGCATATGTGTATGGTTGTTAGAGCATTCACTGATGGCATTTCTGCTGGCATTCACTTCATAAAGACAAATGGGAAGAGGTAGGATACAGAGTAAGTGTAAATGTATTCCTGGACATATGTAGTGGGGTAACTTTTAGCTAATTATCAGAAAATGCCAACTAAGTGGATGGATATTCAGGTGTGAAACAAAAAAATAGCCTGGGCTAGAAAAAGATCTTTGTGATTCATTAGCTTAGAGATTGTAATTGAAGGTGTAGGCAACAGTTAGATTGCCAAAAAGTAGTGTATACAGTAGAGAGAGAAGATGGTCAAAAATAGAACGGTGATTAACTCCATCAGCCACTTTAGGTCCAAGAGGTTGTGACTAAAATGGAAATAGGAAAAGAATAAACAGATAAGAGGGAAAATTCCAAGAAATAATGTGTCACAGAGTCAAAAATTTAAAAAAAGTCTTTGAGATAGAGCTGTTAAGCAATCAAGAAGAAAAGAATGAAAATATTCCTTTAATATAGTGAAATGGCCATTATTGGTGACATAAATGAGAGCAATTTTAATGGAGTCATAAGATCAAATGCCAAATTGAGGTGAACTCAGAAATAATCTAAAGAACTTTGGCTGTGGAGGGGAGGAAAAGAGAATGTGATATATGAAGGCTAAGGAGGATTCTTTTTGCTGATCCAGAACAGTATAAAAGACAAGCATGCTTAAAAATTGATGGAAAGTGTCTTACTCCGTTTATGCTGCTATTAAAAGAATGTCTGAGACTGGGTAAGTTATAAAAACCAGAAATTTATTTGTCACAGTTTTGAAGGCTGGGAAGCCCAAGATCAAGATGCTGGCATCTAGTGAGGGTCTTCTTGCTGTGTCCTCACATAGCAGAAGGTGCAAGGGCAAGAAAGAGCTGAACCACTTTTCCAAGCCCATTTTAATAGCAGCATTAATCTATTCATGAGGTCGTCCTCTCTCTCTCTACCGTATATACTCTGTGGAAATCTAACTCTTGCCTAGACCTTCCATTACCATCTCTAAACTAATGAATCCCAAAGATCTTTTTCTAGCCTATACTACTTACTTGTTTCATACCTAAATATCCATCCATTTACCTGATACTTTCTCATAAGTAATTAAAAGTTACCCAAACATCTCTCAAAAGACCTGCCCACCAACACCATTGTATTGAGGATTAAATTTCTAAGACATGAATTTGGGGGACAACATTTCAATCATAGCAAGAAGAACCCAATTAAGAGGTAAATGTTTGCTGTACAAGAGCAAGAAGAAACAGGCAATTGTGTAAATTTCTGGAGCATATCACAGGAGGTAGAACCCAAAATTTTATATAGAAGACACATCTTCATTGTACGATTGTAGGTGCAAATTTATGTTTGTTTGCTATTGGAAAGTTACTTTGTTGTTATTGGGGGACATAATAGAGTTGTCTTGTGAAGGCTTTTAATATCTCTACAAAGTCAAAACCCTCTTCCTATAGAGAGAGCAGAAAACAGTATAGGGAATGAAAATAGTTGGAAAACAAGGAAAAGCAAGAAGCAGGACATTTCCAACTAGGTTTTCAGTGATTTTATTATTTTGCTTCCTATTTGATGTATCCTGATTTCAAATTAGAAAGTGCTTCCTTGAACTAGCATCAGAATCATCTTTTGGAAAGATTATTTTGTGTCTCATGAAGGCATTTCACTTCTCCAACATACACACATGTAAACACAATACACACTTACACACACCATTGAACTCTTGTAATCAACCACATAAAGAGAACCAAAGACAACAACCACATGATTATCTCAATAGATGCAGAGAAGGCCTTCAACAAAATTCAACAGCCTTTATGCTAAAAACTCTCAATAAACTAAGTATTGATGGAAAGTATCTTAAAATAATAGAAGTTATTTATGACAAACCCACAGCCAATATGATATTGAATGGGCAAAAACTGGAAGCATTCCCTTTGAAATCTGCCACTAGACAAGGATGCCCTCTCTCATCACTCCTATTTAATATAGTATTGGAAGTTCTAGCCAGAGCAATCAGGCAAGAAAATGAAATAAAGCGTATTCAATTAGGAAAGGAGGAAGTCAAATTGTCTCTATTTGCAGACGACATGATTATATATTTAGAAGACCCCATCATCTCAGCCCAAAATCTCCTTAAACTGATAAGCAACTTCAGCAAAGTCTCAGGATACAAAATCAATGTGCAGAAATCACAAGCATTCCTATACACCAATAACAGACTTAAAGAGAGCCAAATCAAGAGTGAACTCCCATTCATAACTGCTACAAAGAGAATAAAATACCTAAGAATACAACACACAAAGGATGTAAAGGACCTCTTCAAGGAGAACTACAAACCACTGCTCAAGGAATTAAAAGAGGACACAAACGGATGGATAAACATTCCATGCTCATGGTTAGGAAAAATCAATATTGTGAAAATGGCCATACTATGGAAAGTAATTTATTGATTCAATGCTATCCCCATCAAGCTATCTATGACCCTCTTCACAGAACTGGAAAAAATCACCTTAAACTTCACATGGACCCAAAAGAGAGCCCACATAGCCAAGACAATTCTAAGAAAAATAACAAAGATGGAGGCATCATGCAGCCTGACTTCAACCTATACTACCAGGCTACAGTAATCAAAACAGCATGGTACTGGTACGAAAACAGAGATATAGACCAATGGAACAGAACACAGGTGTTGGAGGCAATGCCACACATCTACAACCATCCGATCTTTGACAAACCTGACAAAAACAAGCAATGGGGAAAGCATTCCCTGTTTAATAAATGGTGTTGGGAAAACTGGCTAGCCATGTGTAGAAAGCAGAAACTGGACCCATTCCTGACACCTTACACTAAAATTAACTCCAGATGGATTAAAGACTTAAACATAAGGCCTAACACCATAAAAATCCTAGAAGAAAACCTAGGCAAAACCATTCAGGACATAGGCATAGGCAAGGACTTCATGACTAAAACACCAAAAGCACTGGCAACAAAAGCCAAAATGGACAAATGGGATCTAATTGAACTTCAGAGCTTCTGCACAGCAAAAGAAACAATCATTAGAGTGAACCAGCAACCAACAGAATGGGAAAAAATGTTTGCAATCTACCCATCTGACAAATGTCTAATATCCGGAATCTACAAAGAAATAAAACAGATTTACAAGAAAAAAACAAACACATTCAAAAGTGGGTGAAGGATATGAACAGGCACTTTTCAAAAGAAGACATATATGAGGCCAACACATATGAAAAAATGCTCATCATCACTGGTCATTAGAGAAATGCAAATCAAAACCACATTGAGATACCATCTCACACCAGTTAGAATGGTAATCACTGAAAAATCTGGAGACAACAGATCCTGGAGAGGATATGGAGAAATAGGAACACTTTTACACTGTTGGTGGGAGTGTAAATTAGTTCAACCATTGTGGAAGACAGCGTGGCACTTTCTCAAGGACCTAGAAATAGAAATACCATTTGTCCTAGCAATCCCATTACTGGGTATATCCAAAGGATTATAAATAATTCTATTTTAAAGACACAGGCACACATACTTTCATTGTGGCACTCAAATGCCCATCGATGATAGACTGGATAAGGAAAATGTGGCACATATACACCGTGGAATACTATGCAGCCATAAAAAATGATGGGTTCGTGTCCTTTGTAGGGACATGGATGAACCCGGAAACCATCATTCTCGGCAAACTGACACAAGAACAGAAAATCAAACACTACATGTTCTCACTCCCAGGCGGTTATCAAACAATGAGAACACATGGACACAGTGAGGGGAGCATCACACACTGGGATCTGTTGGGGAGGAATAGAGGATGGACAGCGGTGGATAGGGAGGTTGAGGAGGGATAACATGGGGAGAAATGCCAGATATAGGTGACGGGGGGATGGAGGCAGCAAACCACATTGTCATGTGTGTACCTATGCAACAATCCTGCATGATCTGCACATGTACCCCAGAACCTAAAGTAC
>NW_016107584.1:1181512-1217682 GCF_001604975.1 Cebus imitator
TATAATGTAATGCTATGTGAATATTGCTATTATAAATGAATCTATGGTCACACATTTTACAGTAAAAAAAATCTCACTGAAGTTTAGATTCCCACTAACAAAGAACCTAAAGAACTACTCCTGACATTTGCTAGATCTGTACAGAGACCTCCCTGGGGTGCTATTGTCTCTGTTTATCACAACTGAAGTTGTAGCAGAGGCATTGTTTTAACCAAAATCCTGTTCAGCCTTTCCAAAGCCCTTTTTAAAACTACAAAGAAAAAAAAAGACAGCCACCAATTTTCTTTTCTTACTTTTCCTATATCTGATGTAAGTGTCTAAGAAACCTAAGTGAGAGATTTTAAAACTTCAACGTATTACAGGGTAATAGAGATTGTATGAAAATGCATGAGAGAAAACATTCTTGAAAAACTGTCTATACAAGTGAATCCAGTTTCATATTGATTTGTTGCTTCCAATTAGTGAAGTTGCCAACTGAGTTATGCCAAGATTTTCCTAGTCCAAGACACTAACTAATAATTGTTCCAAAGACTGGCTTCCTTTCTAGATAACCTTATTAGCAATGGAATATTCATTATGACAGTGCAACATGAGAGTGATCTTGGCAAATTTCACTCTTTTAATACAAATTGAGAGAAATCTTGCTAATATAAAGTGAAGGACAGTGCTCTCTCCTATTTTGTCAGCTGATATAAAATCAACAAAGCCCTACATACCTTGGGTCTTTCATCTACTGAAAATGTGATTAAGATTAAATTTAAGAGTAAGTGGTAATGGAAGTATGCAAGTATATTTCCATGGCAAGGATGTTGCCACCGAAAATTGGCTTCTAAAAAGGACAATGATTAGAAAGGAAACATCCAGAGGGCAATTTTTAGAAAGGAAATGCACAAAGGTCAACTATGCAAGCAAATTTCAGTCAAGGAGCTTGCCACTGAAAGTTGGCGTTGAAAAAGGCAATGATTGGAAAGGAAACGTACAGAAAATGCCAGTGTAGCATCTTCAATTATATAAAAATTGTCATTAAAGGACAGAGAGGTTAGGAAGACTTTTATTGAATAATGCAATTAAAAGCCAATAAGTTTAGGATTCAACGTATACTCAGAAAGAATATTTGGTGAATTAGTTTTCTATTGCTGTTGTAACTTAGTGGCTTTAAAGAAGTTTTCTTATCTCACAGTTACATAGTTTATAAGTCAGACACACATTCCGCTGGGCTGAAATCAAGATGTTGGCAGGGAAGCATTTTTTCTGGAAGATCTGAGAAAACTTGTTTCTTTGCTTTTTTCACCTTCTAGAGGTGGCCCATATTTCTTGGCTCATGGCCCCTTTATCCATCTTCAAAACCAGCAGTGTAGCATCTTTGCTTGGCTGTGCTTCCATCATCCATCTTTCTGTGACCTAACTTCTGCTTTCATCTTCCAATGTGAAGGATCTTTATGGTTACGTTAGACCCATTCATATCATCCAATAGAATCTCCCTCATTAAGGACCTCAAGGTCCTTAATGCAAAGTCTTTTTTTTTTTTTTTTTTTTTTTTTTTTTTTTTTTGGCATGTAAGGTAACATATTGACAAGTTTTGGGGGATTGGGATATGGATATTCTTGGGAGGCTATTATTCTGCTTACCACATTTGCAACAAGGGAAGGGCATGTTTCTAAAAGAAATTTATTTTTAGGGTGTTTCTGTTTACTAGCCTACCATGTTCAAAGAGGAAATTAAGAAAAATTTAAAGGATTTTTTCCCATAACTATGCAGTATATTAGATAATCAGACAACTCATTTTCAGTGACAAGAATGCTAAATAAGAAAAGGATTCTTTTGGCAAAATGAAACTAACTCAGAAGATATGAATGGATGATTGAAAAGCTACTGGGGATGCCCAGAGGACATCACGCATCTCCTTTACAGGAAATTACAGCAGGAGAGAGAGCAGGCAAAGGGAGCAAAAGGGTAATAAAAATTTATTTTAATTAAATTATTCTACAATAAAACTAAAAGGAATCTAAAAACAATGGCTATTATCTTCATCATGCCTCTTGAATGCCCTGTGTAAGAAATTATTTGGGGATGAGAGCTGAGATGGTCACAAACTATTTCAGCCTGGCTCTCTCTTCTCTTTCCTTCTCTGAGTGCTTTCTCCCTTTGTCTCTGTCTCTCAACACTCTACTTCCTCCCTGTTTCATCTTGTCTTGCAGAAGGTATGACCTCAGTAAAGACTCTGGTGCTTCCTTACCTTCTCAAGCACAGCGCTATCAGAGGACTATATCGCTGTGGGTTAAAATTGGCATTAAGGCAAACTGTTGCTCTATCTGCAGCATGTTTTACCTTTAAAATCTGTCACATTCTGAGAGATACAGCTGCCAGGAAAGCTGGGTTTCCAGGAAACAATAATTTTCCTTTTTTTATCAGCATAATCTAGATCTAGATTTGCTTTAAAAAATCTTGTGGCATTAAGCATCCATATTTTCCAAATAAAATATTGAATCATGTGGTCTAATAAAGGATGTTTCACCATTTATAAATTTAAATAGAAAGCACTACAAGCTCATGAAAAATAAGTTGCATTTAGCTGCATATTGAATAAATTTACTTTATTGAAAAATAAAATTTTAAGAAACCCAGACCATCCTGGAAACCCCAGATTCATGGTCATCATTATTTCTACCAGGCGGTTCAGACTGCTGTTGTAAAGCCCACAATTTATTTTGTGCAGTATCTGCCAGTGCCTCAAAAACTGCAGGAAAAAAAAAGTTTTTTATTCCATGTGAAATCATGTGAACTGAGCATTTGGCAAGCTTCATTATCCCAGGAGTCTGGTTCAGTAGTGTGTTGTCTGGCACACTAAATGCTCAATAAATGTAGATTGAATAAATGAACAAATGCATGAACAATTCAAGATTGGCCATATAGATAGCAGGCCAAATTCCCTCTCTGCCAGGACCCAGTGAAAAGCTCTTAAGATCCATCTGGAGGAATGACTGCTCAGGACATTTGGTCCTATAAGGAGAGAAATCTTTATAATTAATCATTGGTTTAACTAATTTTATCAAGGTGTATCAACTTAAGTTATCACCATGAAGATGTTTTTTGTTTGTTTTTTCCCTTCTCACTAGATTTTAGTTTCCCTAGTGATATCTGACTCAAATTTTATGGCATCTCAGACTGATTTTGGTGTTCGCCATGTAAAAACTTTGATCTCATATTCAATTCACAGGACTCTTTCTCTACTCACCTCCCCCCGCCAGGTAGACTAGACTGGTGGCTCCTGCAGCTATAGAAGGATGTGGAGAGCAAATGATTGGGTTTCTTCTTTCAAGCCATTCCCACCATCTTTGCTGTCATTTCCTTTCTGGGGTTGGATCAGGGATGAAGGGGTGGAAAGAACACATTCCACAGGTGACTGCTTACAGCATATCAGCCTCTCTTTGTCACGCCATCCCAGTGTTGTCCTTATTTCCCATTCCCCATCAGATGCTGACTTCTTCATGGAAGCCGTCTGTGGGTTCTCGGGGAGTGTCACGCTACAAAACTGTCTTACATAAGGTAACTGACTGGGACTTGGCTTTTTCTGCTTCTCCTCAGACCCTACTCCAGATGATCCTCTCCACATCCTTTTAATGTTAGGTTCCCTTTGCCCAGTGGGTGGCACCAGGAAGGGAACAGTGATGGAACAGAGCTTAATTCTCAGCCTCCAGCTCACCTTCAGTCAGATTCCACTCACATGCCCTTGCCATACCAAACATCGGCATGCACCCTGGAACTTTCTTTTTCAACTCTGTCACATCCCTCTGCTCCTTTTCTCCACATTCAAACCTGAAGAACAAATGATCCATCCATTCAGTGGCTCAGCATTCTCTAACATATTATCCTTACTCTTTACCTTATATGAGGGTTGTGGGGAGGACGGGAAAGTCAGCTTGGCCACTCCCAATCTTGTGGGAAGGTGGGAAAACACATCATGTAATCCCTTCTTTGGGGGAATGAAATTGCTACTACTCTATGCCATTCATATTTCTCTAAAAGATGGCATTTCATTCTCTCTGCAGAGCTATTTAAATACGTGAGGTAAAGGGAGAGTAGGTGTACCGTCCATTAAACTTTGTCCATGGCCTCTCTTGTGGAGAAGTAACTGGATTAACTGATTGAGATGCACTACTCTTAAATTTTAAGGTAATCAATGCCTATTATCCTCACTTGTGGATGCTGGTTGAGTCATCTGCCAAAAACAAAATCAGAAGGCTGAAAGCTTACCATGGGCCCAGGCCTCTCTCTCACACACAGTGCTCTACACATAACAAGCCATTTGTTTTTCACACAACAACTCTAGGAACAGAGGAAATGAGTATGTTCATTTTATAGTTAATTTTTAAAATTTTTTTTCCATATATTCATGACTTTGCATCAGGTGACCATATTACTCAGTGGTTAACAAACAGGTTAGATATTTTAAAATTCATTTGAAAAAATTATGTTAATTTAGAAGATATTATCACTTTACATGATGAGATCAGTACTGTTGTGACTTTCATTTACAATAATTTATGCAACTGCACCAAACCTGTAAATGTTAGAATAAGAACTAATTGTTTCAATCCCATGGCCAATGTTCCTCCTCGATTCTGCGCTGTTAAGGGTAACTTGAACATTACTTGTTAAAGGCCCAATGGTTCTATTTCAAAACATCTGTGCCATGCATCAAGATATGTATATGGTAAGCGCTATGTGCACTTAAAATACATAAAATAACAAAAGACAACTAAATTCATTCTCAGGGCATTCATCCAGCAAAAAACTTGATACTAGAGGAGCTTTTCTATAAATAAAAAACTGCAGCTATCACAACATAAAATAGCCTTGGACTTCTGGTAGATAACTCTGATGCTTCTACCTGGAGCTTCACTTAAAGGGCAAGCAACTCAAAATATTGAACAGCAAGACAAACTGCACTGCAGAGGAAATCCCACTTCATATGCAAACATATTCACCATGTGGTTATCAAGATTCATAAACATGTTTCATATGTTATCAAGATTTATAAATAGTGGCTATTATACTCCAGAGTATTTTGGTTTTCAGTTTTGGGTTTTATTTATTTATTTATTTTTTTGACAGAGAGTCTCGCTCTGTCGCCCAGATTGGGGTTCAGTGGTGCGATCTCAGCTCACTGCAACCTCTGCCTCCCGGGTTCAAAAAGTTGATTCTCCTGCCTCACCTTCCAGAGTAACTGGGACTACAGGCATGTGCTACCATGCTGAGCTGATTTTTGTATTTTTAGTAGAGAGGGGGTTTGCCATGTTGGCCAGACTGCTCTGGAACTCCTGGCTTGAAGTGGTACACTGGCCTTGACCATCCGAAGTGCTGTTATTAAAACAGATGTGAGACACTGCACCCACCCCTGAACATTTTGTAATCTAATAAACACCCTCTCTACACATTTACTATTTACAAGGTAGGAAAAGAATACTGAGAGTAGTTCAGGTAGCAATATACCGTTCTGCAATATTGGTACTGACACAGTTTCTCATGGAGACTCAAATTTTCATGATACGGAAAGGAAAGTTCAGTTTTACCAGATAAATAACAGAAATCCTGAAGGTACTGGGAATATCTCTCTCTCTCTCTCTCATCATATATATTCTTCATATCCACCCCTTCCTCCTAATTTCTGAAACTGTTCAAATAATCAGCTCAACCGTTATGGGTTAAATGCAGCTAACAAGTGGGTCTCTTTAAAATGCGAAGTCTAGCAAAGGATTAAATTATTACTAATCAATCAGCTATTGATAAGAAGTATTTAACTACATCATTTTAGCAAGTTACAAAAAGCACTGGTGAAATAGCAACGTTTGAGCTGGAAGGGAAAATGACAGTTAAGGAGATAACCACAACAGCGTTCACTCCAAGATAGATTGAGATAGTGAAAAATCAGAAACACTAGATACTTATCCAGAGGATATAGTAAATTATGATTGATATAACGGATATTTTTGACAGAATATTATACAACTGTAAATATTAATGATTGGATAATACATGTCTTCAAACACTGTTGACGTCAGGTACACTGGCTCATGCCTATAATCCCAGCACTTTGGGAAGCCAAGGCAGGTGGATCACCTGATGTCAGGAGTTTGAGACCTGCCTGGTAACATGGCACAACCCCTGTCTCTCCTGAAAATACAAAAATTAGTCTGGCATGGTTGTGTGTACCTGTAGTCCCAGCTACTCGGGAGGCCGAGGCATGAGAATCTCTTGAACCCAGGAGGTGGAAGTTGCAGTGAGCCAAGGTTATGCCACCACACTCCATCCAGCCTAGTCAACAGAGGGAGACTCTGTCTCAAAAGGAAAAAAATAAATTGCAGGAGATTTTAAATATTGTATTTTTGAACATTTAGAAAATCACTCGAAATGCCACAGAAGATTGCATAACATTGGTTAAAAGCACTAGTATATGATTAAGCTACAGGCTGGCTCGGAAGTCAGAGGCCTGCCTTTGAACCCCATCTCTGCTACCTATTAGCTGTGTAATCTTGTGCAAGTTATTTAACGTTTTGGTGTCTCAGTTGTTGCATCTATAAAATAGAGATGATAATGGCACTTATTTCTAGGAGTCAAGGAAGGTTTATTTCCAAGAGTCAAGAAAAGGATGCATGTGAGTAACTTACAACACTGCTAGGTGAATACTTAGTGCTCATTAAACATTAGTTGTTATTATTCACTATTTATGGACATATAGATGAAGAAAATGTAATAATATTCATGGAATTCATGATATCGAATACCTCTGGGGGAAAGGGAACACAGAGGCTGAGAAGAAAAACAAAGAAGATTTCTCCTTTATTCTGTCTCTTTTGTTAAAACAAAACAAATACATAAAACCAAAATGGAAATGATGATGATACTTATAAAGCCCGAATGTCAAAGAGCAGAAGCAACACAAAGGGCAACGTGGGAAAGAGTCAAAATAAACTTTACAATTTCAACCACCTCTGCCCTATTTTAATTGAGGCTCAGCCATGAGAAGGAAACCAGATTAAGAAAGTTAAGAAGGAAAATTTCTTGCCTTGAAGAGCAGTTGGATCAGCTTAAAAAGAAGGCTTCTGAGCAGAGTAGCAGAGCAAGCTGATATGCACCATGAGGCATAGGCCAATTTCTCAGGGAGCCCAGGTTAGACAGAACACCAATAGTACCATCTGCTTAAAAAGAGTCAAGACTTGAAGAGTTTATTCAAACAAGAACAGGGCAGGTGATAGGGTTTGGCAGATGCTGATTGCCTCTTGGACCTCAGTGTGGTATTACTCATAGGCAAAGATCCAAAGAGGTTATAGTTAGCTTGAGAAACACCTGGAAGCTGATGTCAAACAGCTCAGTCTCTGAGAGCCTGCTTTTCAGGAATAGTAGAAGCAGCCGGAGGAGAATGAGCTGAAGACCAGATACTGGACGGCCATGAAATCAACGCCAAAATGGGAAGAGCACAAGCCTGAAACACTGACATAGAGCTACGGGTATAGAAGCCCTCTCTATTTGTCCTCCACGGTGCCCAATTGTGTCTTGGAGCTTGGTGAAAGATTAAATTAACACAACTGGAAGAAGTTAGGTGCAAGTCCCAGGCAGTTTCCATAAGACAGTAGCTCAGAAAGAGAGGTTGCTGCTCTCCCAAATCCCAACTTCATTCCTCCTTTTTCTATTACTCCCCTCTCCCTACAGTTCTCCATCCACCAGGGGACTGACATTGTGTCAAAAAACCTGAGGCTGTTTTGGGAACTCTTGTTTAGAATTTGAACCCATTATTTTACCTTTTTATGTCTCAATTTCTTTATTTCTATAATTGGGAATCTTACATCTATGTTAAGAAGTTGCTGTAAGGAGTAATCACAATGATATGTTTAAGAAGTTTAGCCTAGAGTCTGGTAGCATCCATTACTCCTAGCACTCACTAATCACTTAGTAGGCATTCAATACATATTCGTTTAACTAATTATTCCAAAGTAATGCTAATTAAGTCGAAGTCTCTAGGTGGATGATTGCTAGTAAAACTATTTGAGCTAATCCAAGTGTCTTTTGTTTTTTCACATATAATGATCAGTTATTAAGAATAAATCATTTTAATATCTGGGTTTCTATGGCTAACCTTTTACCTTGTGACACGTATCTTGAAATCTGTATTCTGTTTGACATGTTGTGTTGTAATTTTAAATGCCTGACCTCATGAGTGTAGCAGGAGAACATCATGTTACTGCTCCTCTTGGTTATATGGAACATGAGAACCGGGGTCCAGGTTTTCACAAGGATGCCCAGAAACTGAGTGACCCACATAGCATAGAATCCACTACTTCTGATATTTTACGTTTGCTAGTTTCCTTGTTATCACTCAGAATTCATATATTTTCAGTCCCTGCTTACACATGTATTCTCAACCAGAAACATCCACAATTAGAACTAAGTGAATATACTTCCAAGGGACATTTCTAAGTGGTTTCCAAATGCCTTGATTGCATATCCAGTTAGAAAAAGAAGCGGCTCTAACATACGCATGCTTTTATTATACATACATTCATACATATTATGTCTATATATGTATGTACACATTACATACATATACACTATGATTAAATTTCAAAACACATTATTTTGTGTCAATAAAGGTGGATATAAAACCTCATTTCAATGAATTCTTTTTATGATTTTTTAAATTCATTGGCCATCTTCTTGACAGACATAATTAGATAACAATTGGTTTTACTTCCTGGTGTGGTTGCCAAAAAGCTACTGCTAGAACTACAGCTCTGCCATATGTGCTTTTTAACTCTTTGTACTTTTCTATTTTTCAATAAGTGCACTTGTTTAAGACTTCCATTTTGTAAAGTATTGTGTGCTTAGAATTAATAAACAAGCAGGCTTAACATTGGGTCAATCCCCCCATACTGTGGGGCTCCTGTCTTATTTCAGAGAAGTACCTCATGAACAGTGTGTGACATTGTACAGTGACCCAATGGGTATGCCAGTCCCAATCCCTATATTAAACACTAATGAAACTTGTTATTTTTTATTTCAGATAAAAATTGAAAGAGAAGTTCTAGTGTTTTCTTCCCACACCCTAATGGATCATCCTACTCCCTCACTGGCTATACTTTTCCCATTTAGAGACTACTGGCATGAATGTTTTTCTAAAGTAATATACACTTCAGTAGTAATGACAAATGTTTTGGGACAATACAAATATATGGGAGGGAATCCACTTAAAAAATTATCTGATAAAAATCTGAAACTGAAGAAATTCTGAAGTGTACAAATAAACATGTCTAAATGTTTTTATGAAGCACATGGGCCATGCACATGAGAAAAGAGAAGCCAGGAAGAATAATGTTGACTTCAGCCTCATCATTAATGGAAAAAAAACAAGAAGTTTTGCTGGGACAGCAGCAATCAGAAACCTCTTTGAACATCTCTATATGCATCATATTTAGAATGATATATTGGTTCAACAGGCTTTGCTTTGGCCTTTTATGTGAATCATTGTGTGATATTTATGGTGTTTTTGGACCTGATCTGTTTATAAATGTCATAATCGTCAAGCCAGATCTAGTTGTATTGACTCGTGATTTTCACAGAAGTGATGGTAGAATGATAAATATAGCCCCACCAAAGAAAACCAAATCGCTATCTCTGCTACCATTTTTCAGTGAGAGAAGCCCGCTCCAAAATAGCTGTTGCAACCAGGTCCTGAATCTACCAGAAAGTAATGCTTCATTCATTACAGTATTGCCTTGAATCATTTTGCTGATTTGGAAAGGAAATTTACAACCAACCAACCAACACAAATTCTTATTTTTTAAATCCTTTTCCCAAAAGTAATTTATTTACATTTTGGGGAAGTGAACACCCTACATTGCATAATATATTTATATTTTCTACCTCTTTTTCACTCTTTCTGGTTTTAAAGAAAGGATAAAATATATTTCAGTGTTCTACCTCTACTTGGATAAATTTATGAACACCTGTAAGGAATATCTATGGCATATATTTCCCCATTTAAATTCTATTTTCCATGTCTACAAAACTCAGGTGTGGTAAGTATTTAGTAAGTTTGTGGGAAAGCCAGGTAATATTTTTAGAAAAATAGAAACTCTGTAGGTTATTAATGAAGCGGTAGTAGCAGTGTGTGTTTGTGTGTGTGTGTGTTGTACATGGGAACAATGTACAACAACTTGGTGTTATTGGAGAATATTTACCTTCAAGTTAATACATAGTTAGAAATGAGTTAGCCTCTGTGGGTGTTAGTTAAGCTACAAACTGCCAGAATTAAGATTATCCTTCTGTTAAGCCATAAAATGGACATAAATGAATCAAAGCAGAAAGGAACGCCAAATCATCTAAGAGATAAAGTGATCCTCAGACCAGAACAATATTGATGATATTAACATAACCAAAAAGCAGATGTGTTCAAATGAATGAACTTTGGTCAAAGCAGAATTTTAAGTAAATATAATCACAGAAATATATTTTCAATCCCTTTCTTCATTGTTCAGGATAGATGTAACCAGGCAAATTTGAGCAAAACATTACTGTAGGCAGTGAATGTTTCTGTTGCAAGGATAGACAAAAGAGCTGATGTCTCAAAGATTTTTTTCAGCAGCCCACTCGCCCACCCTTGGATTTTTTGTGGATTCATTGAGGCATAATTTACGTATCATAATAGTCACCCATTGTAAGTGAACAGTTGAATGATTTTTAGTAAATTTATAAATATATATATATAAATTTTTAGTAAATTTATACAGTTGCGTAATCATAAGCACAATCCAGTTTTAGAACATTTCCATCACCCACAAAGTTCCTTGGGCTCATTTGCAATCAATTTCCACTCCCACCCTCCGCCCCAGGCAACCATAAATCTGTTTTCTGTCTTATAGAGTTGTCTTTTCTGGGAGTGTTATAGAAATGAAATCATACACTAGAGAGTCCTGTTTCACTTAGCATTATATATTGTTTCACTTAGCACTTGCTTCTTTCACTTAGCATTATATACATGAAGCTTATCTATGTTATTATAACTATCAGTATACTATTTAAAACTTGCTGAACAGCATTCCTTTTTACGTATCTACACTTTGTTGATCTATTCACCAGTTTCTGGACATTTGGATTGCATGAATAAGCTCCCATGAACAGTTAGGAATGAGTCTCGGCAGGAACATATGTTTTGATTTCTGTTGAGTAAAAAGCTAGGAATAGAATTGCTGAGCTAGACACAAGTATGTATTAGATCTTTTAAGGTCTTGTCAAGGTGCTTTCCAAAGGGCCTCTGCCACTCTACATACCCACCAGTAATGTATGAGAATTTCAGTTTTTCCAAATCCTCACCAACACTTAGTATTGCAAGTCTTTTGGATTACAGCCATTCTAGTGGGTATGTAGAAGTATCTCATTGAAGTTTCAAGTGCCATTTTTTCTAATGAATAATGATATTGGTCATCCTTGCATGTGCTTACTAGCATTTTGTACATCTTCTTTGTGAACTCTCTATTCAAATATGTTGTCCACTTTTAATTAGATTGTCTTCTTATTTTTGAGTGGTAAGTGTTCTTTATACATTCTGGAAAAAAGTCCTTATAAGTATTTTGAAAATATTTTCTCCCAGCCTGTTATTAGTCTTTTTATTTTCTTTCTTTTGAAGAGAAGTTTTAATTTAGATAATGCCAGATTCAGCAATTATTTCTTTTATTGACCTAAGAAATTGTTGCCTAAACCAGGTCAGAAAGACTTTATCCTATGTGTTCTAGAAGGTTTATGGTTTTATTCCTTAAATTTAGGTCTATAATCCATTTTGGGCTAACTTTTGTTTATGGTGTGAGGTAAGGAGCTAGTACTATTTTTTGCATGTGTATATCCAATTTTCCCAGCTGAAAGTACTATCCTCTCCTATACTAAATAGACTTGACACCTTTGTTGAAAAACAGTTGACCATAAATGTAAGGGTTTCATTTTTAATGTAATGCAAAGCACAATTTCCCCTTACTATAATTTGACTCCCCACATAAATTAGCCTTCATCCAAGGAATGCACTGCTAAGGCCAGTGTGAACATTAATGCATAATTATCACTGTAAATAAATTAATTGGAATAATAATTTATACAGAAGTTTACAAGTTCAGTTAAACTGAGTTTCTGAGCCCATCAAGCTGAGGAACTAATTGGGATAAATTTTTCAAGGTTATCAAAATCTTGAGAGGATACTTGGCAGCCAGCTGCCTCCTGACATCACTTTAATCATTGTTTTCAAACTTTAATCACCAAGAAGTATTTGTTGAGGTTCTTTTATGTGGAAGGCACTATGAAAGATTCAAAGAAATATAAAATGGGTCAGTATTCCACTGCTATGTGTCAGTAGGACCAACCCGGGTGTTCACGTTCAGAATCTACTCTGATTGGTGATGTCTGTACCGCACTGGTTATAAACATTTTGAGGCCAGGCGCTGTGGCTTATGCCAGTAATCCCAGCACTTTGGGAGGCTGAGGCAGGTAAATCATGAGGACAAGAGAGCAAAACCATCCTAGCCAACATGGTGAAACCCCATCCCTACTAATATACAAAATAATTAGCCAGGCATGGTGGTGCATGCCTGTAGTCCCAGCTTCTCAGGAGGCTGAGGCAGGGGAATCGCTTGAACCTGGGTGGCAGAGGATGCCATGAGATGAGATTGTGCCACTACACTCCAACCTGGGCGACAGAGCAAGACTCCATGTCAAAACAAAACAAAACAAAAAAACTACAACATTTTGAATATTACCACTGAACATAAGATACGGTTCTCCATCTTTTCTAAGTGCATAGTGTAGTTGGAGAGATAAGACAACTACATAGTTAAAATATTCAAGGCAGGAAGTGACATGCCGGATTTAAAAGATAGAGAAAGGGAAGATTGCAGAGAGCTACTGGTATTATTAGCAGAAAAATGTTTCTAAAGATAAAATTGTTTTTTTAAAGAAGAATATTAGATAAAATTTAGGCTTTTTAAACTTTTAATTCATCAATGCCCCAACTATCCTAAGCAGTAGTGTCTGATAAAACTAATTGTTAAAATAATATTGCTGCTTGCTATCACTATTGACTGTCTACCAGGTGTCAGGACTACATTATGTTAACTATATTATCTAACTATGCAATGCTGCAGCTCTAAGTATCCTAAGCTACAAACTATATTATCTCTAATCCTTACAACAAACCTGGTAAGTTGAAAATATTATTGTAGCCATATGCCTAACTTGACCAGCTTGGAATAAGAAAATAAGGCTACAAAAAGACAATAGTATTCAAATTTAAATATTTCAATTTCTATACCTAAAATGAAAAGTATATTCTTCTCCAAGCTTCCTCATTCTAAAGAACTGGTAAGAACTCCCAAAATGCTTACATGGATTATGAAGTAGTCCTCATTGCTTCTTGCCTCTTGCCTTTAGCCACTCGAGGGCTACAATCCAGCAACAGACTAGTTGCCTTTAGACAGGTGATACAATGTTCCTGGTGTCTCCCTACAATGTTTTACCATTGTCACTGATGAAACTCACTGCGATTTTGAATCTTTAGTATTCATTAAAATATATAAAAAAAATGATGTTTCTGTCTCCCCATTGTCGTGCTAGTTCTGGAGCCCACTGCATATATAGCTTCTATTAAGTGCAAGCAGAAGCAGTTTCCTGAGTGTGACCATGGTGTCAAGATCATAAGAAACCAAGGACTTGGCCACACTCGTGCCAAGATGTATGCCTTTCCCAAGATCTCCTTATTCAAGCCCTTGAAAGTTACCTCTCCCCTGCCAAAGGCTACCACAATTCTCATTCTAGGATAAATTACTGAAGTAACCAATATTTGCCTTAGGAGAAAAGTCTCAGTTTTCCTATCCCCATTTAATAACTAAGAAAACAGAAGCTAGGAGTGAATTCACCTTAAATGAATAGCCAATGATCATGTGGTAAACATGGAATTCAAACTCGGCATTTTCAAATTCACAAGCTAATCTTTTGTTACTTTGCTTTACTGTTTATAAAATCCCTGATACTTGATAAGTCAGTTCTGGGCAGTTTGGGCCCAAAAAATGAGTAGCCTAAAGTCTTCTCTCACCCTCACAGATACACCTAGTGAAATAAAATTTAAAATGTGTCTGACAGCAACTTGCAAGGCTCTCGCATGGTTTGCAGTCTGAAAGAAACTTTGTGCAAACCAGAATGTGTGCTGTTAGTAAACAACCCAAAGCCATTTATTAATTGAGAGTAAACAAAAATTTGGTTGTGTTTGATTCTGCAAACAAGCTCATAGAATCTAACAGACAAATATGGTATTTCAGGCTAGAAAAAGAGAGAGAGAAAGAGAAACATTTTAATGTGATCTTCCTGCCGTGGAAAAGCTCTCATTAGGACAGGCACAGGTATGTTTTTATCTCTAACTGGCTGTGAGTCTCCTGAAAGTCAATGCTTCTCTGTGGACCCTTGATACCCAGCTTGTTCACCTTTAAGCTGGGGTGAGGGAAGGTGGGTGTAAGGACAAGATGATATAAAAGAAATATAAGGACAAAATATGTAATACCAATAAAACTGATCATTATAAAACATTCTTCACTGGACAACTCACTAGTATAAACAAACAGCGTGGCATATTGACTGAAGTCAAGTAAGTTGTAACAATTCAATAAAATACAAATATAATCTCTACTGTTTACTAAACATTTGGTCTTGAATGAGTTATTTCCCTTAACCTCAGCTTCCTTGCTTATATACTAGGGCTAATATTGCCAAAAATTGGAATAAGGGGCTAGCTAGTCATGTTACTATCTAAGGTACTAATTCACAGTAGTGACAGAAGACCAATAAACTGAATCGAAGCTTTGCTGTTAGTTCACTCAAGTCCTCACACATGGCTTCTGATATAACTGGTGATGTGTCCTTGGTTCTTTTTTGCCCAAAGCAGTCAGAGCCCTCCAGTTGACATTTAAAAACTTCTTTATTTATAGGCCTAACTCCAAATAAATAAATGTACAAACATATAAATAATATCTATTTGAAGGGACACTATATTAGTGAGGATAGTTTATCGTACAGTGCAGTAATAAATAACTCTAAAATCTCAGTGACTCAAAAAATAGAGGTATATTTCTTACTCAATGTCTTAGTTGGCCATTTTCCAATTTGAATTTATGCCATCTGAAATACATGGTAAGTATTTCCAAGTTTACTATAGTAAAGAAATAAAGAGATGGAAGATACACCTTTGGCTCTTACCTGCCCTGTCTCAAAGTGGCACCCATTATTTCTGCTTCCAGTATCTTGGACAAAAGAGTAGCAGAGATTAACCTAACCTGGTAAATGTAAAGAACACTTACTGTGCCTCAGATGCCACAGTATTTACCTGGCTGGGTGCTTATATACCTGAGTATAACATCAACACTTATAGAGTAATTGTGAGAACTATGTAAAATAACTCAGTTAGAACCTAGCCCTGGGTCTGGCACACACTTAATATTTAATAATTTTTAGTTTATTTTTCCTACCACCAATCTCAAAGGAGAACTTTGTCAATCCTACAGAATCAATGTCAGCCATTAATGCATTCCTAGTTACTATAGCCAAAGCACCCTCACATCTTGCTCAATATGCCAGAAAGAGTTAGGTTAAAATGATGGCTACATTCCTGGAACAATTTGCAACCATCTTTTCATATCTCCACTATCATAAATTATCATGGCATTCACCTGCTGTAAGTCCTTCTATGGCTCCCTAAGCATAAAGGAAAAAGTTGAAATTCCTTAATGTAACACACAAGACCCTTTGGCTTCCCTCACTTGCCTCATATATAACATTTCCCTTGCTCACAACACCCTCCACTCCAGCCCTGACAAATGTGTTCCTGGAAAACTCGGTTTTATGCCATGCCTACCAGCATGAGCAGGTGCCAAGGGATTTTCTTGGAATGTTTCATTCACTCTTCACTTATATATTTGTGCTTTAAAATCTTTTCTAAAATGTCTTCTCTGGTGTTGCCATTATGACTTAAATGCCCCTGTCTATATCTCAAAGCATAGGTATAGATTAATCATTACTGAATACTAAGTACATGCCACCCCGAGCTATCATATGCGTACCTGTATCACAAATTATTGAATACCAAACATTGACCCAAGAGTCTGTCTCTCCCTCTCATCTGGAAACTCACTGAAGGCAGGAGCTATGTTGTATTTGATGCTAGATCTTCAGGGCCTAAAAAGGTGCTTGGTACATTGTGGGAAGACACAGAAATTCATCATGTTAGTAAATGGCAACTTCATCATTGTGTTGTGTTTTATATATCCAACCACACCTCTCCCTGGGCCCTGATTCTAGATTTCCCAGCAAACTACTAATTCAAGTATGCTCCCTCCCTGACTACTGTCAGCATAAGATGCCATGGACCACTTCTAACTCCAGCTGGGCAAAGCCCCAATCTCTATTTAATGACTGAGTTTAAGGGGTGGAGAATGCATTTTTTGAAACCAGAAAGATCTGAAACCAAATTCTAGATTCACCACTCAGTAACTGCATGAACTCAGGCCGGCTCTCTTAACCTTTAACACTTCAGCTGCTTCATAAGGAAATTAGGACAATTATTTCCATGCCATGGGGATATTATGGACATTAAAAAAAAGAATCCTAATTTTGTTGCCTGCCTGCATGCATATTTCTCTGAATAGAGAAAATTGTACTCCAGAAGCCTCTTTAAGAAGAGTAGACATTCATTTTTTTGAAAGAAGTTTCTTAGAAAGCTGTTTGGAATAACATATAAGACCCTGAAAGAGGACTGCATATGTAGAGAACCACCCTGTAAGAGACAAAAGGAATTGTTTCTCAAGAGTAGCAGATGAGTAGGGTAAAAGGAAGGATACAAGTGGAAAAAAAGAGTGTCAGGAAATGGTGAAAGAGCTCTCTATGACCCCTCAAATTTTTAATGAGGTCAAAATATATGGCATATATATTTTAAAGAATTTAGTAGTATATTCTGTCATAGAATAAACAGTCTATAAATTATAGATGTAGTTATTAAAGTGTTGTCATTATTATTATCCCAGACTTAGTTATCAATTAATCTCACAGGTTTGCATTCATTAGTCAAATGAAAAGGAGAAAATACTTGTAGGGCAAAAATAATCAAGCTCAGATTTTCTTCTCTCTAGATTTTGTTCCTGGCTTTGCTTCTCACCTCAGGATGGGCTCTTACTCCTACACTGATTTGCTTTGCTCATAGCTGTCCAAGGTCTTTCCTTGACTGGGTCACTTTTTTTCAATTTCATTGAAGTCCAATTTATGTACAAGACATAGTATTCACTTAAAATGTGCAATTTGATGAATTTTTACAAACATATGCACCCATAAAACCACAATCAAATACAGGGCATTTTCATGACCCTCAAAAGCTTTCTGGTATCCCTTTGCAGTCCATCCTTCCCTCTTCTCTTATGGCAGGCAAGCGCCAATATGACTTTTTACTGACGAGAAAGTCTAAATTTGCTAGAATCTTTTGTTAATAGAATCAAATAGTGTAATGGCCATTTGGATTGTTTTAAATATTGTGAATGATACTGCTATGAACATTCACATACAGGTTTTTGAATGAAACTTCATGCTTTCATTTATCTTGGGTATATAGCTGAGAGTAGAATGGCTAAATGATAATGTAAGTATGTGTTTAACCTTTAAGAAACTTCCAGTTTTCCAAAGCGGTTGTAACACTTTATTCTGTCATCAAAACATGAGTGTTCCAGTTGCTCTACATCCTTGTCAACATTTGGTAGTTTCAATCTTCTTAATTTTAGCCATCCTAATGCTGGAGTGCAATGGTGCAATCTCAACTCACTGCAACCTCTGCCTTCCAGGTTCAAGTGATTCTCATGCCTCAGCCTCCCAAGTAGTTGGCATTACAGGTATGAGCCAACACACCCAGCTAATTTTGTATTTTTTTAGCAGAGACTGGGTTTCACCACGTTGGTCAGGCTGGTCTCGAACTCCTGACCTCAAGTGATCCACCTGCTTCAAACTCCTAAAGTGCTGGGATTATAGATGTGAGCCACCGTGCCAGGCCACATGTTGTGATTTTAAGTTGTATTTTCCTGCTGCCTAAAGGTGTTAAGCGTCTTAGTTTGCATATTTTGTCTCCTATCGACTTTTCAGCTCTTTCAGAATTATTTGTGGCCACATGCTCTCCTAGCTGTTATTCTTAGGCATCACCTTCACAGCACCCTTTGAGTATTAAGAATACCTGTTTTGCACATGATACCTTACTGGTCTGTTCTGGCTTTGGAATTTGTTTTTAGATTTATGCCACTCTTTTCACCTTTGATACAGGAACTTGTCAAATTGAGACTTTTGGAGACAATCTCCTATGAAGATACATTGCTTCATCAGATGAAAATTTACTCAGTGTTTGATTTTTCTTGATGCTAATTTTATCTATCATCATTATTATTTTGAGACAGGGTATCACTTGATCACCTGGGCTGGAGTGCAGTAGCACTATCTCAGCTCGCCACAGCCTCGACCTTCAGGCCTCAAGTGATCCTGCCACCTCAGTCTCATGAATGGCTGGGATTACAGATGCATACCACCACACTTAGCTAGTTTTATATGTATTTTTGGTAGAGACAGTGTTTCATCATGTTGCCTAGGCTAGTTTTGAACTCCAAGGTTCAAGTGATCCACCTGCCTCAGCTCCCAAAGTGCTAGGATTATAGGCATGAGCCATCACGCCTGGCCTAATTTTGTCAATTATTTTTTATATAAGTTAAAGGTATCAGACTGGAATATTTAATTTAAAATCTACATCTAACTTGAAAAATCCTAATCACTTAGCCTCTCAACCAAGCCAATAATATGACCTTCTGCCTGCTTCCTACAGACTGGCTGTAAAAATTAGAAGTTAAAAGAACTTCAACATGCAAACAAATGTACCATAGCTAAGCTATGTAAGGTAAGTTATAATAGTTAGCAATTTAGATTCCTAAAATAAAATGAATATTTAATATATTTGTCTCCAGGTGCATGAAATTTAAAAGCATTTGTTACCTCCATGAATTCATAATTCAAATAACACCAATCAGAATGAAGAAAATCTTTTCTGAATAAAATATACCCTAGATTATCTAATATTGACAAAATATGACTTGTGATGGGTGAAATTCACAATATTCACACCTTGAGAACCTTGCTCAGTTGACCTAAAAATTCAGAAGTGTCTATTCTACTGAGCTGGACATACTCCATAAATATTTGTTTCCAGGTTGTGTAGGAAGAAGAAGAAAGAAAAGATCTTTTTTTCGTCCTGATGTTTTAAAATATTTGATTATGAAAAAGAAGATTGGAATAAGGAGTTACTTAAGTGTTTATAAGTATATACACAAATGTGTTTAATGATTATATGTACATTAGGTCATAATTTTTAAATATGGTTTTTAATATATAAAAACATATCTTCATAAAATACCTTGTATTTTTTTCTCCTTAAAGAAAAAAATGTTTGGGGAATGTATTTTTAGTTAGGGAAAAGTAAAATGCATCTACCCTCATCACAGAGACTATCAAGACCACGCTGGCCTTAGGAAATGCAGATGTTCTGCTCCAGCAGCAAAAAGGGAAATTATGCAGGAACCAGGGTTGAATCAATCTTCATTTAATAGTAAGATTTCTCTCAGGCAAACGTAACTATCATTTGCATCTAATTCATTAACACCTTTATCTCTTTTCTCTTTTATGTTTGTGTTCTTACGTGGTCTATAAGTTAAAAGCCTAAAAATCATGGTGATGAATATCATCTACTCTTCTTTGAGAATATATTCTGGGAAAACAACTTCTTAAGTCTCAACATTAAAAATAGGGAAATTCTAATACCATCTGTTTCCTGTCATGTACTCTAAACCAAGCAGGCTGCAAATTGTCTATTTTGGTTATGTTTACCAGGAAAAACACATATATTTATCAATAGAATTGAGGTTAATTTGGCCATTGTTTTTAGAAACTGATGGGAGGAAACTGAGGTACAGAAAAGTTATAGGACTTGCTAAAGCTTACACAGCCAGTAGTAAAGCTAGAACCAGAAACCAAAGTCTTCTGACTCTCCCATGAGAACAAACTTAGTGAAATAAGTGTGCTAACATACAAATAAGGAAATCACCTACTTGAATAATTACTGACCATTTTTAATTTATTTCAATGCTGTATACATTGCCACCTTAATTTTGCCATCAAAGATTAAGTCATTTATGGAATTTACTTGAGAAAAATTCAGTGTAGGGGCTATAAATATGAGCTTTTCCTTGGGGAGTTTCCAGTGTTGTAAGAGAACATTGTAGGCATGTTTCCATTTGACAAGAATAAATAATACAAAGACAAATTATGAGAGATGTGGGCAGAGCAAGTGGCATGGTAATTAGGGTGGGTGTTACAGACATGCCAGTATACTCCTGTTTGGTGTCTAGATCAACACAGATGCATAAAATATATTTAAGAGTTATATAAATGCATATTTAACTGATATGAAAACTATACATCCTATGATGCTGCAATAAACTATAGTTCCTTGAAAGAGACACTGTATTTTTTTAAACTTTGTATTTCTCGTACATAACCGAGTCGCTAGTAGGTACTGTGTAGGGACACAGTAGGTACCCAAGAAATATGAATGTATACCTGAATGGGTGAAAATATCCAATATTTTGAATGGTCTGTTCATCTGGAACAAGCATGGCAAGCAGTCTAGGTATTGGACACTCAGGGTGAGTATAAAAGCTAATTTTCTTTGCAACCCCTTGTAGATCAAGCTTCAGCTAATAGCTTCTAATATAAGAACAGTTTATATATTGATATCCCTAAAATGTCATGTTTCTATACCTAGTGAGAACATAAGGTCTCTTTTATCTGGATGCACTGGAGTTCTGGAGAATGGACTTATAAATCCACTAGTATTACAAAGGCCATGAATTTGGTGTTCAAAGATGAGTCATGTTAATTTCATTATTCCACAAAGAAGGCAATAAAGAGATAGAAGTGGGATTCTAATAGTTTATAATTCTTCAAAGAAGCAATTTGAGTTACATAGAGGGGTTTGTTAACATAAAAGACAGGATAAGACTGAATATCAGAAAGAAGGGTATTGCAAACAGTAAGAGAGAAGTCAGGTTGTCAGTTTGTCAGTATTAGCAAGAGTTGGGCTTATTTTCTCAAATGAAGCCAATATGTGAAATAAAACTCCTGGAGCAATATGCCAGAACTTTTTTTTTCTCTCTCTCTCTAGTGTAATCACGAAGGCAAAAGCATCAGTCAGATGGCTAACACAATGGCCAAGCCTTTTAAATGACAAATTCACCTGGCAGAAATAGCCTACGTGGGCCACTGATATTCTTGGTAGTTTGCATGCCCTTTAATGATTCACCATCTGTGTATCTCCAGGGACTGGCTTTGGCTGAGCTTTGAAGCCTACGATATTAGTGTGAGTAATACTACAAGTGAGCAACTATGGACCTGAGAACAATCAAGCTCAGTGGTGTGAAATGTAAAGGATCAAGAAAGCAGCCATGCTCAGCTGGGTGAACTGAAGCTAAAGCACAAATAGGAAGGCATCTGGGTAACACCCTGAGGAAATGAAGAGTGACCTCCATGGTTCCAGGCTTCCAAACGGGTTTCCCTCCCATCCCTGCTACACCCACAGAGGTAAGGTTTGAATTAAATCATTCACTGAAATAAGATGTCAAATGCCTTAGCACCTAACTACACACTTCCATCAGGAAAATGAAAAGAAAGGAAAATGAAGCAATAATCCACATATTGATAACATGTATTCCTTGATAAAATCAAGATCTACCCAAACTTAGGGTAGACCCATTATCTGGAGTGAAATAATTCATTCACTCATTAGTGCATTCACAATATTATTTAGTAAACTTCATTAGGACATTATAAATAACACAAACATTGCTCCTTATAATATTAAAATTAATAAAAGCAAAAAGAGTCGTAGCAAATAACTTCCCTAATTTCATTGAAATTAGTATATTTTGTATATAACAGATTTACTTGGCAAATAAGTTGTTTTTCTCATTCTCCAATTCAAATATTAATGACTCCAAAAAGTATACATTTTTTTTTACTTTAAAAAATGACACAGAGAATATTTGGGCCTGACATTCAAGAAGGAAATAAGTCAGGATTTTAATTCATTGCTATCCTAATAAAAAAAAATCAAAAGCAATATTAAAAAAAAATCATGTGTCTTGCCTGAGAGAACAATATAGTAAAATTGTAATCAGTTGCTAAAACTTAATCGATATTATCACATTGCAAAGTTTCTGGAGAGTGTTTTCTTTAATGAAAATTGTGAGGTCATGAAACTTTGTTTCTCTGAATAAAATCATCAGCTCCTGTCAGACAGAATCTGTATTTCTTGATAAAAATGAAGTTCTACCCAAACTTAGAATGGACCCGTTGTCTGGAGTAAAATCATTCATTCGTGAGTTCACAATATTATTTAGTAAAATTTTTTGACACAATAAATAACACAAACGTTACCTCTTGTAATATTAAATTAATAAAGGCAAATAACTTCCCTAATTTCACTGAAATGAGTATGTTCTGTATATAGAAGATTCACTTGGCAAAGAACATTAATACAAGTAAAAAATAAAAGCAAATAACTTCCCTAATTACACCGAAAGGATTATGTTCCATTTATAGCAAATTCACTTGGCAAAGAAAGCCCTTTCATCAGATCCTGTCAGAGACTGTGTTTGTTTCTTTCATTACCCTGACCACAAGTCCACGAATTTAAACATTTGTGGATAAGTTGGCCACTAAAGGAGTTTTTAAAAAATCTTGTTTTCCTGTTTCTCTTATATCTTGTAAAATACCAGTTTGGTAGTTTGGTGCTGGAAGAGGAGTTACCTCATATTCCTAAGTGTTTAGGCTATTCTGTTAAGAGCAATACAAGGAAATACATGGTCGTCTCTTTTTCCATTTTAAGAAAAAAAGTCCCTAATCCCAAGAAAGATCATGAATTCAATTGTAACAGTCCTAGTTCTACTAGTTAAAGATGAACTTTAATTACAAAAAATGTTTCTATTAAAAAACACTCTAGTCATTTTCACCTATAACTTTCAGGTGAGATGATACTATTACAACAAGCAACATTTTTAGTAAGGTTGAAAAAATAGACTGCAAAATTTAATTTTCCTTGCTCCGACAATTATACTTCTGAAGTAATTCCTTACCATAAAACTTCCTTAGGCTCATGGCTCCAATATTAACCTTTGCCATGAAAAATTCATGTTCTCATCAAACATATTTGCATGAAGCAAATTTAAAAGGAAGCAAAGCTCAAAGAATTAGTGACAGAAGATATGGAACATTTCAGCACAATAGAAAGTTCACTCTTTTATTTTTACATTCCTACTCTTATATTCCACTCTTGCATCAAATCTAAATATACACTGAGGAAATGTGTAGCCAATAAAAATCTTATGAAGGAGACTATGCTGCTAGCATGGTCCTGCTTAAAGGATATTGGTGAGGAGTCCATGTGACAGAAGTAAGCCACATGTTCTTCCAGTCACTAGTTGAGTGATGTTAGGCAAGTCACTTAATCTTTCAAAGTCTGTTTTCTCATCTGGGAAATTAGAATAATATCCAGGGCTGTCTGAGAATCTTCACATCAATTAAATAACTTATGTGAAGAGTCTGGGATAAGAGAAGTGCACAATATATGATGGCTAAATGGAAACAAATCAATGAATTAATCTAACTCGAGGCAGGGGGCAGTGGCTCATGCCTGTAATCCCAGCACTTTGGAAGGCCAAGGCAGGTGGATCACTTGAGGCCAGGCGTTCAAGACCAGTCTGGCCAACATGGCAAAATCTTGCCTCTACTAAATATACAAAAATTAGCCAGGCATGGTGGCTTGCGCCTGTAGTTCCAGCTATTCAGGAGGCTGAGGGAGGAGAATCACTTGAACCTGGGAGGTGGAGGTTGCGGTGAACCAGGATTGTGCCACTTGATTCTAGCCTGCATGACAGAGTAAGACTCTGTCTCAAAAAAATCATAACAATCTAAGTCAACATTTTTGATGAGGAATAAATAACAATTATATAACCAAGCTAAAACAGGTCTCCAAGTTAAACTCATCACCTGAATGTTTCTTAAGAAAATAATGGAAGGATTAAAATTACACTATGCACTCATTTAAATAATTTATTTTAAAAAATAAAATCTGTGAAAAGTAATAAACAGAAAATGGAGGTAGAAAGAATAAAGCAAAATATCAAAAGAATAAACAAATCCCAATGCTAGTTATTTGGGGGATAATAAACAATATATAAATAAAATTCTAAAAAATGTTTGGAGCAGCTCTCTCTATTCACTCAGAACAAAGTAGGCTTTTTCTAGGAATACAACATTGATTGTTAATAAATCCATCAATATAATTCACCACATCAATACATACTAAAGGAGAAAAATATATGTTATCTAAATAGAGACAAAAATTTTTCTGTAACATTCAAGGCCTATTCATAACAGTGAAAAAGAATACATGGAAAGTTAGAATAAAAAAAGAAGTAGCTTAATTTATTTTAATTCTATCCATGGTACATCTACAGTATGCATCCATTTTACAGATGATGTAATTAAAACATTTTTTTACTAAATTCAGAAATGAAACAAAAATAATACAAGAATGACTTATTTCATAACTTCTACTGAACATTGTACTTTCCCAAAACAATTCAATAAAGTAAGGATTCAAGATGTAAAAATTATAAGGCAACAAATTTAAGGCAAGGCATAAAATTATAACTATTTGTTAATAGTATGACTGACTTCATAGAAAACTCAAAGAAAATCATAAATAAACTATTAAAATCAAAATAAATGTAGCAAGTTGGTAGTATACAATATTATTCTCATTAGTTTTTGGGGTTTTTTTGTTTTCTTTTTTTTTTTTTTAAAGATACAGAGAGGGTTTCGCTGTCACCCAACCTGAAAGTGCAGTGGCACAATCCTAGCTCAGTGCAACCTCGAACTCCTGGGCTCAAGCAATCATCCTGCCTCGGCATCCAAAGTAGTTAGGACTACAAGCTTGCACCACCACACCTGGCTAAATTTGTTTTTTGTTTGTTCATAGAAATAAAGTTTTGCTGTGTTAACCAGGCTGGTCTTGAACTCCTGGCCTTAAGCGATCCTCTCTTCTCAGCCTCCCAAAGTGCTGGGATTACACACATGAGCCCTTGTGCTAGCCACAACATAATCTTTAAAATAACAAGATTTTGTTTCACCAACATAAACCAATTATGTAACATAATAAGAAAAATAAAAGCCATTTCCTATGGTAACAAGAACTATAAAGTACTTAGTAATTAATCTAATACAAATGTATAAAATATTTCTAGAGAAAATCTTATTTAAAGGTCTAATAGAAGACTGCCTTAGTCTGTTCAGACAACAGTAACAAAATACTTTAGACTGGTGCTAACATTTGAATTTCTTATCTCTCCTGATCTTACAACTGAATCTTCAGTGCAGTGGTATTAAGTGGTAAGGCCTTTAGGAGGTGATTTGGTCATGAGAGCTCCATCCTCACAGATAGAATTAGTGGCCTTATAAAAAGGGCTTGAGGGAGTATTTGTCCCCAATCTCTTTTGCCCACTTCCATCATCTGAGAAAAGGTACCAGGTTGGAAGCAGACAGCAAGCCCTTACCAAACATCAAATCTACTGACACTTTGATGTTGGACTTCTCAACCTCCAGAACTGGGAGAAATAAATTCCTGCTATCTATCAATCACCCAGTGTGAGGTGTTTTGTTATAGCAGCACAAACAGACAAGAGCAACTGGATAATTTATAAATGACAGAAACGGATTGTTCACAGTTCTGGAGCTTGAGAAATTTAAAATCAAGGTGCCAGCAGATTTAGCATCTGGACAAGGTTTGCTGTCTGCTTCAAAGATGGCACTTTCTCACTCTCTTCAAATAGCAGAAGAGGTAAGGCAGATTTCTTCATCCTCTTTTATAAGAGCAGTAATCCTACTCACAAAGACAGAGCCCTCATGACTTAATCACTTCTCAAAAGACTCCACTTCTCAATACTATTACATGGAGTATTAGATTCCAACACATAAATTTGGGGGGAAAACCAACATTCAAACTATAGCAAGAATTGAATAACAGAGTCTTATGGGAGAATTCAGTATCTTATGGATATTATGTAAGTTCAAATTAATCTACAATGCAAAGTCATTCTAATCAGTTCAAGTGATTAGAATATGATCACATGACTCTAAAATTTATATGGAATAGTGCCAAATGTTAGATACATTAGTTAGGACATCTTTAGCTACAAATAACTGAAGCCTTGCCTAAAAATAACCTAAACTATAAAAATACTCTAAAATGTAGAATCCACTTTTTCATTTCACTGTTTTGTTTGCTTTCAGTATGGTAGTTTGTCCATTTAATTGGGCTACTGGTATGCTCAAAATGTGATTGTTACATTCTCAGAAGTCTCATGAGAAGAAAGTAAACAGAGGCTTGCAAGGGATATAACTATCCCAGTCTTTCTTTTTTTTCAAATTGAGAGGAAAATAAATATCTATGAACACATCTCATCACATGCTCAGTCCTCAACTAATCACAGGCAGGGGGGAATGCAATCGTCACAGTTATTAAGAATAATTATTATTTTACATTCCCACCTCCTTAAGATTTAAATGAGAGCTCAGATACCCACAAGCACATGACCACCCAATACCTAAGAAAGAACTGGAGTTTTACTGGCAAAAAATAATGGGTGTAGAAATGACTGCTAGATAGGAAACAACAGTGTCCAGCAAAATGGGTATTTAGAACACAGAGTTCATTCAAATCAATTTAAAAAATAGGAAGATAAATAAAGATACAAAAAAAACAGACAATTTATAGATAAGAAAATGCAAATGTCAAATAAACATATGGAAAAGGCTCAATTTTACTAAGTAATCATGAAAATGCAAATTAAAACAATCATGACTTACCCTTTAATATCCATGAGATCAAGGATTAGCACATTTTTTGTTAAAGAATGAAACATTAACTATATCTGGCTTTGTGGATTAAGCAGAAAAAATAAAGGACATTTTCTAGGTATATATCTAACCACTTAAAATGTAATCATTTAAAAATATTAAAACCATTCTTAGTTTACAGGTTTTAAAAAGTACAGTTACCTGGATTTGGTGCATGAGCCATAGTTTGCTGATTCCTCATTATATGGACAAAACTTTAAAAGTTTAAAATATTAAGAGTTGGTGAAAATGCAAGTAAAAGAGTGTCCTACAAATAGAAAGGTTTATTGCTGCAACGACTTGGGAATAATATAGCATTCTCTACTGAGAAATTAAAATGTTCACACCTTACAACCTAATAATTTTTCTACTCATATTGCTCTTGAGAGAAATACTTGCACATATTCACAAGAAAGTACATCCAAGAAAAATACTCAAAATGCTGTTACATATTTTCTATAGGATATCTATAGATAGCTATCTATATAAAGAATATATTTGAAATGATAGGCTAAACTCATAACTCAGAACAAAGGGCCAGGTTTTGTGAATGCTTTCAAATGTGCTAACCTACCCTGTGTTAGCCTGACAGACTCCATTTTACTGAGAGCCAGATAGACTCCATCTTGACCTCCACCTCACCCCTCCTGCCATTTCTCCCTTAAGTGCATACCTGGGTCTTGCTACTGTGCTGGGTCATGGTGTACTTAGAACTACAGAAACATATACCCTTTGTAACGATAGTCTGTTTGGCAAGTGCACTTGCCATTGTGAATGCGCCCCCTTGACTGATTATATGACAAGTACCGAATACCCTCCTTGGTAACCAGCAATCATGGGAACTGCTTGTGTATACCCTCCTTGAAAATCAACAATCATGAGAACCTCCTGCCTCCTAGTTACCAGCCTCCTTATCTAATTTGCTTGTTCTGCTTCTATAAACTCTGCTCCAGCTAGGCTCCCTCTCCCCTACCTTAAGCAAGGTATAAAATGGAATCCAGCCAAGGTATAAAACGGAATTATCTCAGGGCTAAGAGAATTTTGAGCATTAGCTGTCTCTCGGTCACCAGCTTATTAATAAAGGACTTGTGATTCAAACTCGGAGCATGGCGCTGTTGCATCTAACTCACTCACTTGTGTATAACGCAAAAGATATAAAGCTATTTGCATTTTTTCTGAAGTTTTTAATATTTTACAAGAAGAAAATGTTCATATATCACTTGTGCTTACTTAAAAATTTTAATGCATATATAAAACATCTTAAAAACTGGACACAGTGGAGAGAATTAAGAAGAAAAATATAAACATATTTAGCTATAAATTGTTTAAATATCACAGCTAAAGATTTTACCTCAATATTAAAATACATATAAATTTTTATATATAATTTAGGGGTAAAATTGACCAAACATTTAACTCCAAAATATTGTTAAGCCCCAGATTTTATAAGGCAGTGAATGAAAAATTTAGAACTCCAAGAGTTGAATGTAAGTCAGTAGAACTTTTCAGCAAATTCCATCTATTTCATTCTAAAGATAACATTAAAAAATAGACACTATTGTTGCTGGATTTTCAATATTTGGTTTTAAAAGCCTTCCTTTTTGAATCATTTCAAATGAAAAACAGAAATTAATAATTCATACACACACACACATACACCCCAATCTTAGGTAGAATGAAACAAAGAATGTGTATTCATAGATAAGCTCTCAGACATTGCCTTTCTCACATAAAGTGACTTAACTCCTTTTTTCATACACTTGATGATTAACAGGAATGAGATCCAACTTTCCTACTGTCAATTGAATATTGAGAAGTTATTTCCTCTATGATCTGTCACAGATTCTTTTAATTTTTTATTTTTTTGAGACAGAGTGTCACTCTGTCACCCAGGCTGGAATGCAGTGGTGCGATCACAGTTCACTGCAGCCTCGATCTCTTGGGCTCAAGAGAACTTTCCATCTCAGCCTTCCGAGTATCAGGGGCCACAGGCATGTGCTATTTGCCTGGCTAATTTTAACTTTTTTTATAAAGATGGGGTTCCCCTGTGTTGCCCAGGTTGGTCTTGAACTCCTGGGCTCAAGTGATCCTCCCACTTCAGCCTCCCAAAATGCTAGGATTACATGCACAAACCACTGCCTTCAGCTAAACTTTCTTTTATTAACAAAGAACTATTCTGTGCTAGCTCTGAGACATTCTTGACAATGGAGAGAAACAGAAGATAAAGATATATCTTCTTTTTTGAACAGGCAAGAATTCAAACATTCTTATGATGTAGCACTGAGTAAAGCATTATTCTACAATTGTTAGGTCTATAGTAGAGTTTCTTGGCAAAATGTCTCAATAAGTTCACACCCTGATGCATACCCAAATCTGTTCAAAGTACATATATTCACCAGACATAGAATTCTGAGTTGATTATTTTATGTTTTTGGTTTTCCTTTCAGCACTTAAAAGATTGTCTTTCACTTTCTCCTGGCCTCCATAGTTTTTGATAAGAACGTCAGCAGTGTTTCAAAGCATTGTTCCACTAAATATTTTCCCCTTATTATCCCCCTCTTCTCTTTCTAATAATGTCCCACAGGTCACTGATGCCCTGTTTTTTTCTTTTTCAATATTTTTCTCTCTGTTCCTCAAATTGGATAATTTCTATTGAACTATCTTGGAAGTTACTGATTCTTTTCTTCTGTTGTCTTTACTCTGTGTTTCTATTTCTGATATTTTATTTGTCAGACCAATAATCTATGTTTTGTTCCTTTTTTATACTTTCTATTTGCCTGATGTGATTTTTTTTTAATCTTTTCATTTGCCCCAGCTATATTTTTCTCAGTGAGCACAGTTCTGATAGGTGTTTTAAGAATCTTGCTATCCCAACTTCTGAGTCATCTTGGAGTTGTTACTCTTTGGTCATTATTTATCTGAAAGATGAGTTATATTTTTCTAATTCTTCACATGCTAAGTAACTTGAGGTTGTATTCCCTACCCTCTGACTATTATGTGAATTCTGTTTTATTCCTCAAAAGAGTGCTAATTTTTCTCTATGCAGGCAGTTAACTTGGACTCAAACTGCCAACTTTGTCTCTTGGTTAGCAGCTCAAATATCAATTTCATTATTTTTCTTTAACTGGATTCTTTTCCACATAATAGTGGCTCTGGAATCATCCAGTAATTTGGTCACAAATTTGGGGCTAACCCTTTCTAGCTTTCTCTTTTCGAAGATTCTTTCCTAATATCCTAATGGCTGTAGTTAGCCTCAATCTCTCTCTCTTATTCCTCAGGCCAGAGGACTGTGGTTTCCTATGAAAGTTTTAGCCAGCCCATGCAGCTGTGACCACACACTGTCCTCAGGTTGAAGCCCATAGAAATCTTACCTCATGAGAGAGATCCATTTTTCCCCCCAAATTAAAACTACCCTTCAATCAGAGCCTAATCTTTCACAAAGGAAGGACAATCTATTCTTGATTTGGCTGAATGGTGCCAGAGACATGGAATTTATTCTTAAAACATTTTTGGAAGATTTAAATTCTGCATGAGAGATTTCTCTCTCATGATCTTTTGAACTTCAAATCTATAGTATTAGTAATGTAGCCAAATCTAAGAGAGGATGTATCCCATTTAAACAATCTGTTTTATAAATTCATATTTAGAAATACCTAAAACATTAGTGGAAGCATGTTGAAAGTGAGAAGAAAAATTATTTTAAAAAAATAAATAAAAGGAATATTGTTGTGATAGTACAGGTCACCTTCTGTGTGAAGAGAGAAAATAGTATGTTCCTCCTTAGCATAGAGGCAAGAAAAATACAGCAATGGTGAGGACTTCATTTGTCTATAAAAAGGGATCAAATCTCATTTGGCTAAAAGTAAAGGTTCTGAGAAGTTCTTGTTTAGATTTCCTAATAATCTCAATTACCCAGTGGTGGAAGAAATAGCTTTAAGAAGACCTACTGTAGACTTAATTTTAACAAACAGAGTTATTTGGTGATGGGGAAATGATAAATGTTGTTTTAGTTCATTTTCACACTCTATAAAGAACTACCTGAGACTGGGTAATTTATGAATAAAAGGGGTTTAATTGACTCATAGTTCCACGCTTTACGGGAAGCATGGTTAGGAGGCCTTAAGAAACTTACAATCATTGTGGAAGACAAAGCAGAAGTACCTCTTACTATGGCAGAAAAGGAGAGACAGACAGACAGAGAGAGAGAGAGAGACAGGAAATGCCACACTTTTCAACCATCAGATCTTGTAAGAACTCACTCACTATCACTGAGACCAGCATGGGGAAAATCCACCCCCATGATTCAATCACCTCCCACCAGGCCCCGTCCTCAACCCTTGGGATTATCTTTCAACATAAATTTGGGTAGGGACACAGAGCCAAACCGTATCAAATGTCTTAGAAGAAAGCAGTCCTATAATGTTAGATCACAGTACCTACAGTAGAAAAGGTTGAGAAAAGCCTGTTTCAAATATCTTGCTGAAATATTTAGAGGGGCATGTTTTAAAAATATTATAATTAATGATTCTCTAGTATGTGGTTCTAAGTTTGCCTCTTGAATGATTGGACTCAAGAGAGTTGGGAAACACTTATTGATACATTTCCAATGGTAGAATGGAAAAGTCATCTTAGGAGAAAGAAACAAAGAAAAAAATGCATGAAGGAAATCATGCCCCAAGAATGGAAAGAAGAATTGGAAAGAAGAATAAATAACCAAGGATGTGTATGAAACTGTACTGTTAGGAAGTATGAGACCAAAATTAAGTGAAGCATATATCAAGTGCTAAGGAAAACGAAACTGTTTAAGTGTTATTTTATAAATAAGAAAATGAAAAAGGCCCAGGACCACTGCAGGGGCATAAAGTGTTATATAGAAGTTTGATATAAAGTGCATGGAATGTCTAAATTTCTGTTTTTGCTTCTGATTTTTCTGCCAAGTATAAAACTAGCATTCATAAGGGAAAAGAAAGTCCAAAGGTAGTAAAGTTATTTTATATGAATTCAGGTTATTTGGCTTAGATGAATTGCATCCCAAGGCTCTAAGAGAACTTGTAAATGAAATCACTCAACAACCATCCTTATTTTATGAGAAATCTTAAAGAAGGTCAAAGGAGTCTGAAAACTGGAAAAAAGCCAGAGTCAGTCCCACTTTCAAGTGGAAAATTATAGGGTTGGCAAACAAACTGCTGGATGCAAGGATGGACTATAAAGAAATGGATTGTGAATACATGGGAAAAGAAGCAGCTATCATAAAATGTGTATGAATCATAAATGTGTAAGAATGGCTTGTCACATTCCACCCATGTTTTGCTCTGATAGGACATATCTAATAAGAAAATCCAGGCCACAAAGCTAACAGGGACTTAGTGAGTCTGGTAAACAAATGGTTCTCTTTTCATATCCCTTTTATAAAATGGAGAAACGTAGGTTGAATGTTAAGAAAGAATATCACTGTAGTAGCCAGTCGAATTAGTGTACACAAACAGCAGAGATCAATGATTTGCTATTAACCCAGCAAAATAGTGTTGACATTATGGTTGCACTGTCTCCCCTGAAATGATGTATAAAGAAGTCCTATCCACCAGCACCTAGGAATGAGATCTTATTTGGAAATAAGGTCTTTGCAAATGTCATTAAGTTACTGTGAGTCATTAGGGTGGGACATAATAGAACAAAATACAATATGATGGTTGTCCTCATAAGGAAAGGAAAACATCTTATGAAGATGGAGACACAGGGAGAACAGCATGTGACAATAGAGGCAGAGATTGAAGTGTAGCTGCAACCCAAGGACTGCCAGGCATTGCCAGCAACCACCAGAAACTGGAAGAAAGCAAGGGAGGATTCTTCCCTACAGCTTCCAGAGGGACATGGCCTTGCCAACACCTTAACTTCAGAGTTTTAGCCTCCAGAACTGTAAAAGAATGCATTTCTCTTGTTTTAAGCCACCTAGTTCTTTGGTATTTTGTGACAGCAGCCCTAGAAATCTAATACCCTAAGTATATCCCAAAAGTCTGCTTCTGACTCTGTCAGTTCAACATTCTAAAAGGAGCTGGATAAAGACACAAAAAAGGATGAGGAACAAAAATTACTAGGAATAAAAAGGGTCCAGGCACAGTGGCTCACGCCTGTAATCCCAGCACTTTGGGAGGCCAAGGTGGGCAGGTCACCTGACGTCTAGAGGTCAAGACCAGCCTGACCAACATGAAGAAATGCCATCTCTACTAAAAATACAAAAATTAGCCAGGCATGGTGGCACATGCCTGTAATCCCAGCTACTCAGGAAGCTGAGGCAGGAGAATCACTTGAACCTGGGAGGTGGAGGTTACAGTGAGCCGAGATCATGCCATTGCACTCCAGCCTGGGCAACAAGAGCAAAACTCCACTAAAAAATAAAAACTTAAAAAATTTTAAAAAACTTTTTAAAAAGTACTTACTTGAAAATAATTATATATAACTAGTTTAGTGAAAATTTTTATCACTATTTAAAAATAAAACTACACTCCAAGTATATGCTGCATGTGTTCATCAGTTTGTAAATTTTGAGTTACCGAGAAACTTAAACTATTGCTTGTACTTAAAAATTGTAGGTCATTCTGCCTTTCAAATAAATACAACTAGAAGTTTAGTTCTATTAGTTTACAATGACAAATTTACAAGTTTAATTGTATTAAACTTCTAGTAGTTTACAACTAGAAATTTAATTGTATTAGTTTACAACTAATTTACAATTTAATTGTATTAGTTTACAAGTAGAAGTAATTCCATATACAATGCATTAAAGAGTTCTGAATAATGAAGCCTAGTTTAGAGAAAAGTGTTGGAAAGAAAGGGTTTCAAAAACATGCCATATTAAAACTCTGACAAAAGTGACAGAGTTTAGTGTGTAGAAGAGAGTACTAGTAGCAGACTCTATACTTTCTGTAAATACAATAATGTGTCACTTGAATAGGCCACACTCTGAGAAATGTGTCGTTAGGTGATTTTGTCATTATGCAAACATCTATAGTATACTTACACAAATTCAAATGGTATAGCCTACTATATACCTAGGCTATATGATACAGCCTTTTGCTCTTAGGCTATAAACCTGTACAGCATGTTGTTATACTGAATGCTATAGGCAGCTGTAACACAAAGGTAAGTATTTGCGCATTTAAACATACCTAAACATGAAAAAAGTGCAGTAAAAATATGGCCTTATAATCCTATGGGACCATCATCATATACGTGATCCATCATTGACCAAAGTGTTGTTTTTGGTGCTTTACTGTGCTAATGAGGCATCTGGCTATTTTTCTGGGACATCAGGAAGCTGGATGAGTTTCAAAGGGTCTCACACTCCTGTTATTAACAAGGTATATCAAGTAAATGTTCTACCTTCAGTTTGTATTTAGAATAAAATTATTACATTGTGGCTAATTACATAGATGCAATATTTAATTTTGAAATATCTTTTGCTCCATATTTGAACATCTCTTAAAATAAAGAGTTATCTTACAATCACTAGCTGCAAGTTGGCAGTCATAGAGGAGTTTTCATTGACTGTGCTTTAACAAATTTGGATATACCTGTTTACATTTTTGTCACCTCAGTTGAGTTACGTGCATTGGCAGTAAGTCACATGTTAGGTTTAATTGCCATTTTAAAATGTCTTCAAAATATTGCTCTTTGATTTAGCAGTGAAATGAAACTATTATGGATAAAGACATGGAAACAGCAAAAAATGAGTATGTTTAAGATTAGCAGAGCAAATATTCACCACAGGAGGAATGAATACAATTCCATGTTTTCTTAAAATGACTTACTAGATCTAGAAAAATATAGGGCAGTTTGTTATATTTTGTTACTCGTTTACATGCAAAAAAGTTTGCATATCTTCTGCTAATCAAAACAATTCAAAGCAATTTAAGTACCAATGTATTTCTTAAAATAGAATAAAGGACATACAAAACTAAAAAGGCTGGTATGACCCATTTATGCATCAAACAGTAAGTCACTGTTGATTAATTTAATTGGCAGCATTTTTGTTCTTAGTGGAATGTAACTAATAATACATCTTATGATTGATGTATTTCTGAATCCTAGATTCGGAAAAATACGGTACTTTCAATTTATACAGAGCTTGGTCATTTACAAAGTATTTTCACAAATATTGTAATTGCCTTCAGAGGCCATGTGACTAGGGGTAGGTCTGTTTTACAGCCATTTAACAGAGAAGAAGATTAATGATCAGTAGGTAATTAACTCCCCTATGGTAGCATGCTTAACACAAGAGAAAACTAGAGAGTTAAAAGTTTCCAACTCCTATTCCAGGACTTTTTCTACTTTAAAAAATATAATGAATTAATTTTTTTCTGGAAATACTTACACAAATTAAGGTCTAGTGAAGGGAATATAATATATAAAAATTCAGAAAAGTCTTTTCTTTTAATATCCAAAATACAACCCAAGTGAACAATTATCTTTTCAAAGCCATTTTTAGTTATACCTGATGAACAGAGGTTCTAAGAAAATAAAATTCCTTCAGAAAATTATTTCAAGTGATGCAAATAAAAACCACTTATTTCTCTCCTGGGAAAGAATGAATAACTTTGCCATTTACTGCCACTAAAACCAATTCAATTCTTAAATGGAATATTACTGACAGGATTTCATAATACAGGTTCACACATATGCATGACTACAAATACAATTTGTAATTTTCAAATATTTTCCTGTCCTTTAAGGCAAAAATTAGGCTAAATATGTCTCCTTGATATAAAACATACAAATATTCTAATTCCTGAATTGAAAATACAATTTAAAAAAACAAAACAACTATGGTATTTTACAGTTTTAGATCTTTTCACAAACCTCACTAATTCATTTTATTCATACTACATCTTAACTTTGACAACAGCCTTGTGAAGTGTCTTCATCACCAGAAGTGGCATCACCATCATTATCATTATCATCTTCGCCAGCAGCAGCGCCACCATTATCATCACCACCACCATCATCATCATCACTATTACCACCATCATTGCCAAAATTATCATCACCACCATAATCATCATCATCGT